>NC_091314.1:28341264-28431264 GCF_038502225.1 Cherax quadricarinatus
GGTGGGGTGTGTGTGGTGTGTGTGTGTGGTGGGTGTGTGTGTATGGTGGGGTGTATGTGGTGTGTGTGTGTGTGTAGTGGGTGTGTGTGTGTAGTGGGTGTGTGTGTGTAGTGGGAGTGTGTGTGTGTAGTGGGTGTGTGTGTGTAGTGGGTGTGTGTGTGTAGTGGGTGTGTGTGTGTAGTGTGGGTGTGTGTGTAGTGGGTGTGTGTGTGTAGTGGGTGTGTGTGTAGTGGGTGTGTGTGTGTGTGTGTGTGTGTGTGTGTGTGTGTAGTGGGTGTGTGTGTGTGTGTGTGTGTGTGTGTGTGTGTAGTGGGTGTGTGTTTAGTGGGTATGTGTGTGTGTAGTGGGTGTGTGTGTGTGTGTGTAGTGGGTGTGTGTAGGTGGTGTGTGTGTGTGTGTGTGTGTGTGTGTGTGTGTGTAGTGGGTGTGTGTGTGTGTTGTGTGTGTGTGTGTGTGTGTGTGTGTGTGTGTGTGTGTGTGTGTGTGTGTGTGTGTGTGTGTGTGTGTGTGTAGTGGGTGTGTTTGTGTTGTGGGTGTGTGTGTGTGTGTGTGTGTGTGTGTGTGTGTGTGTGTGTGTGTGTGTGTGTGTGTGTGTGTGTGTGTGTGTGTGTGTGTGTGTGTGTAGTGTGTGTGTGTGTGTGTGTGTAGTGGGTGTGTGTGTGTGTGTAGTGGGTGTGTGTGTGTGTGTGTAGTGGGTGTGTGTGTGTGTGTAGTGGGTGTGTGTGTGTAGTGGGTGTGTGTGTTGTGGGTGTGTGTGTTGTGGGTGTGTGTGTTGTGGGTGTGTGGGTGGGTGTGTAGTGGGTGTGTGTGTGTGTGTGTAGTGGGTGTGTGTGTGTGTGTGTAGTGGGTGTGTGTGTGTGTGTAGTGGGTGTGTGTGTGTGTGTGTGTAGTGGGTGTGTGTGTGTGTGTGTGTGTAGTGGGTGTGTGTGCGTGTAGTGCGTGTGTGTGTGTAGTGGGTGTGTGTGTGTGTAGTGGGTGTGTGTGTGTGTAGTGGGTGTGTGTGTGTGTAGTGGGTGTGTGTGTGTGTAGTGGGTGTGTGTGTGTGTAGTGGGTGTGTGTCTGTAGTGGGTGTGGTGTGAGGCTAAATTCAATATTATTATAATCAAGGGGGAAGCGCTAAACCCATATATATATCAATAACAACACTGCACTAGCCAAGGACTCGAACCCATGCTGCTTTGGCCTGCAAACATCGTCTCTACGTCCACAGCAGGACTCGAACCTGCTAACTCTCTATCAGAGTTCACAGTACTTTACCACGAGATTAGACCCGCGAGTAAGTATGGGCGCTTAGCCGAAGCAAAGCGATGTTTCCCCATACCCCCGGGCACCAAGCTCGTAAGAGACAATGTTTGTAAATAATTTTGCCTGTTTGCGAATTGTTAAGCATTTGAAATCTCTTTCATTGTCCACTGCATGTGGCAGGATTCAATGAAATAACTTTCAAAACGAGCTTGGTGCCCGGGGGTATGGGGAAACATCGCTTTGCTTCCGCTAAGCGCCCATACTTATTCGCGGGTCTAGTCTCATGGTAAAGTACCGTGAACTCTGATACAGAGTTAGCAGGTTCGAGTCCTGCTGTGGACGTAGAGACAATGTTTATATATATATATATATATATATATATATATATATATATATATATATATATATATATATATATATATATATATATATATATATATATATATCTCCACACACAGTGTGTGCTGAAGTATCGCTATCGTTTTGTATTAGCGATTTTTATGGTATCAGTATCGGTTAAAAATCAGCCGATACTTTTTAAACTATTAATATTATATGACTGCTTATCAATATTAACACTTAACGTCACGATTGTGAGTGTTACTCTTGCATACGTACAAACACACATTGTCTATAAGTGCCTTTGAGAATCAGTAACATATGAGGCGAAATAATGAGTAATAACATTACTATCACGTGTTATTTAATATCCACTGTGCAATAAGTATTCCCTGATATACTGAACATAGTCACTAATTTTAAAAACAAAAAATATGGGAAAAGTATCGGTATCGGACAAAAATTGGGTATCTGTATCGGCCAAAATTTTCGTAATGTCCCATCCCTTAATATACATTGAACATATTATATATAAGTAGTTAATTACCTGGTATGAGAAGAGCCATTTGAAAGCGAATGAGTGCCTCGTACATGTTCTGACTTCGACCTGGTGTGTCCATGAGCCAACTTCTGTTCATCGGATTGGTTCGCGTATGGTTGCTCTCTCAGTGCTAGTTGATAAGCAACTTCAAAGGCTTCCCCTAAAGTAAGGATAATTTCTGTTGCAAGTTCCTAGAATAAGAAATACAGTAAAATTGTTAAGTAGCCCTAAGATTTATGCATGCCTCAATGACTTTTGAAGGAGAATTTGCAACATGAATTAAAGAGCTTTACTTGATGCTTAGATCATCTAATAAATGGAGCTTTCACCATTTTTCTGAAACGAGATAAAAAAAAAAACATGTGCACGAGTTGAGGATTGCTTCCGTAAAAATATTAAACTTGGCGAGTACAAGAGAGTAAGAAAAACAAATTAGGAAAGCAAAGGCTGGGAAAACTTCCATCCAATTATAAAACGTAACAGGTACTATCGTGAACATGCCAACTGTTCCATACATTTGGTCTTAGTTGCCGTGTTGAAAATTTGGAGGAGACTGAATGAGGCTTTCTCGAGTTATGAGCAAAATCGAAAAGCAGGAAGAAATTTTTATTTTAAATTCCGGCAATCTCTTAAAGGTATCACTTTGGGGATAAATAATAACAATAATAATAATAATAATAATAATAATAATAATAATAATAATAATAATAATAATAATAAAAGTGTACCACTCAAAGGAGGCGCCTTGATGCTTGTGAGGGGGCTCTTGATCCAAGTAAATGGACTTATCCTCCCTTACCCTGGATCGGACCCGAATGACTCCTGGCAATATATGATCCATACGGGTTTAGCGCTTTCATCTGATTAAAATAAATACGTTATGTCATATTATGTCGACTGACAGAGCTTTGCATTGTGCACAAAAACGAAATATTACGCTCTGTTATATATATATACTATTATGAACAATGTATCACTGAACATTTAAAATCATTCAGCCAGCAACACTGTTCTCAATATACGCAAAATATACTTTTACACAATTAGTGTAACAGCCATATCAATCATTTTAAACACAATACCTACTGCATTTCCTCTCGTCCCAAGGATTACTGGTGTCCAGTGTAACGAATTACATACACGTGGACGCCATTATAAAACGAACAGAAATTTGAATCTTGGCAAGCATACATTTGGTGGTATTTGCGTGGGTATGAGTGGCTAGGTTGAGACGCCTAGTAACTGAAAGAAACTCTTGCGTAGTTTGAATATAAAGAATTAACCGAGTGCTAAGACAATTACAATAAAGTCTTGTCTATTTTTCACATGGCATTTTGCATGACTTAAAAACGCTGATACTCACCCTCGACTGAACTCTGAACACATGACAGTAATGTCCTTTGGTCTCCAGATCTTTGGTAATATATGCAAAGTGTGAGAGATCATCAGCATCCTGGCAGGCGCAGTGGATGTTCCGTATCTCATGCTCACACACTAATGCCTGCAACAGATAAAAGATTTTCAAAGTATAATATATATATATATATATATATATATATATATATATATATATATATATATATATATATATATATATATATATATATATATATGGTGTTTTAAAAAGAAGGACCCAATTTCAAATCGGGTTAATGTCTTCAAAACACTCTGTGTGTGTGTGTGTGTGTGTGTGTGTGTGTGTGTGTGTGTGTGTGTGTGTGTGTGTGTGTGTGTGTGTGTGTGTGTGTGTGTGTGTGTGTATATATATATATATATATATATATATATATATATATACATACATATATTGTACTTCTCACACCTCCAGGACTCAAATCCGGCTTCCCTGAATCCCTTCACAAAATACTATCCTGATCACACTTCAACAGGTCCCAAAAACCATTCGTCTCCACTCATATCTGACATGCTCACATGTCTGCTGCATATCCAAGCCCCTTGCACACAAAACCCTTTTACTTTCTCCCTCCATCCTATCCTAGGACGACCCCAACCCCTCCTTCCTTCCATTACAAATTTATACACTCAAGTCATCCTATTTTGGTCCATCCTCTCCAAATGATAAAACAACCCCTCCTCAGCTCGATGAATAATACTTTTAGTGACCCCACACCTCCTCATTTCCACACTATGAATTCTGTGAATAATATTTGTGCCATACATTGCCCTTAGACACGACACGTCCACCGCCTCCAGCCTCCTCCTCGCTGCAACATTCACAACCCAAGGTTCCCACCCATATAAGAGTGTTGGTACCATTATACTCTCATACATTCCCTTCCTTGCCTACATGGTTAAATTTTTTTTTGTCTCCACAGATACCTCAATGCACCACCCACCTTTTTTCCTTTATCAATTCTATGGTTTACCTAGTCCTTCATAAACCCATCTGAAGACAAGTCTACTCCCAAATATCTGAACACATTCACTTCTTCCATACTCCCTCCCGACAATCTGATATCCAATTTTTCGTTACCTAACTCGTTTTTAACCCTCATCACCTTACTCTTATCTATGCTCACTTTCAATTTTCTTCCTTTACACACCCTCCAAAACTCGTCGACTAACCTTTGCAACTTCTCTCTAGAATCTCCCAAAAGCAGTATCAGCAGCAAAACTGTCAACTCCCATTTTGTATTTCATTCTGCATAATTTAACCCCACTCCTCTCCCCGACACCCTAGCATTTACTTCTTTTACAACCCCATCTATAAATATATTGAACCGTGGTGACATTATGCATCCGTCTAAGGACTAATTTTACTGGAAAGTAATCTCCCACTCTCCTACACACCCTAACCTGAGCCTCATTATCCACATGAAACCTTTTTGCAGCATTTAGTAACTTACCACCTATTCCATATACTTGCAACATCTGCCACATTGCTCCCCTATCCACTCCATCATATGTCTTTTCTAAATTCATGAAAGCAATGAAAACTTCCCTACCTTTATCTAAATATTGTTCACTTATATGCTTCAATGTAAACAATTGGTGTGCACATGCCCTACAAGTTCTAAAGCCTCCTTGTTCATCTGCGAGCCTGCTCTTCATCTTACCTTTAATTCTTTCAATAATAACCCTTACAATACACTTACCTGATATACTCGGTAGGCTTATTTCTCTAATTTTTACAGTCTGCTCTCTGCCAGTTCCTTGGTACCTTTCCCTCTTCCATACATTTGTTGAACAAAGTACCAACCACTCCAAAACTATATCGCCACGCACTTTTAACATTTCTGTCTTCATATCTGCCCCACATACAATCGCAAACAGGTGATCTTAACAATGCAGAACAAGCCATACAGGGATGGATATTCTTAGCTCTAGATCTTTCGTAGTCTCGGACGTCGTCAGGAGCCATACAACGTTGCAAGACAGCAACAGGTAGGAGGGGAAATTCTCTGGGGCAAGGCAGAACGTATCAGTGGCAGCCCATTATATATATATATATATATATATATATATATATATATATATATATATATATATATATATATATATATATATATATATAATAATGGTTGCAGTGATAATACAACCTGCTACTTAACAGGATAACAACAAAGTGATATTTGACATCACAGCAGAAGTACCTAGGATTGCACATAGGGATAAAGTAGTGTTTTAACCCACAAACAGACTGGAGAACTGGGACCTACATGGGAGATTGGGAACATGGAGGGTAAAGTTGATGAAAGTGATAATTTTTTTTTTTTTGAGTCAACATGACATAGGTGAGGGGCCTTTGGGTGCTAGCAACCATACAATCTTGAATATCGGGTACCTTGTGCAACTAAACAGAGATGGAAGAACGACAGGTGGTGGGCACAAGAAGGCAGACTACAGAAGAGGAAACTTGAACAGTACGAGAGAATTCATGAATGCAGTGTCATGAGAAAGAGAACTGAAAGTCATCAAATGAAATGGAGTACCTAGCTGGAAAATGCCAGGAGGCAGAAAAGAAGTTCATACCCATTAATGGAACAGAAAAGACAGAGTCCTTGCTTCAACCAGAGAGGCAAAAAATAAAAGTATAAGAGTGTGCAAAATCTGCAGAAAGTGAAAGACAAATGAGAAGAGAAGTGAGGAGACTTGCCAGAAATGAATATAGTAATAATCTGATAATGACATAGCAGCAAGGGCCAAGTCTGAACCAAAGCTGCTTCACAGCCACACTAGAGAAAAGGTCGACTGTAAAAGACCAGGTAATTTGTCTGAACAAGGAAGGAAAAGCAGTGCCAACAGCCAAGACTTCACCCCTGCAACCACATATAGGTGAATATATCTAGTGGAACTCTCTCTCTCTCTCTCTCACACACACACACACACACACACACACACACAGGTGTGAAAGACAGTTTTAAGATTTTAAGAAAGGAGACAGAAAGGTAGTCAAACTACAAACCATTATCACTGATATGCATAATATGTAAAGTGATGAAGAATTATCAGAAGAGGAGCGGGAAGAACCTAGAAAGAAATGGGTTCATACAAGACATCCAGCACAGCATTAAAAATGATAACTTGTCACAAACCTACTGTAGCTCTACAACGATGTAACAGAAGTAAGGCAAGAGAGGCATGGGGGAGGACAGATTTTTTTTTTTTTTTTTTTGGACAGTGTGAAGCCTTTTGACACTACCACACAGGTTCAAAAGGTAGAGTAGCAGGCAGGAATAACAGGGAAAGCACTACAATGAATAAAAGCATACCTGACAGGAAAAGAGTGATGGTCCGTGACGAATTGTCAGAATGGATGCATGTGAGAAGTGGGGTTCCACAGGGATTAGTAGTAGGGCCGATGCTATCTCTTGTTTATGTGAATGATATGATAGAATTGGCGATGTCAGAGGTATTCCTGTTCACTGTTTACCTGGAGTTTACCTGGAGAGAGTTCCGGGGGTCAACGCCCCCGCGGCCCGGTCTGTGACCAGGCCTCCTTGTTTATGTGACACTAATGAGAATACATGCAGACATGAAGTAGGAAAGGCTACAAATGGATCTGACCAGTCTATAAGTCTGGTCTGACAAGTGCCTCCTGGGGTTTAACTCCACCAAGTGCAAAATTCTGAAGTTACAGGAAGGGCAAAGAAGACCTCGGGGAGTACAGGCTCGGGAGAAGGGGACAAAAGCTGCAAATCTCGCTTAAGGACAAAGATCTCTAGGCGAGTATTACACCGAGCATATCACCTGAAGCTCACATCAACCGAATACCTGCTGCAGCAAATGCACGTCTGGCAAATCTAGGACTAGCTTTTCGACATGTACAGTAAGCAGAAGTCATTCATGACACTTTATATCATGTATGTCAGGTCCATATTGGAGTATGTGGCACAAGTATGGAATTTACGCCTGATCATGTATGTCGTTCGCAACGAGCTAAGGGGTATATCCTATGAAAAGAGGTTAGGGAAACTCAGCCTGATGACACTGAAGGACAGATGAGAGATGAGAAACATGTGGGAACAGCTGGAAGTTGAAAACTCAGATGAGTTACAGGAACGTGATAGTATTCAGGAAATGGAACGGCTTGGAGAGTGAAATGCTAGAGGCAGGATCCATTCATAACATTAAGAGTAGGTACAATAAGGCTCTTGAAATCAGGAATGAACCTAGTAGCGACTTTCGATGAGGCAGGGCTAGGACTGAGACTCGATCCCTGCAACTACTAATGGGTGAGAATATAGAAACACACAGCAATGATTGGCAATTTCTTCAGTTAGCTCAATTACTTGTCAGTAATGTTAACAAATTAATTCTGTAACAATTGTCAGGTTTGAGTCATCACAATAACACTCACCTGCGTTACAGCATCAATAAATTTAACTCCCCGGTATGACACGGAGAGCACTATTTTTGGGACCTTTGCACCTTCAGAGGTCGACTTTTTCAATTTCTGGATGGATTTCATTGTGGATTCTGTTCCTTTTAACTCTTTCACATGGGTGGACCCAAGGTACTGTAACAAAAGAAAACAAAATCCTGTAATTAAAAAGGAAGTAACCTGTGGCCATAAGACAAAAGATTCGAAGATAGATTTGAGAACATTGCTCATACAGCGGGACACCGCCCCCACAGATGCCCTTAGTAGTGCAGATCTTAAACAAGTGGTGAGTAGTTTGGCTAACTGGCCGAGAAACAATGTTTTATAAAGTTGAATTCGTGGTATACGTATGTATTGCGATATAATCGTAAACAGGCGATCTTGACAATGCAGAAGCCACATGGGGATGGAAATCTTTAGCATTAAAACTTTATCACTCATGCGTCGTCAGGAGCTATGCAATGTTGCAGTAACAGCAACAGATAAGAGAAATTTCTGAGGTGAGGCAGGAGCATATCAGCCGCTGATATTCTCCTGCGTATCTTGATCTAAACATTTCCAGCCCCATGTGGCTTGTCCTGCATACGTATATATAAAATGTCATAAGGCAGAACTGTATATTTTCCAAACAATTAAAATAAATGATACAAAGAAAATGTATAACTGGATATACACTACAGAAAAAAAAGTATTGATGTACATTATTTTTAGTATAGACCAGTGGATCTTCCATTATCTGGCGCTGATGGAAACCTGGGAAGGCCGGGACGATCATACGCACGATTTTATAAAATGCTTAACAAGGGATGATTTTTTTTTAGTCCCTATTTTTTCACAGCCCTTCTTCAGCGCTATTTTTAATACACTTTTTTCCCAGTAGTTTTTTCAAAGGTTTGACAGCTTTGTATATTTAACCTCTGGAGAGCTCATGTTTGTTGGCAAGATAACGGTCAACAACTGTACATTATATAATTTCCATATTGTTAGGATGAAATATATACATTTTTTTCAAATTTAGTTTATCATTTTTTTAAATAAACAGTTTACACAGCTTGCATTAAGACAATAAAACGTGGAATATTGTACGTTATTTTTCAGCTGTTACGTACATTTCTCTTAGTATTTTTTTAACGGAATTAAACAATACAACAGAAGTATTGTATAAGTTTATTAAAGTGAAATATGACAATGATACAAAGTACCGACAAGTTGATAAGTAAGACACGTGTACAAGTGTTGCACTTGTGTCTTATAACGTGAGATAACTGACCGGACAATGTTCTATATATAAAATATAATACATAAATACAATTGACTACATGGAAGGTTAGACGAACTAGTGCCGATGGAAACATGTGGTAACTCTGGAACATAATAAACCTTATTCGTAACTAAACATAATTACTTACGAACAAGGTGTCTACAAACCAGCGCTCTTAACAGAGGCGATGACTGGTAGACGAGTTGTCTATTTCTGTTTGTAATATTAGTCTACTACTTTTTAGTTAAAGTAGTAAGTATGTAGGTGAAATTATGTTATTTCTGATACTCATATAACTTTGATTTTCATTCTCTTTCTCTCTAACATAATTCCAAACACTTTTGTGACCTCTCAACATCAGTCTCACTGCACAGTGAAAATAATGAACCAAAGACTTGTTTAGTTGGCTAGTGCAGTTTAAGGCAGATCGACTACGCTCATTAACCCTTAAACTGTCCAAACAGATCCACGTTCAGATGCGTAGTTCATTCATTCATTAGAGGTTTGCCGGTACTTCCGGCCCGGGTCTTCTCCATATGGTGACCCGGCTGTGGCCCCCGGTTGGGGGTGTCGTTCATCTTCTTCTTTCTTCTGTCTTCTTTCTTGGGCCCTCCGGCTGGAGGGTAAGATGCGTAGTGCTCCAAAAGTAGATCTACGTTTTTTTACATATTTTCAAACATACCAAAAAAAAAAAAATTGTAGATCAGTTTTTTTTTACACAATTTCAAATGTAAAAAAAAAAGGTCTACGTTTTTTTTACATAGTTTCAAATGTTGAAAAAACGTACATCTACGTTTGGACAGTTTAAGGGTTAAGGATGCTTGTGGTATAAACCTTGGTAATAAATACCGACAAGTTGGTTTAGAAAGACACGTAAGCAAACACTATGACATATTTATTAGAAAACGTTTCGGTCCTGGGACCTTGATCACTTCTAACATACAGAGGTAGAAAGGCATTATATATATAGGCGGAGAGTGAGGTGTGACGCACGTGACCTGAGGAATGTCATAAGAACATAAGAATGTAGGAACACTGTAGAAGGCCTACTGGCCCATGCGAGGCAGGTGCTTATCAAAACAACCTCTACCTATGATGAGGATGGGTAGACGATGAAATCATGTGACTCCTGTGTTGTTGGGTTGGTGGTGCTTAAGTATCATGTATGCCAATGTTTTTGAAATTTTGTAGTTTCCAGTGTTGCGTTCTATAGTGTCGATGACGGCGATTAGTGAGGCTTCTAGGCACCGTCGGCGTCTGAGGTCTGGTTCGGTGAGAACGAGTTGTGCCTTATTCCAGTTCATCAAATGTCCCGTGGAGTCTCTGTGGAGGATACAGGCGTACCTTACATCGTCTCTGTTAGAGGCATTTCGATGCTCATTCAAGCGGACTGCAAGATCTCTGCCTGTCTCGCCTACACATTTCTTGGGACAGAACCCACAAGGGATAGTGTAGACGCCATTTTGATGTTCAGCCTGCTGTAGAAGTTAGAAGTGTGGGGCTGCGTTTCGTAGTGAGGTCTTTGATAGATGATGTGTTTATGGTGGAAACGTTGATGTTACTCATAGCAAGTGCCCGGCGAGTATTCGTGGCAACATCACCACATGGGAGTACTATAAACTGCTTAGGGGGCTGTTCCATGGGCGGTTTGTTGAGAATAGCTTGTGCCTTAAATCTGCAATCTCGGATGAAGAAAGATGGGAACTGAAGACGTGTAAAGGCTTGTGTTATGTAAGTGCATTCTTCTTCTAGAAAACAAGGGCTGGAGATGCGAAGAGCTCTCAAGAAGAAGCCAATGAGGACTCCTCTCTTAGTGCGGGTGTCTTGGTGTGAATAAAAGTGTATAAAATCGTCCTTGTTGGTAGGTTTTCTATACACTTTGAAGAGAAGTTTGTCACTGTCGGGAGATCTGCACAGTAGAACGTCGAGGAAAGGAAGTTTGCCATCATTTTCGAGTTCAAGTGCACCACACAGACTAGCCGGCCATCTTGCCAAATACCTTTCAGCGCTTCTGGGCACCATCAGTCAAGCCCACCTCAAGCACTCAGGTGACCTTCTCTCCCGAATTTCCAACCTGAATGTCAAAAACAAAAGCATGGCTTCCTTCGATGTCACAGCCCTCTTCACCAACGTTCCTACTGACGCTGCAATCAACATTCTGAGACAGAGGCTCACTGAAAACCACGACATCCCTTTACCTCTTCTAGACTTCATCAATCTAGTGGAACTTTGTGTTAATTTCAATTTCTTCAAGTATCAGGACAACTGTTACAAACAATGCTTTGGGATGGCAATGGGCAGCCCGCTCAGTGCTGTGCTTGCCAACCTCTTCATGGAAAACCTGGAGACAGAGAAATTCAGCACCCTCATTCCCAACACCGTTACCTGGCTAAGATAGGACCATTTTAATGTTCATTCAGGTTGATGATGTATTGGTTTTCTATCCGAGACGTCTCAATATCCAGGCCCTTCTCAACAAGATCAATGCAGTTGAACCATCAATAAAGTTTACACTTGAACTCGAAAATGATGGCAAACTTCCTTTCCTCGACGTTCTACTGTGCAGATCTCCCGACAGTGACAAACTTCTCTTCAAAGTGTATAGAAAACCTACCAACAAGGACGATCTTATACACTTTTATTCACACCAAGACACCCGCATTAAGAGAGGAGTCCTCATTGGCTTCTTCTTGAGAGCTCTTCGCATCTCCAGCCCTTGTTTTCTAGAAGAATGCACTTACATAACACAAGCCTTTACACGTCTTCAGTTCCCATCTTTCTTCATCCGAGATTGCAGACTTAAGGCACAAGCTATTCTCAACAAACCGCCCATGGAACAGCCCCCTAAGCAGTTCATAGTACTCCCATGTGGTGATGTTGCCACGAATACTCGCCGGGCACTTGCTATGAGTAACATCAACGTTTCCACCATAAACACATCATCTATCAAAGACCTCACTACGAAACGCAGCCCCACACTTCTAACTTCTACAGCAGGCGTCTACACTATCCCCTGTGGGTTTTGTCCCAAGAAATATGTAGGCGAGACAGGCAGAGATCTTGCAGTCCGCTTGAATGAGCATCGAAATGCCTCTAACAGAGACGATGTAAGGTACGCCTGTGTCCTCCACAGAGACTCCACGGGACATTTGATGAACTGGAATGAGGCACAACTCGTTCTCACCGAACCAGACCTCAGACGCCGACGGTGCCTAGAAGCCTCACTAATCACCGTCACCGACACTATAGAACGCAACACTGGAAACTACAAAATTTCAAAAACATTGGCATAAATGATACTTAAGCACCACCAACCCAACAACACAGGAGTCACATGATTTCATCGTCTACCCGTCCTAATCATAGGCAGAGGTTGCTTTGATAAGGACCTGCCTCGCATGGGCCAGTAGGCCTTCTACAGTGTTCCTCCATTCTTATGTTCTTATGACATTCCTCAGGTCACATGCGTCACACCTCACTCTCCGCCTATATATATAATGCCTTTCTACCTCTGTATGTTAGAAGTGATCAAGGTCCCAGGACCGAAACGTTTTCTAATAAATATGTCATAGTGTTTGCTTACGTGTCTTTCTAAACAAAGGATGCTTGTCACCAGGTCATTCCCAGGCAAGAACACGAAATAAAGCTTAAAGGAAGCTCTCAGCATATATACACTCCGAGATATATATTGTGGTGTATATTAATTGGAACACTGATGAAATAAGACATTTGGAAAAGTAATGTTTATTTTAAAAATACACGACAATGATATAAATAACTAACTTAATAAGAGATACTCATATGACTACTCTTTGTTTTTATAAACATTGCTACACGCTGTGCTACACTCCATCAATGTTGAACACATTTTGGCAAGTTCTTCGTGGTAGCAGGTCCTAATTAGAGAAGCAATTAGCTTCTCCACAGTTTAACAGTACTGTTTCGTGATCATGCGTTTGGTTAGTGCCCATAGATTCTCAATTAGGTTAAGATTAGGAGAGTTTCCAGGCCAGTTTTAGAATGCTCAGCCCACTCTCATCGAAGAATGTCAGCATTTTTCTGAAAGTGTTGTATGGAGCAAGATCCTACTGGAAAATGCCTTTTCCAACAGGAAAGTCTCTATTCACAATGAAAAGCAAATGAACTGACAGGATAACCTTGCATCTGTCACTGCATCGTTCCCTTAACAATACAAGCTGTCCAGGGTCTTTAGCAGTAAAACTACCCCACATCATTTCCTTAAGTGGATGTTTTGGCACTTGTTCAATTTGTCCATTCTGAAGAGGTTGGCCTGTGCTCCGTCTCACTACCACTGATCTGTACCCAGGTACTCAAAATGCGCCACATCTGATCGAGTGCCCACCCCAGCAGTTTCCTCTTCATAGCAGCAGTCAATAACAGTTTCTTTACCGGCTTTGTGGCAATTCTACCAACTTTAAGGAGCCTTCGTCGAACAGTTAAGAATCAACAATTACTCCAGCTGAAGCCTGATATCTCTGTATATCTTTGCTGGTTTTCTTCGGCTCCTTCACACTATTTATGATAACCTTGTCATCGTGAGGTGTTGTCTTGCATTTTCTTCCACATCTTCCTCCATGCAGCGCTCCACAATCACCAGTGTCATCTCTCTTAAGAATCCGACAAACAGTTGACTGCTAGGCCTCAAATTTTCGCCGATCTCTCTGATACTTAAATCAATATGTTTTCTAAAATCTACAATACTTGCATGCTTCCTAGGTGTAACATCCATCCTGAATTTCTGCAGAAATCAATAACTGAAGGGGATAATTTGGCGAAACCACGTTCACTCGAGCACTTTTGCAGGAATAGCCTTACAAAACAACAGCTGTTGTAGCACTGACTAGAGTTGCAGGGTAATACCACAGCTAGATGCTTGCCAGAAGTAAATAGCAAGCACTTATGAAAAAAAAAAACTACATTAAGCGCAAACTAAGATCACAAAACTTACTCATGTCCCAATTAATTTTCAGACTATTGTACCTCACGGTAAAACCCTGTTACAAAGCGTATCTTATATAACAGAGATACATCAAGTTCAGCTACACGTCGCACGTGATGCAAGGTTCCCCGCTTACCAGTTGTAAATTCACACAATAAGAAGTGGAAAGTAATAAATATCACGCATGGGTTAGTTTTAATAAGTATTTTCTCTGAGGGTTTATAACTTGCCATGAATGCATTTATTATATACATTAATAATAAAAAAATCAAACAGCTGGATCATCTTAATATTCAATGGCAGCTTAGCAATTCTCACTCCCCTCCCCGCGCGCGCACGCACACTTGCACACACGCGCACAGGGGTCAGTCCTAGGACCTGTGCTGTTCTTGGTATATGTGAATGACATAACGGAAGGGATAGACTCAGAAGTGTCCTTGTTTGCGGACGATGTGAAGTTAATGAGAAGAATCAAATCTGATGAGGATCAGGCAGGACTACAAAGAGACCTGGACAGGCTACAAGCCTGGTCCAGCAACTGGCTCCTTGAGTTTAACCCTGCCAAATGCAAAGTTATGAAGATTGGGGAAGGGCAAAGAAGACCGCAGACACAATATAGTTTAGATGGCCAAAGTCTGCAAACCTCACTCAAGGAAAAAGATCTGGGGGTAAGTATAACACCGAGCATATCTCCTGAGGCGCACATCAATCAGATAACTGCTGCAGCATACGGGCGCCTGGCAAACCTACGGATAGCGTTCCGATACCTCAGTAATGATTCGTTCAAGACTCTGTATACCATTTACGTCAGGCCCATACTGGGGTATGCAGCACCAGTTTGGAATCCACACCTAGTCAAGCACGTCAAGAAATTAGAGAAAGTGCAAAGGTTTGCAACAAGACTAGTCCCAGAGCTACGGGGATTGTCCTACGAAGAAAGGTTGAGGGAAATCGGCCTGACGACACTGGAGGCCAGGAGGGTCAGGGGAGACATGATAACGACATATAAAATACTGCGCGGAATAGACGAGGTGGACAAAGACGGGATGTTCCAGAGAAGGGACACAGACACAAGAGGTCACAATTGGACGATGAAGACTCAGATGAATCAAAGGGATGTTAGGAAGTATTTCTTCAGTCATAGAGTAGTCAAGCCGTGGAATAGCATAGAAAGTGAAGTAATGGAGGCGGGAACCATACATAGTTTTAAGGCGAGGTATGATAAAGCTCATGGAGCAGGGAGAGAGAGGACCTAGTAGCAATCAGTGAAGAGGCGGGGCCAGGAGCTATGACTCGACCCCTGCAACCACAAATAGGTGAGTACAAATAGGCGAGTACACACAAGCCGTGAATCGACCCCTGCAACCATATACTATAGGTAAGCGCCCCCCGGGAAAGGCAGAGAGAGGGAGAGGGAGGAGAGAAGGGAGGGGAGAGGAGAGGGAGAGGGGGGAAGGGGAGAGAGAGGGCGAAGACAGAGGGTAGAGAGGGGAGAAAGTGGAAGAGACGGGTTATGGGTTGTTAAACTCTTCATCAGAAGCAATGATCAGAAATAAAAATTTTCCTTACATACTTCCTCTTGTCTTGGACACTTAACTAAAACAGTGTAATAATTTTACATACAGACATATACAACTTATGTATCATAGCCTCAGTTACAACACTTGTGTGGACACGTGTATTCATTCATAAGTAACTTGTGATTACTCCGTCGAGGAGTTACCACATGTCTCCACTGACCCTAATTCGTCTCATCTTCGGTGATGTCAATTGTAAAAAACTACGAGGAGTGAAAACATTTTAGAAAGAGCATTTAATTCCTAATAGTACAAAACTATATTAAGTGGTATTATAAAGTGCGTAAGAAGATATTGCACTAGTTAAGCAGACAAGATACAAGGAGAGTGTAGCTCACCTGTGCAACATACTGGACACTAGCAGATACAAGTGCATTAGGATGATGTCTCCAGGTGGTGAGGATAGTGTTGGGGACTCCCACCACAAGCTGTGAAGGGTCACGGATAGCCAAGTGACCAATTTGGTCTTTGCTGCCTTGTATATCCAAGCTTGGTTGTGCTCTAGGGGTCCTAGTGGAAGGAGTATGCAAAACAGGCTAAGCCTAACACACATAAAACACACTCATTTTTTTTTTAAATTCTATGCAATTGCTACACCTAACCCTGAAAGATTCAAACTTATATTTTCCATACTAAATTTACTTCATCTAAAATAGTAATAAGTGAAAATATAATGGTTTTGAAGCCTCTGATTATAATCATCACTTGCAAGACAGTTTTTAAGTTGTATTAATATTGGTAGAATTGCCACCAATATTTCAAGTAAAAGGACACAAATGCAACAAATGTGACATTTTATTGTTGCCACAATAAAATGTCACGTTTCGCTCTCCAGAAGCTTCATCAAGCCGTTACAAACAATACATGGACGCAGAGGGTATATATAGGGTTAGAGTGAGGTGTAATACTAGTGGTAGTAGTAATATAAGTTGTAATAGTAGTAGTAATACAATAAGGTAGAACAATCAACTTTTACATGAGTAAAAGGTTATAAAAGCTATTACTTGGATAGCATAAAAATAAGTTAGACAGATATTGGCGGTTGGATTTGAGAAGGTCTGTTTCAGTGTTCCTCCTCTGTAATGTGCTTGTGTAGTATTAGCAGTGACTGTGTGATGGCAGGGTTTACTGTTTTCTGGAGGATTCTTGCTAATACCAGAGATGATGAAGCTGCCTTTGTTTTGTTTAATTGTGTTAGAAACAACAATTAATGCTGATTCAAGGTACTTGCGTTTGCGGAAATTAGGTTCTTTGATCACCAATCAGGCGTCCATGAATTTCATGATTTGAGTGGCGGAATTTCGGTGTTGTATGCAGGCGTTGTTCAAGTTATCGTTCCTACATGCATTAGTGTGTTCATTGAGGCGTGTTTCGGGGTTCCTTGCTGTTTCACTTGCATAAATCCTGTCACAGCTTCCACAGGGTATAGTGTAAACCCCTGCATTGACTGGCTCATGGTGCTTGGATTTTGTCCTGGTTAGATCCTTTACTGAAATGCTGGATGCGATGGCGTCTCTAGTGTTATCTTGTGCAAGTACTTTAGAAACGTTCATTGCATCCTGGATGTTGGGAAGAATTATAACTTTATTATGAGTGGTGTTGGTGCGTGGAGAATTAATGATCTGAAGAGTTCTTTTCTTGCAATCTTTGATGAAAAAGGAAGGAAAATGTAAATCAGTGAAGGTTTGGTGAATGAACATAAGAAAACTAACCCGAAAAGTTTTTTCCAGGTATATAGAAAAAAGTTAGAGATAAGATAGGTCCCCTTAAAAATGACTATGGGCATCTTACTGACAAAGAAAATGAAATGTGCTCGATTTTAAATAATTATTTTCTCTCGGTTTTTACGCAGGAAAACACTAACAATATCCCGGTAATTAATTGTTATAGAGGGCCTGAAGAAGATAAATTATGTAACATCACAGTCACTAGTGATATGGTTATGAAACAAAGACCGACTGAAACAAAATAAATCGCCATATCCTGATGAGATTTTTTCAAGGGTTCTCAAGGAATGCAAAATGGAACTCTGTGAACCATTAACTAATATTTTTAATTTATCTCTTCAAACAGGTGTAGTGTCTGATATGTGGAAGATGGCTGATGTAATTCCTATTTTTAAAGCAGGGGACAAGTCGTCACCGTCAAATTACCGCCCAATAAGCCTGACCTCAATTGTAGGCAAATTACTCGAGTCAATTATAGCTGAGATTATAAAAAGCCATCTCGATAAGCATAGCTTGATTAATGATACTCGGCATGGATTCACGAGAGGCCGTTTTTGTCTAACTAATTTATTAACTTTCTTCGGTAAAGCTTTTGAGGCTGTTGATCACGATAAAGAATTTGATATTATTTACTTAGATTTTAGTAAGGCTTTTGATAGAGTTCCGCACCAAAGACTGTTGAAGAAAGTGGCAGCTCATGGCACTGAGGAAAAAGTGTTCGCATGGATCGAGTCATGGCTCACAGGAAGCAGTGTCTCCAAAACTTCACCAAACCTTCACTGATTCACATTTTCCTTCATTTTTCATCAAAGATTTCAAGAAAAGAGCTCTTCAGATCATTAATTCTCCACGCACCAACACCACTCATAATAAAGTTATAATTCTTCCCAACATCCAGGATGCAATGAACGTTTCTAAAGTACTTGCACAAGATAACACTGTGGAAATAAATGGTATGAAATACCGACACCATGGAAATATAAACACACATGCAGTATGTGATCCTTTATTGACAACGTTTCAAGTCACAAACAGATCTGTTTGTGACTTGAAAAAGCCCACTGTGTGGGCTTTTTCCACAAGCTAACACTAAAGTCGCCATCGCATCCAGCATTTCAGTAAAGGATCTAACCAGGACAAAATCCAAGCACCATGAGCCAGTCAATGCAGGGGTTTACACTATACCCTGTGGAAGCTGTGACAGGATTTATGCAAGTGAAACAGCAAGGAACCCCGAAACACGCCTCAATGAATACACTAATGCATGTTAGTTAAGACACATGTGCAACATCTGGATATCTTTATTGTAGACGTTTCGCCATCCAGTGGCTTTATCAATACAGATTCTAGGACATAATAGGAAGACAGTAGAACTATATACAAAAGATGAGGTAATCAGTCCCTCGGCCTTGGAGTTAGTGTTCACAGCATCGTGGTGGAGGAGAATCTGGCTCATTTTATACCTTTCTTGCACACACTAATGCATGTTAGGTAAGACACATATGCAACAGTTAGGTATCTTTATTTCGAAACGTTTCGCCTACACAGTAGGCTTCTTCAGTCGAGTACAGAGTATATTGTTTCAGACTATGAAACAATGCTCTTCTCCAGACTGAGGGACTGACCACCTCAAAACTTTAAGGGTGATGGACTGATTACATCGTCTTCAAGTATCTTCTGCTTCTATCAACTTTTCTGTACTCGACTGAAGAAGCCTACTGTGTAGGCGAAACGTTTCGAAATAAAGATACCTAACTGTTGCATATGTGTCTTACCTAACAACCTGTCGGTATTTTATACCATTTTAATGTTCACACTAATGCATGTAGGAACGATAACTTGAACAACGCCTGCGTACAATACCGAAATTCCGCCACTCATCTCATGAAATTCATGGACGCCTGATTGATGATCAAAGAACCTAATTTCCGCAAACGCAAGTACCTTGAATCAGCATTAATCGTCGTTTCTAACAATTAAACAAAACAAAGGCAGCTTCATCATCTCTGGTATTAGCAAGAATCCTCCTGAAAACAGTAAACCCTGCCATCACACAGTCTCTGCTGCTAATACTACACAAGCACATTACAGAGGAACACTGAAACAGACCTTCTCAAATCCAACCGCCAGTATCTGTCTAACTTATTTTTATGCTATCCAAGTAATAGCTTTTATAACCTTTTACTCATGTAAAAGTTGATTGTTCTACCTTATTGTATTACTACTACTATTACAACTTATATTACTACTACCACTAGTATTACACCTCACTCTAAGCCTATATATACCCTCTGCGTCCATGTATTGTTTGTAACGGCTTGATGAAGCTCCTAGAGAGCGAAACGTTGCCACAATAAAATGTCACATTTGTTGCATTTGTGTCCTTTTACTTAACAGTTTTTAAGTTACTTCCTTGGAAACCTAAATGTAAATGTATGCACCTTAAAAGTTTGCTTGTCACTGAAGTGTACAAAAAAAATACTTGTCAGTAAAGGCGTCCTTCCTCTCTTTCCTCGTTATATTGTATGAAGGGTGTTAGTGATCACTAGTTTAGGTTTGGTCTCTAACAACTTAAGTTTGGGTATTGTTCTACTCTGTTTCTACTTCAGTGCCAAGGTTTAATAATTCATCTATGCGATCATTATTTTTGTGTGTTCTGTTCAGTCACTTGCTTTCATAGGTTTTTCTACTTGGTCCTGAGAGCCTTTCTTCTGAGGATGGCAGTAGACGAGGGGAAGATAACTGAGGACATGATTATTTTAAACACTAAACGTTAAATCTACGTGAGCCATACAGCTGGGGATGTTGGTAGTGTGTAAATGAAAGGAGAGGTTGTGGTGGGGGGTTTTGGAAGGAATTATTTTGGGTGACAGTTTGTAGATGTATGATGGAGCTTAGGGAAGGGATCGTGCAGGCTGTAGGAGGAGGAAGCACAAGGAGGTGGATGTAGTTGTTCGGTAATGGGGGGGGGGGGGGGGAGAAAAAGGGTTTGAGTAGAGTGTGGTAGACCAGACCGGGTCTGTCCCAGGATTTATCATCTTATTCATCTTCCTCCTGTTATCTGTGATGCTCTCCAGGATCACAATGATTTATTTCAAATGGACCTTATAAAGATCCACCATGGCACTTCATCTCCTATTCTCTCTTGTTTAAAACAACTTTCAGAGGATGACCTGTTCTGTTCGAGTCTTTGCAACTTCTGAACTTGTACTTATATCTTCAACTAAATGTTCCCCTCCTACCTAATACAGTTTTCTTGTCTTCATTTCGCTCTCATGCGGGTAACTACTGTGATGATGGTAGTAATGTGTTGGAAGTGGTACTACTGTCATGACTGTGGCTGTACTGAAGTGGAAGTGTTGCTAGGTGGTTACTGTGATGGTTGTGACAGTGTCATGAGACGTACACAAATACTGTATAAGTTACTACATCAACTAGTTCTTATTTCTACAACTAACAACAGTAACAGTAATATATACAGTACTCACTTGGATGGTGGTTGTGGAGCGCTGCGTTTTTTAGTACCCGAACGACGTATGGTGTTGGTGGTGGTCTCTGGCGGCCGGCGTTCACGACTCGTCGATGATGGAAGGTCATTAAACAACTGTTCCTTCAGCTGCGAGATGTCCGAGTTCTGGGTAACCACAAAAAAAATGATACGTTTCAATTATAAAATGCTAATATATATGATATAAATTGTATGATGTTAGCTACTTTTATGACCAAAATTAAAGAAACTAAGTGTATCCACTTTACACAAACTTCTATCAAAAGAGATGCAGAACTCCAAGAAACAGCACGTATATAAGCTTTATTCAGAAAATCAAAGTTTTTTATATAGTACACAGATTTATTCAGTAGTTCTGAAGGCACATAAATGTTGTGGGCATACATTAGTGATGAATTATGTAGATTTAAACAGGATAACCCAAGTCAGTGTGGTCCAAGAACTGCAATGTCATCTACAAAGTCTTACAAGGCCCTGAAGAATTATAAGTTGCAAGAGTGCTTGCAACTTTACAAACAATAAATCATACGATAAGTGACCATTTGGAAGCACGAAACATGAGACCTTACCAGTTTGGTGAGCTCGAGGCTGAGGTCGTGTGGATTGAGGGCTGGTGGAAGCTCAGGTTCCAGAGGACGGTCTCCCAGGGAAGCCAAGATTCTCTTGCGGTGTCCAGGACGAGTGATCTCTAGCACAGTGGTCAGCTCTATTTCCCATACCTTCCTCACTCGCTCCATGTCTCCAAAGCCGTTTTTGTGGAAATTTTGGGCGTACTGAGGTAGCCGTATTGAGTCCAGCCAGGCCTCCACTGTATCTGGGAGTGTATACGTGGAGCGAAGGGCGTGGAGTGGTGTAGGGAGGCGCTTCACTGCCTCCTGTAGTGTGTGCAGGTGTGCTGCGTGTGTGATGCCTAAATCTCGTAGGTCCGTGATTTCCAGGATGCCACCATTCTGCGAAAACACCATAACAACAACGTTAAGTCACATGTGACATACGTATTACCCCTTGTCATGGACGACACGGGGTAATACCTTGATGCCAGTAAAGGGCTCTTGATTAAAAGAATTGGAATTACTCTCCCTTTCCGGAGACCAAGCTTGATTACTTCCCATTTCCCCAGGCACTGTTTAGTGCTTCCACCTGAACAACATATGGATATCATGATACACTCGCGGCTCGTAACTACACTCTTAAAATGACCTATGTAAATACTACAAGAATAAATTATGCAGAAAAAAGAGAGAGAACTGAACAATAGAATGTATACATCAACCTGCCCCGTCAACAATTTTATCTACTAACAGGTTTATCATACCCTCTCAGGTGCTCTGTCTCCCATATACGGAAACTTAATTTATAAACCCTCATCTCCATCCACATACACACAGGTTGAGAGGAAGGGCCAAAAGCTGAGACTCGACCCCTGCAACGACATACAAGCACACATACACCAAACACACACACACACACACGCATCCTGACACTTGAAACAGCATTTCATGAAACTAGACGAGAGAAGATACCCCCACTACACGAAAATGGTCGGTCGTAAAAGGATAGAGCTTATGCAAGCGTGAGCTGAATAAGCAATCACATAAGGTTGGAGAGACAGCTGTAAGAAGGGAGGAGTTTAGGCGTGACTCGTGATGCAGGAGGAAATTGCCGTGGGCGTCACTGTACAAAGACGCCACAGGCTGAGGCAGTCCTGGTTGCTAAAGATCCTCGAATCATCTTCATGACTTTTTTATAGAGATCATTGGGCAGCGCCACTCATCCTGTGAGTGAAATACTAACAAGAGCAGTATATTACAACCCAAATAGTTAACACGTCATTGGCGACATCAACTTCATCCTGGCTGTTTCAAAATACGGGTATCATTTAATTACAGAATAACAGTAAATTCTGCATACTTCTGTAAAATACTGCCAATCTTAATTAAAACACGCCTATATTTTGCATACATATTTGTGGTAATTTTATATTCCTGTATCCCGGTACATCGTGAAACACACTGCCGAACTTCATGTGTATCTTTATTTACGCACTTTACATCAGCTTTGCTTAGATCTATACTATTCTGTCACATAGCAACGTGATCTAAACGAGTCCTGCCCACCACACTACTCATTCATCATTCTTGTATACCACCTAAGCTGCACATGAAACCAACTTTATTGTAATGCTGTAGAGATTAACTAGTTTAATTTTCTTCTATATTGTTATTCAAACTCTATACAAGTCGCTGAGGATAAAAGCATGTTTGAAATTTATCAATAATTTACAGCTATTTAACTAAACCAAAAATTTAACAGAGAAAAGGAGGGAAGAAGCCTTAACGCTGGTTTAAAAAGACACGTGAGCAAACACTAGGGCAGAACTCACGAAATCGGTCCTGGGACCTTGATCAAGGTCCCAGGACTGAAATGTTTCCTAATAAATATGTCCTAGTGTTTGCTCACGTGTCTTTTTAAACCAATCTGACGGTATCTATTCCCAAGTTTTATAATACGCTTAATACTGCAAGCAGCGTGCAAGATAGACAAAAACTGTGCACGAGACCCGGAATCTCCTGCCTACGAGCCTATAAAGGGTAATGCAACCAGTATTTTGTCAGGAGAAACGGAAAAATTTCTTAACTCAGAACTCAAGTCACACTAAGATCATACAAACATTACACGATGGTTAGCACTATATGCTGCCACTAACAACACACCAAGTGGTAAATACTGAAAATAAATTTATACAAGACTGCGACATCATATCGTGTGCTAGAAAGTTTCAATATTTACTATACATTATTAACATACTGGCTCTCAGACACACATGGTCAGCGAGTCCTCGGTAAACCGCAAAGCCTCGCTAATATGGGCTTCTAAGTGGTTCGCCGGTATGGTTCCGGCCAGGGGCTTGTCCATGAGGTGACCCAGAACTGGCTCTCCAGGAGGGGAGAGGGGGGAGTGTCGCACATCTTTCTTGATGACCTATACAGTAGTCTTGAGAGTTACTGGACTTAGTAGAGAGAAGGTAATAGAGGTTTTTACCCTCTGTTCTTCCGAGTACATTACGAGTCTTGCTAAGAAAGATGTCGATTTTCTTCTATGATATATGTTCGAGGATGGTAGAGTAGATGTTGGTGTGACGTCTAGTAAATCTAGCATCTTGAGACGGAAACAGATTCTCTCTTTTTTTTTTTTAGTAATAATCTTAACATAATCTGAACAGAAGAGGGTTTTAAACAGCTCTTCTCCCTACCAACCTCAGATCAAAGAGGATTTACGGTTAATAGAAGATTCACAGACTTTAAAATATTTGAAGAACTGGTCAAAATATCTACTCAAACTATCAAATAATTTGACCAAATGTTAAGAGCCAACAATCTGTTACTGCTATAAGAATGACGGTGAGGAACTTTTGTCAAGACTGATGGACTGAACTCATCGACTCCAGGCAGAGGGACTGATTGCCTCAATCTACTACTCATCTTTCACCGTTTTTCTCTTTATTGGACTGAAGCCACTGACTGGTGAAACGTTTCCACAATAAAGATACAAAAATGCTGCACAAGTGTCATGTATCAACCTTTCGCTTCTCTAAATCATTCATATAACAATCACAACATGTCCGTCTGTCTGTCTGTCTGACACAAACACAATGGACGTGAGAGAAAGTTCAATCATGCCACTTGAATATAAATTGATAAAATACTTCAGGTCTCTTATCTAGGTGTTGTTATTAGCAAAAATAAAGACCAGATAATCATATAAACGAAAACGAAAAATTCATATTCTAAGGTAAATTACTAAACAGCTTTTCAATACGTGGGCGAAGAAATGCTAAAAAGAAAGTAAAAAATACGTGTATTAGGCCACAAATATAATTTGGAGTTTGTGTGTTGTGGATCAGCTTGAAAAGGTGCAGAGAGGAGCTACAAAATGGCTAGCACTTACAAAAATGAATTATAATTATAAAGTTAAAACCTTTAAACATGTCCACGCTGGCAGGAGAATAGAGAGGCGACCACATATAAGGGCTTAAAAGGATTAAAAAAAAAAAAGACTATTTCTCAGTACCCGCAAGAGTCACGACAAGAAGCCACAGTTGTAGGTTGAAAAAATAAGTGGAGCCGAAGAGATACTAGAAAGTTTTTTTTTTTTTTGTAGTGGTAGACAAATAGAATCTATTTAATCAAGAGAAAATAAGTTCAAGAAATTTTTTATAAACATATGAGATGAAAAAAAACTGAAGCCAGAACACCGAGAACATAACTTTGCTCCTGTAGTTATAAACAGGTAATTATTAGCACAATGAAGTGTGTGTGACGTAGAGGAACTCACCATGAAATTTGTGTCGTCGTAGCCGTGGGCGATGAACAGGTCCTCGTACTGGGGCAGACCAAGGGCGCGCAGCCACCCTCCCACCGTCATCTCCCCAGCCTCCATGACGCCCATATCCACGCCCATCACGCCCTCGTTGCTCGACACAAGACCCAGGCCCTGCTGTGACGGCGACAACGACAACCCTAACACACACACACACATTTAGTAACTTTCCAGGGATATATAGTATATTTACAATAATAATCACGATGGTAAATAAGGAAACGTAATTCTTGATCTGTATACACTTCCTGCTCATACCCTCCACGCCCACATCTACCTTGAGCTCTTACCCAACGTACTCACCTAATCTGGTCTGAAACTCGTGTTCGAGTTCGGCCATGAAGACACTTTCCCTGGCCACGCCGCCACCGAAGCTGGCCATGATGTCCTGGATCCTGGCCCACTCCTCGGCCTCCTCCAGGGGAGACAGCAGCCCCATGCCTGAGCTCACACTTCCGGGGGTGTCACGAACGTTCAGACTACCCATGCTATTCCGACATCCTACAGGAGAAACATTACATAAGGAAAACAGTACACCAGTGGTGAAACGTTTCCTTCAAGATATGTCTACATTGTAAATGTGTGTGTTATTCCTACAGAAGGTATCCTGGACGTACCTCTATCCACAGAGGACCTTAGGGATGAGGGTGTAGCCAGCGAGCGGGGACGTTCTAGGGCAGACACCTCCCCAGTTCCCTCCATAGGGATGATACTCCCGCGGAAAAGCCCTGCAAGAGGCAAGCATAGTAAGGATTAGCGTTCAAGTTTTATATTCATCAAGTAAGGCGCCACACACTCGAGGCACCCTGACACAGTTACAGAAAAGTGTACACAAAATACACACTTCTCCAGTGTGTAAAATATGTTCACTGCCTGATCCAGTGCTTAAGCCTTAACCGGAGACATACTGTATGTTCTAACCTTCCTGTGATCCCTCTAGCTTACCTTAATATTAATATACCTTCGTATGGATGATCTAGTATAACTTCCTTTCAGCTTCTTGTTGGGAATTCCCAGAGTTAACTCTGTATTGTCACTGAATATTGTAGAATATAGACTTATGGTCAGTGGTGCAGCTACTGGGAAGGAGGGGGTTAAGGGAGCTGGAGCCCCCAGAGAGAACTACTTTTTTATTCAATAGTTAATTTTCATAATTAAATTAACAAGTGACCACACAAGTATGACAGTTTAAGACATTTCATATACCTACTGAAAATCGTACATTTTAAAGACGATTTCTTTGATTTTTTTCTGCATCTTATGTTAAAGCCCCACTTTTTCCAGCATCTTACATTTTCACTTTTTTGTCCAGTATCATTATTCTGGTTACTACTAACAGAAAGTTTGGTTTGAGGCTTTGTGTGATCTTCAGAATTTGTGATGGAAAGTCTTTCACTTGACTCCTTTCCACTTCCATCACTGGGAGTTGATCGTTTTTCTTTCAGTGTCTGCAATCTGAAGGAGGGGTGGTAATGTTGTAGTTTTATAACTGTAGTGTAAGCGCACCACTGGCAAGACAGCGATGGAGTGAATGATAAAGTTTTTCTTTTTGGGCTACCCTTCCTTGGTGGGAAACTGCCTGTAAGCCCCACTTTTTCCAGCATCGTATGTTAAAGCCACACTCCCCGACTGAAAACTTGGGTTAAGCCGCCCCTCCCCTCTCCCCAGTGAAATCTAAAGTCCTTCCACCCAGCCTCAACTAAAACAGTGTCGCTTGCACTTAAGTTTGGAACAAACAGGAGACTACAAGATTTGACCTGTCCAGGTGTGGATGATGATACAACTTGTATTACGTAGATGTCTCAGTAACAGGTATGTCACCTCTGTGTTACAGTACTGTTGCTACCTGTTACAGTACTGTTACCACCGTGTTACAGTACTGTTGTTACCACCGCGTTACAATACTGTCGTTACCACCGTGTTACAGTACTGTTACCACCGTGTTACAGTACTGCTGTTACCACCGTGTTACAGTACTGCTGTTACCACCGTGTTACAGTACTGTTACCACCGTGTTACAGTACTGCTGTTACCACCGTGTTACAGTACTTTTGTTACCACCGTGTTACAGTACTGTTACCACCGTGTTATAGTACTGTTACCACCGTGTTATAGTACTGTTACCACCGTGTTATAGTACTGTTACCACCGTGTTATAGTACTGTTACTACCGTGTTACAGTACTGCTGTTACTTCTGTTATAGTACTGCTACAAGTGGCATAGATTCATTACTATCGGTACAGTGTTAATAATCTTTTAACTAAGAACTAATTTCCGGTTATTCACAGGAAGTAACTGACGCTACGCTCCATTTATTGAAATTCTTTCACCCACAAGCACACACTTCTTCACACGTCAGGTTTGACAGACCGATGGACAACTGGAGGACTACGGACAACTGGCGACCTATGGACAACTGGAGGACTACGGACAACTGGCGACCCATGGACAACTGGAGGACTACGGACAACTGGCGACCCATGGACAACTGGAGGACTACGGACAACTGGCGACCCATGGACAACTGGAGGACTACGGACAACTGGCGACCCATGGACAACTGGAGGACTACGGACAACTGGCGACCTATGGACAACTGGAGGACTACGGACAACTGGCGACCCATGGACAACTGGAGGACTACGGACAACTGGCGACCTATGGACAACTGGAGGACTACGGACAACTGGCGACCCATGGACAACTGGAGGACTACGGACAACTGGCGACCCATGGACAACTGGAGGACTACGGACAACTGGCGACCCATGGACAACTGGAGGACTACGGACAACTGGCGACCCATGGACAACTGGCGACCAATGGACAACTGGAGGACTACGGACAACTGGCGACCTATGAACAACTGGAGGACTACGGACAACTGGCGACCTATGGACAACTGGAGGACTACGGACAACTGGCGACCTATGGACAACTGGAGGACTACGGACAACTGGAGGACTACGGACAACTGGAGCTGCACACAATATCATAGCTCCTCACTGTTTACAAACATCAAATATGATGTATTGTCATTTCCATTAGGTTCTGTTATCCGTCGATTCAAAGGAAACCCTTCACAGAACCCAACAGTTCTGGAATGTGTCTGCCGGACTTAAGTACTTCAATGGTGTTATTTCTGAAACAATGCTGTCGTCTAACATCTTCAATTTTATATTTGGAAGGTTGACAACCCCAGAGACGATAATACTTGGTGTAGGATCTTGAAAATTCTCAAGGTATATATATATCTAATCTTCCTTATCTCTTATCCAAGAATGGTTCTATTGTTGCTGACGATGGTGTATATACAGATAATTTACCAGATTCTTGAACTTAATACCGAGGGCGTTCTAATACACCTTGCTGTCAAGGTTCCAACACACCTTGCTGTCAAGGTTCCAACACACCTTGCTGTCAAGGTTCCATCACACCTTGCTGTCAAGGTTCCAACACACCTTGCTGTCAAGGTTCCAACACACCTTGCTATCAAGGTTCCATCACACCTTGCTGTCAAGGTTCCAACACACCTTGCTGTCAAGGTTCCAACACACCTTGCTGTCAAGGTTCCAACACACCTTGCTGTCAAGGTTCTAACACACCTTGCTGTCAAGGTTCTAACACCTTGCTGTCAAGGTTCCAACACGCCTTGCTGTCAAGGTTCCAACACACCTTGCTGTCAAGGTTCCAACACACCTTGCTGTCAAGGTTCCATCCCACCTTGCTGTCAAGGTTCTAACACACCTTGTTGTCAAGGTTCTAACACACCTTGCTGTCAAGGTTCTAACACCTTGCTGTCAAGGTTCCAACACGCCTTGCTGTCAAGGTTCCAACACACCTTGCTGTCAAGGCTCCATCACACCTTGCTGTCAAGGTTCCAACACACCTTGCTGTCAAGGTTCCAACACACCTTGCTGTCAAGGCTCCATCACACCTTGCTGTCAAGGTTCCAACACACCTTGCTATCAAGGTTCCAACACACCTTGCTATCAAGGTTCCAACACACCTTGCTGTCAAGGTTCCAACACACCTTGCTGTCAAGGTTCCAACACACCTTGCTATCAAGGTTCCAACACACCTTGCTGTCAAGGTTCCAACACACCTTGCTATCAAGGTTCCAACACACCTTGCTGTCAAGGTTCCAACACACCTTGCTGTCAAGGTTCCAACACACCTTGCTATCAAGGTTCCAACACACCTTGCTGTCAAGGTTCCAACACACCTTGCTGTCAAGGTTCCAACACACCGTGCTGTCAAGGTTCCAACACACGTTGCTGTCAAGGTTCCAACACACCTTGCTGTCAAGGTTCCAACACACCTTGCTGTCAAGGTTCCAACACACCTTGCTGTCAAGGTTCCAACACACCTTGCTGTCAAGGTTCCAACACGCCTTGCTATCAAGGTTCCAACACACCTTGCTGTCAAGGTTCCAACACACCTTGCTGTCAAGGTTCCAACACACCTTGCTTTCAAGGTTCCAACACACCTTGCTGTCAAGGTCCAACACCTTGGTTTCCATCACACCTTGCTGTCAAGGTTCCAACACACCTTGCTATCAAGGTTCCAACACACCTTGCTGTCAAGGTTCCAACACACCTTGCTATCAAGGTTCCAACACACCTTGCTGTCAAGGTTCCAACACACCTTGCTGTCAAGGTTCCAACACACCTTGCTGTCAAGGTTCCAACACACCTTGCTGTCAAGGTTCCAACACACCTTGCTGTCAAGGTTCCAACACACCTTGCTATCAAGGTTCCAACACACCTTGCTATCAAGGTTCCAACACACCTTGCTATCAAGGTTCCAACACACCTTGCTATCAAGGTTCCAACACACCTTGCTGTCAAGGTTCCAACACACCTTGCTATCAAGGTTCCAACACACCTTGCTGTCAAGGTTCCAACACACCTTGCTGTCAAGGTTCCAACACACCTTGCTGTCAAGGTTCCAACACACCTTGCTGTCAAGGTTCCAACACACCTTGCTGTCAAGGTTCCAACACACCTTGCTGTCAAGGTTAGAACATAAGAACATAAGAATGTAGGAACACTGCAGAAGGCCTACTGCTACGTCAAGGTCCAACACACCTTGCTATCAAGGTTCCAACACACCTTGCTGTCAAGGTTCAACACACCTTGCTATCAAGGTTCCAACACACCTTGCTATCAAGGTTCCAACACACCTTGCTATCAAGGTTCCAACACACCTTGCTGTCAAGGTTCCAACACACCTTGCTATCAAGGTTCCAACACACCTTGCTATCAAGGTTCCAACACACCTTGCTGTCAAGGTTCCAACACACCTTGCTATCAAGGTTCCAACACACCTTGCTATCAAGGTTCCAACACACCTTGCTGTCAAGGTTCCAACACACCTCTATCAAGGTTCCACACCTTGCTATCAAGGTTCCAACACACCTTGCTATCAAGGTTCCAACACACCTTGCTATCAAGGTTCCAACACACCTTGCTATCAAGGTTCCAACACACCTTGCTATCAAGGTTCCAACACACCTTGCTGTCAAGGTTCCAACACACCTTGCTGTCATCAAGGTTCCAACACCCCTTGCTATCAAGGTTCCAACACACCTTGCTATCAAGGTTCCAACACACCTTGCTATCAAGGTTCCAACACACCTTGCTATCAAGGTTCCAACACACCTTGCTGTCAAGGCTCCATCACACCTTGCTATCAAGGTTCCAACACACCTTGCTATCAAGGTTCCAACACCTTGCTATCAAGGTTCCAACACACCTTGCTATCAAGGTTCCAACACACCTTGCTATCAAGGTTCCAACACACCTTGCTGTCAAGGCTCCATCACACCTTGCTATCAAGGTTCCAACACACCTTGCTATCAAGGTTCCAACACACCTTGCTATCAAGGTTCCAACACACCTTGCTATCAAGGTTCCAACACACCTTGCTATCAAGGTTCCAACACACCTTGCTGTCAAGGCTCCATCACACCTTGCTATCAAGGTTCCAACACACCTTGCTATCAAGGTTCCAACACACCTTGCTATCAAGGTTCCAACACACCTTGCTATCAAGGTTCCAACACACCTTGCTATCAAGGTTCCAACACACCTTGCTATCAAGGTTCCAACACACCTTGCTATCAAGGCTCCAACACACAATTCATTAATAGCCTCATAATCATACAATCTATCAAGGCATTTTATTTAGTTCAGACAATGTAGATTTCAAATCTTCCCAGACAACGGTAGAAAACTTGAAACCCAGGGATAAACGATAGATAATAATCATATTGATAACTAGACGCTACGAAGGCAATTTCTAAATGCTAGTTTCGTAGGTAGCAGCCGTTGAGGCAACTGCTACTAGTGTATACATGTAGTGACAGGATGTCCAGCTTGAAAACACTTTCCAAAACTATAAAAAGGCGAAGATAATAAGTAAAATTGAAGTTTATTGCCCTGGTGGCAAATTCGTTGTTGCAATATCAGCTGTAATAACACACAGGTGAAGGGCTGGACATACACACCACACACACACACACACACACACACACACACACACACACACACAACACACACACACACACACACACACACAACACACACACACACACACACACACACACACACACACACACAACACACACACACACACACACACACACACACACACACACACACACACACACACACACACACACGAAATAGGTCAAGTTTCTATCGACAAGTGCCTTTGACAAGTAGTAACTACTGCTACACAAACACACACGGTAAGTGAAGCAAGACCACGGATGGGTAAACAAGTCCATAGATAGTCAAACGAGTCCAGGGATAGTCAAACAAAATCAGGGATGGGTAAACGAACAAGTCCAGGGATGGGTACATAGCAGCACTATTTTGAAAACATTTATAAATATATGTTGAGAAACATCTTGTTTATCAGTAAGCCAGCAGGATATGACGAGCAGGGAGCGTTATACCAGGTTAATGAAAACTTACAAGCTCTTTCATCACACTAATATATATATATATATATATATATATATATATATATATATATATATATATATATATATATATATATATATATATATATATATATATATATATACATACACGTTAATAAAGCGCTTCACACTTCCCACAGTTATGAAAGTGCATGATAAATTTATTTGAATAAAATGTTTGATATTAAACAAAATTGACTACAAAACAATGAAACTGTGTCTTAGTAATGAGAGTTGTACAGTGTATATGGACAGTCGCCAATAATATGATGAAAGACAGATATACTTAACAATATAATACAAGTACGAAAAATATAGCAGCTAGTAATATAAAGTTGGGAATTAGTCTACAAGCCAATACTAGCATTAAGAATTAAGGCAAAATGTTAAAACTACTGAAAAGTATGTGAGGGTTCGGTAATGGAGACGTTAAAAGTTAGGTCGTGGGAAATAATAAAGATAATTGAGATGAATACATGAAGCAAGGAGCACAAGTGTAACAAACAACGTGGGGATAATTTACAGTATGGTGAACAAATGTAGTTGATTCACAGATAAGAGAGAACTGCAAGAAATAAACGAAATGGAAAGATTCGGCATTATATCCATTACAAAACATGTAGAAGGGAAGAAAAATATATAATAAAAAGTACTGGTACTAAATAATGGAGTAATTAATGATAAAGTTTGTAAAATAAAGTGTTGGAAGAAGACAAAACATGTAACAAACTATAGTAGTATCCGAGAGTATGGTATACAACACAGCGGGAGTGGCGGTACCGACCTTCAGAAACAATTATAGTCTTCACACACTAACATGAAAACTAGTCGACTGAACGACTATACAAAAACAACATTAACTAATGAAGGGTTTCAAAGAATAGTAACTGAAATTTATAATGTTTCATAAAACAAAAGATCAAAGAGAAAGAGAACAACAAAACGATGACAAAAATAGACTAGAAACAAACAAAACGGGAGAAAACTTAATGGACAGCAACCGTCATGTTATCACAGGTGGACACACTTCCAGGTGCTGCCAGTCACGTGCTCAACAGCTACTTCTTTATCATATGTATTAACTTGTTATAATGCTGATTAAAAAATGTATATTGTAAGCAGCAGTACAGCAAGTTAATAATATTAAAGGGAAAATTAATGAGAAGGTATGTGTCAGCAGGTGGTCATGTGTAGACAACCTGTGACATGACACTGGTATATGTCAGCAGGTGGGCATGTGTAGACAACCTGTGACATGACACTGGTATGTGTCAGCAGGTGGTCATGTGTAGACAACCTGTGACATGACACTGGTATGTGTCAGCAGGTGGTCATGTGTAGACAACCTGTGACATGACACTGGTATGTGTCAGCAGGTGGGCATGTGTAGACAACCTGTGACATGACACTGGTATGTGTCAGCAGGTGGGCATGTGTAGACAACCTGTGACATGACACTGGTATGTGTCAGCAGGTGGTCATGTGTAGACAACCTGTGACATGACACTGGTATGTGTCAGCAGGTGGTCATGTGTAGACAACCTGTGACATGACACTGGTATGTGTCAGCAGGTGGTCATGTGTAGACAACCTGTGACATGACACTGGTATGTGTCAGCAGGTGGTCATGTGTAGACAACCTGTGACATGACACTGGTATGTGTCAGCAGGTGGGCATGTGTAGACAACCTGTGACATGACACTGGTATGTGTCAGCAGGTGGGCATGTGTAGACAACCTGTGACATGACACTGGTATGTGTCAGCAGGTGGTCATGTGTAGACAACCTGTGACATGACACTGGTATGTGTCAGCAGGTGGTCATGTGTAGACAACCTGTGACATGACACTGGTATGTGTCAGCAGGTGGTCATGTGTAGACAACCTGTGACATGACACTGGTATGTGTCAGCAGGTGGTCATGTGTAGACAACCTGTGACATGACACTGGTATGTGTCAGCAGGTGGGCCTGTGTAGACAACCTGTGACATGACACTGGTATGTGTCAGCAGGTCATGTGTAGACAACCTGTGACATGACACTGGTATGTGTCAGCAGGTGGTCATGTGTAGACAACCTGTGACATGACACTGGTATGTGTCAGCAGGTGGTCATGTGTAGACAACCTGTGACATGACACTGGTATGTGTCAGCAGGTGGGCATGTGTAGACAACCTGTGACATGACACTGGTATGTGTCAGCAGGTGGGCATGTGTAGACAACCTGTGACATGACACTGGTATGTGTCAGCAGGTGGTCATGTGTAGACAACCTGTGACATGACACTGGTATGTGTCAGCAGGTGGTCATGTGTAGACAACCTGTGACATGACACTGGTATGTGTCAGCAGGTGGGCATGTGTAGACAACCTGTGACATGACACTGGTATGTGTCAGCAGGTGGGCATGTGTAGACAACCTGTGACATGACACTGGTATGTGTCAGCAGGTGGTCATGTGTAGACAACCTGTGACATGACACTGGTATGTGTCAGCAGGTGGTCATGTGTAGACAACCTGTGACATGACACTGGTATGTGTCAGCAGGTGGTCATGTGTAGACAACCTGTGACATGACACTGGTATGTGTCAGCAGGTGGTCATGTGTAGACAACCTGTGACATGACACTGGTATGTGTCAGCAGGTGGGCATGTGTAGACAACCTGTGACATGACACTGGTATGTGTCAGCAGGTGGGCATGTGTAGACAACCTGTGACATGACACTGGTATGTGTCAGCAGGTGGTCATGTGTAGACAACCTGTGACATGACACTGGTATGTGTCAGCAGGTGGTCATGTGTAGACAACCTGTGACATGACACTGGTATGTGTCAGCAGGTGGTCATGTGTAGACAACCTGTGACATGACACTGGTATGTGTCAGCAGGTGGTCATGTGTAGACAACCTGTGACATGACACTGGTATGTGTCAGCAGGTGGGCCTGTGTAGACAACCTGTGACATGACACTCATGGTATGTGTCAGCAGGTGGTCATGTGTAGACATGTGACGACACTGGTATGTGTCAGCAGGTGGTCATGTGTAGACAACCTGTGACATGACACTGGTATGTGTCAGCAGGTGGGCATGTGTAGACAACCTGTGACATGACACTGGTATGTGTCAGCAGGTGGGCATGTGTAGACAACCTGTGACATGACACTGGTATGTGTCAGCAGGTGGGCATGTGTAGACAACCTGTGACATGACACTGGTATGTGTCACAGGTGGGCATGTGTAGACAACCTGTGACATGACACTGGTATGTGTCAGCAGGTGGTCATGTGTAGACAACCTGTGACATGACACTGGTATGTGTCAGCAGGTGGTCATGTGTAGACAACCTGTGACATGACACTGGTATGTGTCAGCAGGTGGTCATGTGTAGACAACCTGTGACATGACATTGGTATGTGTCAGCACGTGGGCATGTGTAGACAACCTGTGACATGACATTGGTATGTGTCAGCACGTGGTCATGTGTAGACAACCTGTGACATGACATTGGTATGTGTCAGCACGTGGTCATGTGTAGACAACCTGTGACATGACACTGGTATGTGTCAGCAGGTGGTCATGTGTAGACAACCTGTGACATGACACTGGTATGTGTCAGCAGGTGGTCATGTGTAGACAACCTGTGACATGACATTGGTATGTGTCAGCAGGTGGTCATGTGTAGACAACCTGTGACATGACATTGGTATGTGTCAGCAGGTGGTCATGTGTAGACAACCTGTGACATGACACTGATATGTGTCAGCAGGTGGCCATGTATAGACAACCTGTGACATGACATTGGTATGTGTCAGCAGGTGGGCATGTGTAGACAACCTGTGACATGACACTGGTATGTGACAGCAGGTGGGCATGTGTAGACAACCTGTGACATGACACTGGTATGTGTCAGCAGGTGGGCATGTGTAGACAACCTGTGACATGACACTGGTATGTGACAGCAGGTGGGCATGTGTAGACAACCTGTGACATGACACTGGTATGTGTCAGCAGGTGGTCATATGTAGACAACCTGTGACATTAACTAAAGGAAATTAAATAGGAGAACTGGGACTCGCACTTCTGCAGAACAAAGCCTTGGAAACAACCATGAAATTTATGAGCCACAATGTGAAGGAAATAATAATGAAGCAAGAACAGTGCCTGACACTTGTGGAAAAAAACAAAATGGTTTTACGGAGCTGGAAGGTGACGTTTGCCACCAGAGGTTACTACAGTGGGGGTTACTACAGTGGGGGTTACTACAGTGGGGGTTACTACAGTGGTGGTTACTACAGTGGGGGTTACTACAGTGGAGGTTACTACAGTGGGGGTTACTACAGTGGGGGTTACTACAGTGGGAGTTACTACAGTGGAGGTTACTACAGTGGGGGTTACTACAGTGGGAGCTACTACAGTGGAGGTTACTACAGTGGTTACTACAGTGGGAGTTACTACAGTGGGGGTTACTACAGTGGGGGTTACTACAGTGGGGTTACTACAGTGGAGGTTACTACAGTGGGAGTTACTACAGTGGTGGTTACTACAGTGGGGGTTACTACAGTGGGAGCTACTACAGTGGAGGTTACTACAGTGGGGGTTACTACAGTGGGAGCTACTACAGTGGAGGTTACTACAGTGGGAGCTACTACAGTGGAGGTTACTACAGTGGGGGTTACAGTGGTGGTTACTACAGTGGGGGTTACTACAGTGGAGGTTACTACAGTGGAGGTTATTACAGTGGAGGTTACTACAGTGGAGGTTACTACAGTGGGGGTTACTACAGTGGGGGTTACTACAGTGGGAGCTACTACAGTGGAGGTTACTACAGTGGGGGTTACTACAGTGGGGGTTATTACAGTGTGAGTTACTACAGTGGGGGTTACTACAGTGGGGTTTACTACAGTGGGGGTTACTACAGTGGGGGTTATTACAGTGTGAGTTACTACAGTGGGGGTTACTACAGTGGGGTTTACTACAGTGGGGGTTACTACAGTGGGGGTTACTACAGTGGGGGTTACTACAGTGGGGGTTACTACAGTGGGGGTTACTACAGTGGGGGTTACTACAGTGGGGGTTACTATAATGGGAGGTTACTACAGTGGGGGTTACTACAGTGGGGCTTACTACAGTGGGGGTTACTATAATGGGAGGTTACTACAGTGGGGGTTACTACAGTGGAGGTTACTACAGTGGGGGTTACTACAGTGGGGGTTACTATAATGGGAGGTTACTACAGTGGGGGTTACTATAATGGGAGGTTACTACAGTGGGGGTTACTACAGTGGGGGTTACTATAGTGGAGGTTACTACAGTGGGGGTTACTATAATAAGAGGTTACTACAGTGGGTGTTACTACAATGGGAGGTTACTACAGTGGGGGTTACTACAGTGGGGGTTACTACAGTGGGGGTTACTACAGTGGAGGTTACTACAATGGGAGGTTACTACAGTGACTACTACAGTGGGGATTACTAGTCGGGGTTACTACAGTGGGGGTTGCTACAGTGGGGGTTACTACAGTGGGGGTTACTACAGTGGGAGGTTACAGTTACTACAGTGGGGGTTACTACAGTGGGAGTTACTACAGTGGGGGTTACTACAGTGGGAGGCTACTACAGTGGAGGTTACTACAGTGGGAGGCTACTACAGTGGAGGTTACTACAGTGGAGGTTACTACAGTGGTTACTACAGTGGGGGTTACTACAGTGGAGGTTACTACAGTGGGGGTTACTACAGTGGGGGTTACTACAGTGGAGGTTACTACAGTGGTTACTACAGTGGCTGTTACTACAGTGGTTACCACAGTGGGGGTTACTACAGTGGGGGATACTACAGTGGGGGTTACTATAATAAGAGGTTACTACAGTGGGGCTTACTACAGTGGGGGTTACTATAATGGGAGGTTACTACAGTGGGGGTTACTACAGTGGAGGTTACTACAGTACTACAGTGGGGGTTACTATAATGGGAGGTTACTACAGTGGGGGTTACTACAGTGGAGGTTACTACAGTGGAGGTTACTACAGTTTACTATAATAAGAGGTTACTACAGTGGGGGTTACTACAATGGGAGGTTACTACAGTGGGGGTTACTACAGTGGAGGTTACTACAGTGGGGGTTACTACAGTGGAGGTTACTACAGTGGGGGTTACTACAATGGGAGGTTACTACAGTGATTACTACAGTGGGGATTACTACAGTGGGGGTTACTACAGTGGGGGTTACTACAGTGGGGGTTGCTACAGTGGGGGTTACTACAGTGGTTACTACAGTGGGTGTTACTACAGTGGGAGGTTAGTTACTACAGTGGGGGTTACTACAGTGGGAGTTACTACAGTGGAGGTTACTACAGTGGGAGGCTACTACAGTGGAGGCTACTACAGTGGAGGTTACTACAGTGGGAGGCTACTACAGTGGAGGTTACTACAGTGGTTACTACAGTGGAGGTTACTACAGTGGTTACTACAGTGGGGGTTACTACAGTGGGAGGTTACTACAGTGGGAGGTTACTACAGTGGGGGTTACTACAGTGGAGGTTACTACAGTGGTTACTACAGTGGGGGCTACTACAGTGGGGGTTACTACAGTGGTTACTGCAGCGGTTACTACAGTGGGGGCTACTACAGTGGAGGTTACTAGAGTGGTTACTACAGTGTAGGTTACTAGTGGGGGTTACTACAGTGGGGGTCACTACAGTGGGGGTTACTACAGTGGGGGTTACTACAGCGGTTACTACAGTGGAGGTTACTACAGTGGGGGTTACTGCAACGGTTACTACAGTGGGGGTTGCTACAGTGGGCGTTGCTACAGTGGGGGTTACTACAGTGGGGGGTTACTACAGTGGGAGGTTACTACAGTGGGGTTACTACAGTGGGAGGTTACTACAGTGGGGGCTACAGTGGGAGGTTACTACAGTGGGTTACTACAGTGGGAGGTTACTACAGTGGGTTACTACAGTGGGAGGTTACAACAGTGGGAGGTTACTACAGTGGGAGGGTACAACAGTTGGAGGGTACAACAGTTGGAGGGTACTACAGTGGGGGCTACTATAGTGGGGGCTACTACAGTGGGGGTTACTACAGTGGGAGGTTACTACAGTGGGAGGTTGCTACAGTGGGGGTTACTACAGTGAAAGGTTGCTACAGTGGGAGGTTACTACAGTGGGGGTTACTACAGTGGGGGTTACCACAGTGGGAGCTTACAACAGTGGTGGTTACTACAGTAGGAGGATACTACAATGGGGGTTACTACAGTCGGGGTTACTACAGTGGGACGTTACTACAGTGGGACGTTACTACAGAGGGACGTTACTACAGTGGGACGTTACTACAGTGGGAGCTTACTACAGTGGGGGTTACTACAGTGGGAGGTTACTTTAGGTAGGATAATTGATTCGTTATGTAGGATAATTGACTCAAACGTAGATGTTAGGGAACTTCAGGAGGATTTAGACAAACTCTATTCTTGGTCAGAAAAGTGGCAGATGCAGTTCAATGTAGATAAATGCAAGGTTCTGAAGCTAGCGAGTGTCCATAACACTAGCACTTATAAGTTAAATAATGTAGAACTTAGCCATACAGATTGCGAAAAGGACTTGGGGGTTATGGTGAGCAGCAACCTTAAACCAAGACAGCAATGTCTAAGCGTACGTAATAAGGCAAATAGATTACTGGGATTTATATCAAGAAGTGTAAGCAACAGAAGTCCAGAGGTCATACTGCAGCTTTATACATCATTAGTAAGGCCTCACCTAGATTATGCAGCTCAGTTCTGGTCTCCATATTACAGAATGGACATAAATTCGTTAGAAAACATTCAGCGTAGGATGACTAAATTAATACATAGCATTAGAAATCTTCCTTATGAAGAAAGATTGAAGACTCTTAAATTACATTCACCTGTTAGACGAAGAATGAGGGGAGACATGATCGAAGTGTATTAATAAAGGGGATATTAATTAGGTCTTGAGGATCTCTCTCTAAGAGAGAACCCGCAGTAATGGATTTAAATTAGATAAGTTTAAATTTAGAAAGGACTTAGGAAAGTATTGGTTTGGAAATAGGGTAGTTGATGAGTGGAACAGTCTACCTAGTTGGGTTATTGAGGCTAGGACTTTGGTAGTTTCAAATATAATTTGGATAAATACATGAGTGGGAGGGGTTGGATTTGAGTGGGACTTTCACATCAGAGCTTATTTCTTGGGTAGCATTGAAAATTGGGTTGGGCAAATGTTTTGTTAGTGGGATGAATTGTAAAGGACCTGCCTAGTATGGGCCAACAGGCCTGCTGCAGTGTTCCTCCTTTATGTACAGTGGGAGGTTACAGTGGGGGTTACTACAGTGGGAGGTTACTACAGTGGTGGTTACTACAGTGGGAGGATACTACAGTGGGGGTACTACAGTGGGGGTTCTACAGTAGGAGGTTACTACAGTGGGGGTTACTACAGTGGGGGTTATTACAGTGGGGGTTACTACAATGGGGGTTACTACAGTGGGAGATTACTACAGTGGGAGGTTACTACAGTGGTTACTACAATGGGAGGTTACTACAGTGGGAGGTTACTACAGTGGGAGGTTACTACAGTGGTTACTACAATGGGAGGTTACTACAGTGGGGGTTACTACAGTGGTGGTTACTACAGTGGGATGTTACTACAGTGGTGGTTACTACAGTGGGATGTTACTACAGTGGGAGGTTACTACAGTGGTGGTTACTAGAATGGAAGGTTACTGCAGTGGGAGGTTACTACAGTGGGGGTTACTACAGTGGGAGGTTACTACAGTGGTGGTTACTAGAATGGAAGGTTACTGCAGTGGGAGGTTACTACAGTGGGGGTTACTACAGTGGGGGTTACTAGAGTGGGAGGTTACTACAGTGGTGGTTACTAGAGTGGGAGGTTACTACAGTGGTGGTTACTAGAGTGGGAGGTTACTACAGTGGTGGTTACTAGAGTGGGAGGTTACTGCAGTGGGGGTTACTACAGTGGTGGTTACTACAGTGGGAGGTTACTACAGTGGTGGTTACTAGAGTGGCAGGTTACTACATAAGAACATAACTACAGTGGGGGTTACTACAGTGGGGGTTACTAGAGTGGGAGGTTACTACAGTGGTGGTTACTAGAGTGGGAGGTTACTAGAGTGGGAGGTTACTAGAGTGGGAGGTTACTAGAGTGGGAGGTTACTGCAGTGGGAGGTTACTGCAGTGGGGGTTACTACAGTGGGGGTTACTACAGTGGGGGTTACTAGAGTGAAAGGTTACTAGAATGAGAGGCTACTAGAGTGATAGGCCACTAAAGTGGGAGGCTACTAGAGTGGGAGGCTACTAGTGAGAGGCTACTAGTGAGAGGCTACTAGTGAGAGACTACTAGTGAGAGACTACTAGTGAGAGACTACTAGTGAGAGACTACTAGAGTGGGAGGTTCACTCACGAAATCGTAATGACACGATTACAAACAAACCGTATCACGGGTGGGGTTTGAACCCACGATCAGTCTCAAAACTCCAGACCGTCGCCGCGTTAGCCACTGGGCAGTGGCTAACGCGACGGTCTGAAGTTTTGAGACTGACCGCGGGTTCAAACCCTACCCGTGATATGGTTTAGTGGGAGGTTACTACAGTGAAAGGCTCCTAGAGTGAGAGGCTACTAGAGTGAGAAGCTACAAGAGTGAGAGACTACAAGAGTGAGAGACTACTAGAGTGACTACTAGAGAGGCTACTAGAGTGAGAGACTACTAGTGGCAGGCTACTAGAGTGAGAAGCTACTAGAGTGAGAGGCTACTAGAGTGAGAAGCTACTAGAGTGAGAAGCTACTAGAGTGAGAGACTACTAGAGTGACAGGCTACTAGAGTGAGAGACTACTAGTGACAGGCTACTAGAGTGAGAGACTACTAGTGACAGACTACTAGAGTGAGAAGCTACTAGAGTGAGAAGCTACTAGAGTGAGAAGCTACTAGAGTGAGAAGCTACTAGAGTGAGAGGCAACTAGAGTGAGAGGCAACTAGAGTGAGAGGCAACTAGAGTGAGAAGCAACTAGAGTGAGAAGCAACTAGAGTGAGAAGCTACTAGAGTGAGAAGCTACTAGAGTGAGAAGCTACTAGAGTGAGAGGTTACTAGAGCGAGAGGCTACTAGAGAGGCTACTAGAGTGAGAGGCTACTAGAGAGGCTACTAGAGTGAGAGGCTACTAGAGTGAGAAGCTACTAGAGTGAGAGGCTACTAGAGAGGCTACTAGAGTGAGAGACTACTAGAGTGAGAGGCTACTAGAGAGGCTACTAAAGTGAGAGGTTACTAGAGTGTGAGGCTACTAGAGAGGCTACTAGAGTGAGAGGTTACTAGAGTGGGAGGCTACTAGAGTGAGTTTACTAGAGTGGAAGGCTACTAGAGTGAGAGGCTACTAGAGTGAGAGGCTACTAGAGTGAGAGGCTACTAGAGTGAGAGGCTACTAGAGTGGGAGGCTACTAGAGAGGCTACTAGAGTGAGAGGCTACTGGAATGAGAGGCTACTAGAGTGAGAGGCTACTAGAGTGAGAGGCTACTAGAGTGAGAGACTAGTGAGAGGTTACTGGAGTGGAGGGTTAGTGCAGGTGCAAAATTAATGTCAGAGTTAGTATAATGGGTTATTTTCAGTTAAAAAGCCAAAGACTAGGTTTATATTGTAGATAGGCTTTTCGGAGAGGTCGAGCTAACGCGTCAAGGCATTGCAGATGTTTAGTGGACCATCAGCTCAGCCTGGAAGTGAACACAGCAAGGTGCTGGGTGTCTCTCCATATAGTACCCGTGTGCAAGTCGTGTACTTTTCCGATTCATAATCATACGAACGTAGTTTCCTACACCGATAGTCACCTGGAACCCAACTGTGGTTTCTTTAAAAATAATATGTTTTAACTTGCTCCAACGTTACTAGTGACTTCAGAGTTAAGAGAGTGCGGGAAAAATAGTCCGAGAAAAAGATATCCCCGTGGAAGACTGGTAATGTGTGAATATGGAGTACCACCAGGAGTCAGTGTCCATAACTCATTACTAAAATTTCTGTACCTCGAGGTAGTTGGGCTGAAGAAAAATGTAGGATGATGTACATAAACCAGACATTTAAAGGCAAGATCGAAAAACTGAAAAATTACCTGAAGAAAAAAAGGGCAAAGGAAACTACTACACAACATCATACACACGCAAAAAAATGTTTAATGAAAGTAAAGTAGAGAAAGCCACACTTAACATGACGAAAAAATAAGAAAAACCTAGGGAATAAGAAAGCAGAGTACAGAGGCAGGAAAAAAGAAACCTGATTGACCCGACATGGAAAGAGAAGTAGCAGGACCTATACGGAATGTAAATACACAAATGACAAATATGGACGTAATGGAGAACTGTTCATGTGCTAGGGTAGTGAAAGTGTTTAACACTGTAGGAAGCCAGGTAGTACAGGTATTCAAGGAAGCCAGGTAGTACAGGTATTCTAGGAAGCCAGGTAGTACAGGTATTCTAGACAAATTGAATACATGATTTCAAAAGTAGGAATGACAGAACACAAGGTTTTGAATTATTATTATTATAATCAAAAAGAAGCGCTAAGCCACAAGGACTATACAGCATCACAAGGTTTTGAAACAACTGCAGTAAGAACTTAATAAATATCAAGTCCAGAGGCTGGAGCTCAACTCCTGACAAAAACAAACAGGCGAACAATGAACACACTTCATGTGTACTCCAGGTCCATGTACTCTCTTGTTTTTATTTTAATCTGGGAGGACTAAACCCATGGGGGTCATGTAGCTCCTGAAGACTGAGAGGCATTCTTGTTCGATCCAAAGAAGGGAAGGCCAAGTCCAGTTTTCTGGATGGAGATCCCCTCACCAGAATCAATGTACATACACCCCTTGAGGGGTCAAACACTCCTACTGCCTCTCACTTGTTCACAGGAGACGTAGCAGTAAATATACTCAAACTCCCCTCACTTTATTACGGTGTCCATTTCCTTGTTTCTTGTAGTTCCTCTGTTAGTTTACGTAACGTTAGGTAGTAGCAGTTGTGACATTCACCAAACACTTGGACCCACGTAGATCTCTCAGCGCTCCCAGCCATAAAAAATTACATACAACACCCAATAAAACCAAGGATTAAATTGACAATAAAAGCAACGAACACTCAACACTAACAAAGAATATTAAACCACAAATAAGGAAATTACATAACCAAGAAACGAAGTCTGCACCAGCATTGCTTGTGCGGGAATGAGCCGAAATACATAGAAGCCCTTTACTAATAACGAAGATGCAAGCCAGTAGATGATTACTAATGTCCAAGGAACGAAGGGTATTTCCCCTCTAGGATGATGGAGGTGGGAGGATCCTGGAGGGTGGACAAGCACTGGCATCATCACCCTCAGGGAGAACCTCAAGTGTCCACCATCATGTTGTGAATGATTCTTCTCACTACCCGCCCAGCAGAGTATTACTACTACGTACAGTTGACTGTACAACCTCCTCCTCAGCTAAGTGTGTCCGTGTACAACTTAGTGCCAAGACAACACCAGACCTGCTGAAGATATTAAAGCGTTGCGTTTACTATTATTTTTGGAATTATTAATTACAGTAATAATGCCAATAGTTGTAATGGTAATACTATTAATAATAAATGTAGGAAAAGTAAATTATTAAAAGTGCTAAACGCCACTGACTTTCGTAAATATCCGCATGATGCTCATTAATGAGAGAGAGAGAGAGAGAGAGAGAGAGAGAGAGAGAGAGAGAGAGAGAGAGAGAGAGAGAGAGAGAGAGAGAGAGAGAGAGAGAGAGACAGACAGACAGACTTGGCAAAACTGCAAGCACTACGAATCGCCGGTTCTGCACTATGCCTCTTCAGTGATTACCTTCAAGGTAGATCTCTAAGAGTAGTTCTCAAAGGGACAGAGTCAACAAGACATCCTACTGGTGCAAGTGTTCCACAGGGAAGTGTGCTTGAGCCATTGCTCTGGAATGTCTACTTCAATGACCTTCATTATCTCATCCCAGAATCCCATTTATATGCAGACGACTGTACTCTGACATTTACTTATCCAAGAGAGGAAATGCCAGCTTCTCTAGTTACATCAATTATCAACTTACAGCTACGTCAACCTGGGGAAAATGATGGCAGGTCACATTTGTTCCTGAGAAAGTACAAATGGTCTCTAGGCACCATGATGGTGGAGCAGTGGTAAGAATGAATGGGAGAGTGTACCCGGGGATGAAGTTGATATCCTTGGGGTGAAATTCAACCCCAAACTGACTATGAAAAACCACATTGTAAATCTTGCAAACAAATCGTCCAGGAAACTTACAGCACTTAGACGTATCTCACATCTGCAAGATCCTGTACGAGACACAAGTACCCTCACACCTTCAGCATGCTCCACTTTCTTGGATCGCATGTCCCCGTCTCATTTGCGACTTACTGACAGAATTGAGAACAGAATAAGATGGCTCATCTCACCTGGACCCACCCTCGACAGATTTGTTATTTCAGCAGAGCCTTCAACACCAGAGGGATGTGGGTGACCTTACTGTTCTGTACAAGGCCAAGACTGTCAGTACCACACTTGGCTTCACTCCGTACAGCGAGAAGTGAGCTTCTACACAACAAGACGGACAGTAAACAGCAACTACACTTTGACTATACGCTTCTCTAGAACACTTTTGTATCATCATTTGCAGATGACACTAAAATTAGCATGAAAGTCACTACGGTAGAGGACACTGAAAAAGTACAGGAAGACAAACAGGATTTTCCAGTGGGCGGTGGAGAACAACATGACGTTCAATGGTGATAAGTTCCAGCTGCTTATGTATGGAAAGAATGAAGAACTCAAAAGGAACACTACATACAAAACTCAAGAGGGTCACCAAATATAACGTAATGAACACGTAAAAGACCTGGGAATAATTATGTCAGCGGACCTTTCTTTTAAAGACCATAACAAGACAAAGATCACGACAACCAGGAAGATGACGGGGTGGGTATTGAGAACTTTCAAAACAAGGGAAATAATGCCGATGGTGATACTCTTCAAATCGCTAGTGCTCCCTCACTTAGAATATTGCTCAGTGCTGACGGCCCCGTTCAAAGCAGGTGAAATATCTGAGCTGGAACAAATACAGAGATCGTTTACGGCTCACAATGAGCCTGTAAAGCACCTAAACAACTGGGAACGCCTGCAAGTCTTGAACATGTATTCATTGGAGCGGAGGAGAGAGGTACATGATAATATATACCTGGAAAATACTCGAGGGCTTGGTCCCAAATATGCACACTGCCATAACATACTGGAGTTAGAGATATGGGAGTAAGTGTAAAATAAACCCAGTGAGGAGCAGGGGTGCGGTGGGCACAATAAGGGAACACTGTATCAACATCCGGGGTTCCAGACTATTCAACATCTCACCAGAAGATATCAGAAACACGGCTGGAACAAGTGTAGAAGCCTTCAAGCGGAAACTGGACAAGTATTTTCACCAGGTGCCAGATCAACCAGGCTGTGATGGATATGTGGGGCAGCGGGCCTGCAGCAGCAACAGCTTGGTTGACCAGGTAAGCACCAGACGAGCCTGGCCCATGGCCGGGCTTAAAGAGTAGATAAACTCTCGAAACTCTTCAAAGGTATATCACTTCATTTGAAATGATTTATTCCTAAGATGACTCAAGTCTGGAATATATTCGTAGAGTAAGACATTAACGAAATAAAGTCAGATGACCAAATGAAGTTGCTGGCCCACAACTGGCTATAACTTCATCCTATTTACTATTTGTATGTCTCATAACAATAGAAAGGCTTTCAAATGAACTGATGTAGGTAACAGCTCTTAGCTTGTAAATAAAGTTAGGAACCCTAAACCTAATCTTGCAGAACCCTGTGTATAATAAGGTCACAACGTTCAAAACAACTGCTCAATCCAGCACTTGATGTTTCAGAGAGGTTGCTGTCTGAACTCACCAAATTTTCCAACGTGTGCCTGGCTGGCAGTGCCCCAGATGCCATTAGACCCCTTTTCTTTGGTGTCTCACTATGTGCCCTCCGGAAAAAGGATGGAGGAATCAGGCCCATTGCGGTGGGCAATACCGAAGGGCTGCTGCAATGTTGAAACCAACTCAGCTCGGTTTTGGTGTTCATCAAGGCTGTGAAGCAGCTGCCCACGCAACACGAGTATACATCAACAACATGTCCGATGAAAAAGCCTTGATCAAATTGGACTTTGCCAACGCTTTCAACTTAGAAGGGATGCTGCTCTCCAAGTAGTTTCTAGACACTTCCTTACCCTCTATCCCTTCACAGAATCGTGTTATAGTGTGACTTCTAAACTAATGTTTGGGGACCATGAAATTGACTAGTGGGAGGGTGTGCAATAGGGGGACCCTCTCGCCCCTTTTCTATTCTGTCTGATCATCAAGGAAGTCACAGAGCTCAATATCTGTTTTTTGGATGATGGTACCCTAGCTGGCACAACAGAATCTCTCCTAGAGAACATCAGAAAGACATGGGAGAGAGCCTGGGCCTATCTTTAAACCCCACCAAATGTGAAATAGTTTCTACCAATCGAAAAATGATCCAGAATATTAGTGTTGATTTACCAGGAGCACGAGCTGCTGATCCAGCCAATAGCACTCTCCTTGGTGCTCCTCTTGGGCCCAATGCCATCGATTTGATAGTAAAAACAAAAATCTCAGACCTCAGGACGATGGAAGGCAGGATGAAAGACAGATACACATGATGCCTTCTACCTTCTCACCAGGTGCCCGTCAATCCCAAAACTTACCTACTTCCAGGGATGCTCCCCAACCTTCAGCAGTCCGAAACTCAAGGAATATGACTCTCCTTAAGACCATGCTAGAGTGTGTATTGAATCTTTCCCTCAAAGATGGATAGTGGTTGCAAGCCTCACATCCAGTCAGGCTTGAGGGGCTGGAGTACGCAGATCCTCCCAGATTGCCCTACCAGTTTTCTTATTATCTTCCACAGCATCAAATGAGTTAATAAAACAGATTTTCCCGGACAACCTCAGTGATTCAGCAGGAATACAGGACCCTAGCTACGCCAGTGCCATCACTGAATGGGAGACTCTTGCTGTTCCAGAACTAAAATCTAATGCAGCACTGGCCTACAGTCAAGTTGGGATACCCCCATCGCTGGAAAGGTACTTGCCAACATGCTTAGGGCTGTAACATAAGACAGGGAGACTGCCCGTCTCCAAGCTGTGAGTGCACATCACTCCAGGGACTTCCTCCAAACATTTCCCATTTCGGCAATGGAAACACACCTAGACCCTAAGAACCTCCATATTGCAGTGGCTCTCTGCCTTGCTGCCCCAGTTCACACGGAATATACGAATATACGTGCATTTGCGGCGATGCGCAAGCCGACCAATATGGTCTACATGGTCTTTAACTGTTCCATAACCAAGGGCTGGCATGCAAGACACAATGCAGTTAACATCATAAAGAGAGAACCCTTGCTACAGCTGGATGCCCAGCCGAGAGGGAGCCCCGATCACTAGCAGCCAACAATACCCACAACCCAGCAAACCGTCCCGACGGGATCACCATCTATCCTTGGAAGAATGGCAAGGTCTTAGCATGGGACTATACCTGTGTGTCGACGCTGGGTGACACCTACATCCATCACAGTGTCGGGCGACAGGGAGGAGCTGCTGACCACAGGGAGGAGTACAAGATCAGCAAGTACAGGGACATAAGTCAACAGAATCAATTTGTCCCAGTGGGATCAGAGACCTTGGGATCATGGGGAAAAAATGCCACACGTTTCCTTAAAAAACTGGGTTCCAGACTCATCAACACCAAGGGCAGCCACTTTCATGTGCCAGCGCCTCAGGGTGGCCATACAGAGGAAAAATGCATGCTGCATACTGGGCTCGCGTCCAGCTTCAGACGAGCTGAAGTAGATTCATAATCTTTGATATATTGTACCAATGTATTCATGTTTGTGTTTTCTGTCAATGTATTCTGTCTATTAATAAAGTTTACATAGAATATAGAATATAAGGGGTGGTAGGAGAAGAAAATATTCAAACAGTTCCGGAGAGAACCTTGAGTTTTTCCCTGAGGTACGTTTATTGTCTTCTCTGAGGATGAGGGTCCCCAGTCCAGTTCTAGAGGTGGTACCTTCCTATACTGTTTATTATATATATATATATATATATATATATATATATATATATATATATATATATATATATATATATATATATATATATATATATGTGTGTGTGTGTGTGTGTGTGTGTGTGTGTGTGTGTGTGTGTGTGTGTGTAATTGGTCAATTAGCAAGAACTTGTTTAAAATTAAGTTCTTTCTAATATTTTCTCATACGTTTAAAGATGTACTTTTTAAATTTATATTAATGTAAAAATTAATAACTTTGTACCAAAAGAACCTTAGAAAACTTACCTAACCTTATTATAACAAGCGTTATTTAATTTATCCTAATCCAACTAAATATATTTTAGATAAATTTACAATAATTTAATAATAAACAAACACAATGAAATATATTTTTTTCATTACATTCAGAATGATTTTTGCAAAATTATTGCATAAACAAATTTTCGCTTGCCTTATTCAGCAAGAAGAGCCTTGCTATTTATGCCAAAATAGCAAGTTTTACCTATTCGGCACGCCATATGTAGATATAAATATGTCGTGCCGAATAAGTAAAACCTGCCATTTTGGCTTAAATAGCAACGCACTTCTTGCCAAATAGGACAAGTGAAAATTTGTGTATGCAATAATTTCGCAAAAATCATTCTGAACCTTACGAAAAAAATATATTTCACTGTTTGATTATTAAATTATTGTAAACTGATATAAGTTATATTTAGTTGGATTATGCTAAATTAACTTGAGCTTGTTATAATGTTAGGTTTGTTTTCTAAGGTTCTTCTGGTACAAAATTATTAATTTTAGAAAGGACTTAATTTTAGACGAATTCTTGCTAACCGACCAATTTTATCTATTCGGCACGACATATATATATATATATATATATATATATATATATATATATATATATATATATATATATATATATATATATATATATATATTGCAACAGCAGGGAGGAGCGAGACATTAACAGATTATACTACTGAAAGGTAATACTGGTAACTGGCCATACACAACTTGTGTTTTCTTTATAAGACTACTGCCACAACCATACTCATTGAACCTGCTGGCAACAGACAAACACACCCACACACGCGTGCGTGGGTGTGTGGCCAGCATAACGTTGTGTATGGCCAGTATTACATGTCAGTAGCATTATCTATGTTAATGACTCACTGGGCAGCCTGGTTCACAAGCCATGCTTGAGGCTCACTGACGTGCCCGGACTGGGAAAGAAACATGGCTTGTGAACCAGGCTGCCCAGTCTTTGGCATTTGTGTGGCCGAGTGGATTAGAGCGCTGCCTGGGAATCTTGACCGTCTCCAGTAATAGTTTCGAATCCTGCTGACTGCGATTATATATATATATATATATATATATATATATATATATATATATATATATATATATATATATATATATATATTTCTTTCAACACACCGGCCGTATCCCACCGAGGCAGGGTGGCCCAAAAGGAAAAACGAAAGTTTCGCCTTTTACATTTAGTAATATATACAGGGGAAGGGGTTACTAGCCCCTTGCTCCCGGCATTTTAGTCGCCTCTTACCCCTCTTACTATATATATATATATATATATATATATATATATATATATATATATATATATATATATATATATATATATATATATATATATATATATATATATATATATATATATATATATATGTGTGTGTGTGTGTCTGTGTGTGTGTGTGTGTGTGTGTATGTGTGTGTGTGTGTGTGTTGGTGTGTGTGTGTGTGTGTGTGTGTGTGTGTGTGTGTCGAATATGTAAAACTGGTCAATTAGCAAGAACTCATTTAAAATTAATTCCTTTCTGAAAATTTATCTTATACGTTTAAAGATATATTTTTTTCATTGATGTTAATGTAAAAATTTATAATTTTGCACCAAAAGAACCTTAGAAAACTTACCTAACCTTATTATAACAAGAGCAATTTATTTTAGCCTAACCCAACTAAATATATTTTAGATTTGTTCACAATAATTTATTAAAACACAGTGAAACTTTTTTTTTTCGTTAGGTTCAGAATGATTTTGGCGAAATTATTGCATACACAAATTTTCGCTTGTCTTATATGGCAAGACGAGCATTGCTTTTTAAGCCAAGATCTCAAGTTCTGCCTATTCGGCACGATATATATATATATATATATATATATATATATATATATATATATATATATATATTTATATTCTTTGCTCAGAATTCTTCTTGATCTATCTGTTCCATCATGAGTTATAAAATCGTAATAGCACTATTACAAACGAGCCACATTCCTGTGAATTCTATCTCTTCCCTTCTCCTCTTACCTTAAAGTTTATAAATTACTAAACCCATAGTGGAATACTGATGTCTTTATCTCTGGCAGGCAGCTACCATTCCTGACTCGCGAAACCCAACCTGTGTGTTCGATTATTATTACATTCTTAGAGTAGTAGTTAACTTCAAGGGCGTGGCACTTAAACTGTCTGTGTAAGCGACCAACGACACCTGAGCCACGAGTGGCGAAGAGTTTCCTTTATCAATATCCGGAACTATACATGTCTTCATCCACAATCTTGTCTTTGTTGTACGTTCATTCATTCACTCTGTGTGCGCCTGCTGCTGCTGCTTCTCCTCTTCCTGGTATATAACTTAATAATGCACTTCACTTGAAGTAACAATATCTACAAGAATATTTAGTTGACGAGTGATGAAGTCAACAGCGCAGCTCTATGTCTTCCACACTAAATAAAGTTAGTGCGAGGAAGGAAGGTGGTATCTGGAGGCTTACATGCTCGCCCGCTGGCGGACAACTTAACACAAGTCTCCCATTAAAAATTACCATTTTACTACGTTCATTTTCTTACGGGAAAACTATTTTATGAAGTTAGGTTAAGATATATAACATAACCTTATAGAGTATACTTTCAAAAACCATTTTCTTTAAGTTTGGTTAAGATACATCAGTGTATAAAGTATTTTTACACAATTAAGTAAATTAAAAAGCGGCTGGGGCAGCGGGCCACCAGCAGCAACAGCCTGGCTGACCAGCCTGACCCATGGTCGGGCTCCGGGGGGTAGAAAGATTCTCAGAACTCAAAGATGTATCCCAGGTAAAGGCTGTTGTACATCTGGTGAGGCGATGGCTGAACAGCACGAGGAACCATTCAAATACACGAGCATCACTCATGGTGCGAGGGGTTGCTCACTTACGTTCCCGTCTGTCGTGTTGGACGGTCATGAAGTGTCCTTGTTAATGATGGCGTGATGCACACTTCACTGACTAGACAATGATACAAGTGCATTACTGCCCGTGCAGTCCGTCTTCACAACACTCGTGGAAAACATGATGATTTTAACGTTTCCTTAGACACCCCGCTGCCAGACGTTTTTGTAAGTTTTGTAGGTAAATATAACGTGCATTAATCCAAAATGAATAAAAAGGCACAACACCGTGGACTGGAACAACACACAAATAACCCGCGTATAGAATGACCCATGACACTGTAAATGATCCAAGTCAGACTGAAACGTCGTTGTCAGCTATGTGCGGGTTATTTGTGTATTGTTTCAGTCACGGTATTGTGCCTTCTAGTTCTTTCGGTCTGACTTGGACCGAGTCTGCTCGAAACGTCGAAATAAGTTTCATTTTCCTATGGGCGGGTTATTTGTGTATTAATCCAAAATAAAATTTTGTAAGCAGCAGTGTTCCTAAATTGAGATTGTGTAAGACAACGAGAATGAGTCACGTTGAGTAACTTCAAGTATGGTCAATAACAACAAATGACCTTGCAGTAAAACGAAAAACAAAACAAGAGTTGAAACTATCAAATGTCGGCAACTATGCGGAAGGAATGAAAGAAGAAAGTGGAGCAATAATGTTTGAGAGGAAGATGGCCAGCCAAGATGATAGTGCGGAGGTCAGTAGACGACCTCAAGTGTGGCAGCCAGTGAAGCAGACTGTGGTGGCCTTGATCAAGGCAACCCACTACGCTACTCTCCACTACACTTTCAGAACCCACTACGCTACTCTCCACTACACTTTCAGAACCCACTACGCTACTCTCCACTACACTTTCAGAACCCACTACGCTACTCTCCACTACACTTTCAGAACCCACTACGTTACTCACCACTACACTTTCAGAACCCACCACACCATACCCCTACACTTTGATAAGGAGATCCACCACTCTACAGAGTCAAGGCCACCACACCCACCATACAACTTGCCACCGTTGCCAGAAGTAGCATCTTTTGTTAGTACTTTATACAGATACAAAAGAAGCTTTCATTATTAACCTGTCATATTATATGTTCATAAAACACAAGGAACGGGCCAGAAATCCCGATAAGAGTGCAAAACATTTTACAGTAAGGTAGTACCTTCGTGTAATATACGTTCACTGGTGCAGCTGGTAGTGCTGCTGTCATACAGAGTGATGGCTCTCTTAAAGAAATAGGAGCACGCATCAATAATTGGGCCTCTACCCTTCAGATAGAACTGTTTGCCATACTCCTTGCGTCCATGTATCTAAGGTTGACACTTAATTGTAACCGATTCTCTGTCATCCATAAATGTTCTCAACTCATTAAGTATCAATTGTGGCATGCTTGTGTCAGACGCCAGACACAGGTATGGTAAGATTGTGGACAGTGGAGTCAGAGTGAACATATTGTGGATTCCATCTCACATTGGTCTTCAGACGCATGACAGAACTGATGAATTGGCTAAGTTGTATGTTTTCAAAGTGGGAGTAGATTACAACCTTGGGTTGTCAGTTAGCAGTTTGAAAACAATTATACGAGAAGAACTTCAACTGAATTTTATTGACTTAAGATTCAGGGAGATTGACACCAGTCAGTCCATTTATCATCATTCCATCATGTAGGAGGAGCTACATGTCTATGGTGCATCCAACAAAATAAGCAGACTCTTGGATGTCACTACTGCCCGGCTCCGGCTGGGTTACAAGTATCTTTGGCAGGTTAAATCACCACCTCAATCACACAATAGAGCGGAAAAGTAATGTGAAGGACCTGGGTGTGGTAATGTCCGAAGACCTCACCTTCAAGGACCACAACAATGCCACTATCACATGGTGATCCTTTTTAAATCACTTGTTCTCTCTAGGCTGGAATACTGCTGTACATTAACATCCCCATTCAAGGCAGGTGAAATTGCAGAACTAGAGAATGTACAGAGAATCTTTACTGCACGTATAAGTTCCATCAAACACCTTATAAACTACTGGGAGCGCCTGGAAGCACTTGACTTGTACTCAATAGAGCGCAGGCGAGAGAGATATATCATAATCTACACCTGAAAGATTCTGGAGGGACTGGTCCCTAATATGCACACAGCAATCACTCCATACGAAAACAAGAGACTTGGCAGGCGATGCAACATACCCCCAGTGAAAAGTAGGGGCGCCACTGGTACACTAAGAGAAAACGCAATAAGTGTCCGGGGCCCAAGACTGTTCAACAGCCTCCCACCAGCAATAAGGGGCATTACGGGAAGTCCCCTGGTTGTCTTCAAGAGGGAGCTGGATAGATACCTAAAGACGGTGCCGGATCAGCCGGGTTGTGGTTCGTACGTTGGATTGCGTGCGGCCAGCAGTAACAGCTTCGTTGATCAGGCCCTGATCCACCGGGAGGCCTGGTCGTGGACCGGGCCGCTGGGGCGTTGATCCCCGGAATGCCCTCCAGGTAGACTCCAGGTAGGTAGACCACCAGATGTAGACCAAACTTTGCCAGATGTAGACCAAACGAAATGTAAACTTTGTCATTATGTACTGGAGTGCGATAAAATTAATGAATTTAGAGACAACTCACTCAGAAATGTTCAAGAAATGGCAAAGTATTTTATCCACAGTGGTATATTACAGACCATTCTGGAGAAATACCCTGACTTTGTTCCCTGTAAATAAAGTATTACCACGTGTGTGTGTGTGTGTGTGTGTGTGTGTGTGTGTGTGTGTGTGTGTGTGTGTGTGTGTGTGTGTGTGTGTGTGTGTGTGTGTGTGTGTGTGAGAGAGAGAGAGAGAGAGAGAGAGACACACAACTTATATTTGCACCAATAACTCATACTTGTGACCGGGTGTGGACGTGTGAATTGCTCATTACTCTATAATTTGTTCATGATTGTAGCCATGTATAAACGTAAGTAAGTAAATTTACTATCTTACACCATTCATTACCTTTGTAATTTGTGAGTTCATTATCTTTGTACCTTGTTAAGCTATCAAAACTTTGGAGCCCAGTCCCTGGACCCATTATGTACCTTTGTAATCTTTTGACTACCGCCCACAGGATGGGTATGGGGTGCATAATAAACATATTAAACTAACCTGTAATATTTAGGGCAGCTGTTTATCAGCCTATTGCTCAAGAGCTGACGTCCCTGGCGACCGCCTGATAAGCTAGGCTATTGCTGACCGCAGCCAGTAGTACTACGTAGGTATAATTTTCCGTCTGCAAGTGTCAAATGGGCGATACATACTTGTCTCTCTCTCCCTGAATATTGTTTATATTCAAGAGAAGAGGCCGCCCACCTCATACTCTTCATGCTCTCAGCTAGATAGGCTCTCAATTTAATGAGTAGCGCCACTCTTCCTGTGAGTGAATATCCAGCCTAAATAAAGAATTGGGTAATGCCTTTCTTATGTGAGCGAACACACCGCCAAGAGACAGGATATATCAGCACAAACAGTCATAAGATGTAGGCGATATCAACTTCCACACCTGGCTGTTTCTAAATCCGGGTATCACTAGTTACAAAGTACCATTATCTAACTGCAGCAAATTTTAATATCAACGATTAATGTCACACAGATCCACTGATCCAAAATGAACGCCGGACAGGCAGATAATTAAAGAAAAAAGCAATAAAATTAGCAAAGAGTATAGAATAACCTTTGGTATGAAACCCATCATCAGTGACCGCAGTGGTAATAACTGGGCGCTACCATACTAATGGTTTGTAGAGACTGAACAGTAGTGACGGAAAGAGGGCAGGGGAGGGAGGGCGAGGGTATCATGAAAGTAATAAGACAACAAGCACTATGATTCAGTGAGGGGGAATAGTTTAAATAAGTGTGTGGTTCCCGAGGGCCAGGCCACACAAGCCTGCCTTCATGCTCTCTGCTGGACCACCACTACTACCAACACCCACACCACCCACGGTAACCCTAAACCACTACACCCCTTCCCTCCCCCATCGAAACCCCTATATTAACACTCACCCTTATCCCCTCCCACTAATCTAACCCCAACCCGTCCTCCCTCATCCTTTACTGCTCTTATTCCCCGCCCCCTCTTTTCCGTCCCCCCATTCTTCAGCTCAACGCCTCCACTAAAACCCCACATTCACCAACACACCTGCAACTAAGAATGAATTCAACAAAGGGCTTGTGCGTGGTGCCAGACCAACCAGGCTGTGATGGATATGCGGAGCAACGGGCCTCCAGCAGCAACAGCCTGGTTGATCAGGCTAGCACCAGACAAGCCTGGCCCATGGCCGGGCTCCAGGAGTTGAAGGACTCTCGAAACTCATCAAAGGTGGGTATTACGAGTGTAGTATAGTGGGTGAGTGAGTCATCCAGTGTTATCACTGCTGGGTGACACTGATTGTCTGAGTCATCCAAGCTTTTACCTCAACACTCGCTTAATCAAGAACAAACAGGTTTCCTAACCGTAAACCCTGTGTTTACTATTTTGAGAGGCTTCAGCAAAATTCTTTATTATATTGAGTGTTTTTCAACTACTTGTATAAAATAATGATGTTAGAGACGGTGGTGCAGTGTTTACCTGTGTATCAGCATGTTGACGGGTGTGTAGCTGACGTGAACATCACTCATCACTAGTGGTAATATAACCAGTTGTGGAAAAAGACACTTATGTACACTTCAAGACATGTATTATAGGAAAAGTTTCGCCACCAGTTGGCTTGAGTCATTTTATGACTGAAGAAATTACTCGTGGCGAAAAGTTTCCTCTAATAAATATCCTGAACTGTATATGTCTTTTTCCACATCTGGACGGTATTGCCATACATACCATTTTTCAATACAATAAGAATATTGACAGTGTGTAAATCAAACACAATGTGGGTCTTATTTACACGCCATAACTGGCATGTATGTCTTATTTGCACACCTGTGACCATGTTAAAGACCATTTTAATTTCTTGTTCTCTCTTTATATTAATAAATATTTAATGACAAGTACCAAATCCAGTCCTTTATTTTAATTAGTGATATTTTCTAGCAGTACTTTCATTCCGTACGCCACTGCCGTATATTTCCTGTGAGATATTCTTGATAATACAGTACTTATAATGCTGAATATCGGGTCACATCACAAGAAGTTTAACTTGCCATTTTATATATGTAACTGGAAGAGAGTTAATGATACAGCTCTTCTACTCTATAGTTCACTATATGTGTATCACAAAGTCAAGTCAGAGAGGTCATTACAACACTTGTCACATGGCCATAAACGTCATTATACCGTCACGTCATTACGTCACAGATCTCATTACAACGTCGCACAAGTCATGCCAACACTAGTATCACATGGACACTGACGTCATCACAAATGTACTTCAAGGTCATAATCAGTTTATCACAAAACTCTTGGCACTGGATAGCACGTACTGTATTATAATTATATTTACAACAAGTACAAAACTCATGTGGGTCATTCATGCTAATTTTTATTATTAAGCAAACTTAGTTATATCAGAGGTGATACTGTCTTGCTGTGTATGATAGTTACATCAGAGGTGATACTGTCTTGCTGTGTAAGATAGTTACATCAGAGGTGATACTGTCTTGCTGTGTATGATAGTTACATCAGAGGTGATACTGTCTTGCTGTGTATGATAGTTACATCAGAGGTGATACTGTCTTGCTGTGTATGATAGTTACATCAGAGGTGATACTGTCTTGCTGTGTATGATAGTTACATCAGAGGTGATACTGTCTTGCTGTGTATGATAGTTACATCAGAGGTAATACTGTCTTGCTGTGTATGATAGTTACATCAGAGGTGATACTGTCTTGCTGTGTATGATAGTTACATCAGAGGTGATACTGTCTTGCTGTGTATGATAGTTACATCAGAGGTGATACTGTCTTGTTCTGTATGATAGTTATGGTTACTAAAGGTTTGCTTCCAGTAGTGTGGGTTCATGAGATATAAAACTCAGTTTTAATTAAGAAAACAGACACTTAGATTGGATTAAAACATAAATATCCGATAGAAAACAGAGATTTACGACTAATGAGACTAAAATTATTTGAAAGGGAAGATTAATAGTAACCTGAAACTAAGAGAAATACCAACACTAAAATTATGTAGTAAATGTTGAATTTTTGTCAAGCATACAGAGGACTAAATTAACTCCTAGCGTTAGAAACCTTCCTTATCAACAGTGACTTAGAATGAACAGAGAATTCTCATCACGTATACAATGAGGACTCGAGTATTTCCTAGCATTAGTAATCTTCCGTATGAAGAGCCACTACGAATGATAATGTTATATACTGAGAAAAGACTTGATTTTGAGACGCCACTTGATAAAAGTGTACACCTGGAAGAAAGCTCAATGATGACCATATATGGTATTACAAAGAAATTTTGAAAATGCGAGATCAAACAAATGATCGCAGGTGTGTAAAGAAGTTTGCAGGTAATACGACACTAATGAACTGGAAGGCTTCGAGCACAGGCTGGACAAATACATTAGTGAGTGACTGAATACAGAGATGACTTCCTTAGGTTAGCAGGCCTCTACAATTTTGTTCATCTCTACGTACCTGGTAGTGACAATGTGAAGCACGTACAGTACAGTGTGCGGGCCTGGCAGGGTGGCGTTCATCTCCACTTAATGACAGCCACACACTACACTACCACTACGGGAGTGTGGTGAAGGAGCAACATGCGTCACAAACACCTAACACGTCACAATATCCGTCGAGGGAATGGTAGTAATTGGGTTTTACTCATACCTTGTGTCAGTGTGCTCGGTGGGGAATGAGGGTGCATGTGGAAGTTGTGGAAATGGAGGAAGTGGTGGTGATGGAAAGTGGTGGAGGGCTACTGTGGTGGGGATGGGTTGTGGTAACAGTGATTTTTTGTGATAACGGTGGTGGTAATAGGTTGTAGTGATGTTGGTGAGTTGTGCTAGGGCTAATGGTAATATACATTCCTGGGATTTTAGGCGTTCCCAATGACTTAAAATTGTGGAAATACAAAATACTTGAAAAACTGGTCACACTATTTTTCACCGTCACCCTCAACTTCAGCCACATGTGAACATTACTACTTGGTAATTTGTATATTTTGTAATACCAGTATTAAATAACACCGCACCCTTAAATTTACACTTCATTCACCACCCATCAATTAAGAGTTCATTCAGATCAACTTCTTGCTCTCCGATTCCCTTGTTTACCTTCAATAATCACACAGACGTGGGCACCTGTCCACCACGAGTCTAGGTTCACACTGAGTTACCCGTAAACGGCGTGTTTACATTTAGCGTTCACCTCGTGATTTGAGTGCTATCTCCCAGGATACAGTGTTGGCGCTCAGCCCAGTCAGTATCAGTTTCTAGTGAGTACGGTTTGATTATTACTGCTGCTATATTCTCATCACGGTTGTATGAACTGGGTACAAAAGTGTACTGTGGGCAGTAACAAGGTTTTAGTATGACGTTTCGCTCTGTATAAAGCTTTATCAACTAATAAAATTGTACACAGAACAAAACGTTGCCACAATAAAAGGTTACTCCGAAACTGTATTTTGAACACTGCTGTATGAATTTCACTGCTTCATGACAGTTTTCCCTAGGGTATATTAACGACATGCTGGAGATATTATGATGGGTGCACTTACCATCAAACCCACTTACTGAAGCTGTCATATTTTGTCTTGTATATTGCCCACGGATATGGGTAAGTCACAATTTCATAAAAAGTAAGGAGCAAGTTAAAGAAATAGGAATATTAATATCAGACGTCCTAACGCTTAGAAAGCACAACATAACAATCAACAGTCATGAGACTGATAGGAGTAGACCCTTCTAGTACAGGAATACTAAGTTAATTAATGAAGGCATTTGAAGAGCCTGTGCTCGCATACCTGTACTCTGATGTGTCAAGACACAAAGATGTCCTAGATATAAAACAGATGATGTACTGCATACATAGAAACTTAAATCGTATAAACTATCGGAATCTCAAAATATGCTAGATGCAGTCTCTGAAACTGAGACGAGAGATCTCATGTTCTTCACATGATACACAGACGAAGGTCAGGTTCCTAATCTGCATGCTACCATAATTTACTGGAGCAAAAAAAAATCTGAGAAGACTTACAGAATAAACATAGTGAAAAACCACTTTAGCAATAAACACAATTAAAGGAGACTGTCTACACTGTAGTTCCAGACTCCTCCAATATCTACTCGCAGATATTATAAATGATGCCGGAACTAAAAAACTTTTCAAAACGGTTGGTATTTTATTCGTTCAGCAGCAAGCCATGTGTTTCCTGACACTGGTCTTAGTCATATGATGGCCCACTAATAACAGCTTTTGATCATATAACCGACGCCTTTCGCTGGCTTACCTGTCCGCTCCATAAAATTTAAAGCTTACATCATGTGTATTTTAAGCCTTCAAGAGGAAGCAAAACAAGATCCTACAATAAGTGGTGAATCAGCTTGATTGTGATAGTTCTGTAGTTTTGCAGGCAGCAACAGTCTAGTTGAGCATGTAATAATCAGGGAAGTCTAACCTTACGTCAGGCAGAGAATAGGAAACTCTTAAAACCAGTTACAGGTAAGCTATTACAGATCAAACAAATTTTTGATTTGCCTGGGATCGCCAGGTGCAGCCCACACGATAATGATGTACAAATGTTAACTCACACAGGAACCCAAGAGGCTTTGATGTGGCTCTGATGAAGCGAGGGGTGGGCGGGGCGGAAGGTAACCAACACATCTGGACTGTTTGATTTGTAGGATTCATAAAGCACTAAAACCCACTGGTTATTCAGCTGAAACCCGCCCTACAGCAGTCATGGTTTCAGACCAGGTGAGAGGTGAAGGCAAGTCTCCTGGTGTCATGGAAGACCTAAAGGAACCCACTGGAGAACACACTGCTTCACTACCTTACTGCATCCTCACTCACGAAATCGTAATATGATTGCAAACAAACCACGGTACTGGTTACACACTGGCCCGGAGTTTAACGACTCATTCGCCATGGGTTTTAACTCCACCCGTACCTTGTTTTTTAACGTTATCCTGGGTTATTAAGAGGCACGTAAGTACCCATGTCTTCTAATAACATGTTAATTTTTCCACGATAAACTATAGAAGGAAAATGAACATGTTATTAAAAGCCAGGGATACTTACGCGCCTCTTAACCCTCCCAGGTAACTAATCCGACGGTCTATCACTACATACATACATACATACATACATACATACATACATACATACATACATACACACACACACACTTGTCTAATCGACAAGTGCTTAGGACAAAATGGTAACTAGTGGCCGGTAGGGATGCGGAGACCCCGGGTCAAGGTGAGAGACGGGGTAAGGGAGGGAAGAGCCGCAAACCCAAGGTCAGATAAACAGTGCGGTGCCACTATCAACAGGCACTGGTGGTGGAAACTGAGCTATCAGTGCCAGTGCCAGCTGGGTGACCACCACGCCTCACTAAGTGACACTCGTGTGCAGTGCGCCCTCACTACATCCAACATTAATGTACCCTGATTTATTTCTTGTCATACTAGTACTGTCTTACTAGTTATTATACTAGTTATATAGCGTGTTACTAGTTATAATACTAGTTATATAGCGTGTTACTAGTTATAATACTAGTCATGTAGTGTGTTACTAGTTATATTAGTAATCTAGTATGTTACTAATTATACTAGTCATCTGTGTTACTAATTATACTAGTCATGTGTTACTAATTATACTAGTCATCTGTGTTACTAATTATACTAGTCACCTGTGTTACTAATTATACTAGCCATCTGTGTTACAAATTATACTAGTCACCTGTGTTACTAATTATACTAGTCATGTGTGTTACTAATTATACTAGTCATCTGTGTTACTAATTATAGTCACCTGTGTTACTAATTATACTAGTCATCTGTGTTACAAATTATACTAGTCACCTGTGTTACAAATTATACTAGTCATCTGTGTTACAAATTATACTAGTCATCTGTGTTACAAATTATACTAGTCATCTGTGTTACAAATTATACTAGTCATCTGTGTTACTAATTATACTAGTCATCTGTTACTAAATATACTAGTCATCTGTGTTACTAATTATACTAGTCATCTGTGTTGCTAATTATACTAGTCATCTGTGTTGCTAATTATACTAGTCATCTGTGTTACTAATTATACTAGTCATCTGTGTTACTAATTATACTAGTCATCTGTGTTACTAATTATACTAGTCATCTGTGTTACTAATTATACTAGTCATCTGTGTTACTAATTATACTAGTCATCTGTGTTACTAATTATACTAGTCATCTGTGTTACTAATTATACTAGTCATCTGTGTTACTAATTATACTAGTCATCTGTGTTGCTAATTATACTAGTCATGTTACTAATTATACTAGTCATCTGTGTTACTAATTATACTAGTCATCTGTGTTACTAATTATACTAGTCATCTGTGTTACTAATTATACTAGTCATCTGTGTTACTAATTATACTAGTCATCTGTGTTACTAATTATACTAGTCATCTGTGTTACTAATTATACTAGTCATCTGTTACTAATTATACTAGTCATATGTGTTACTAATTATAGTCATGTGTTACTAATTATACTAGTCATCTGTGTTACTAATTATACTAGTCATCTGTGTTACTAATTATACTAGTCATCTGTGTTACTAATTATACTAGTCATCTGTGTTACTAATTATACTAGTCATCTGTGTTACTAATTATACTAGTCACCTGTGTTACTAATTATACTAGTCATCTGTGTTACTAATTATACTAGTCACCTGTGTTACTAATTATACTAGTCATCTGTGTTACTAATTATACTAGTCATCTGTGTTACTAATTATACTAGTCACCTGTGTTACTAATTATACTAGTCACCTGTGTTACTAATTATAGTCACCTGTGTTACAAATTATACTAGTCATCTAGTGTGTTATATTACTATTAGTTAATGATCCACCAGGTGAGTGCATCATGCAGCTACAATGATCCACCAGGTGAGTACATCATGCAGCTACAATGATCCACCAGGTGAGTGCATCATGCAGCTACAATGATCCACCAGGTGAGTGCATCATGCAGCTACAATGATCCACCAGGTGAGTGCATCATGCAACTACAATGATCCACCAGGTGAGTGCATCATGCAGCTACAATGATCCACCAGGTGAGTGCATCATGCAGCTACAATGATCCACCAGGTGAGTGCATCATGCAGCTACAATGATCCACCAGGTGAGTGCATCATGAAGCTACAATGATCCACCAGGTGAGTGCATCATGCAGCTACAATGACCCACCAGGTGAGTGCATCATGCAGCTACAATGATCCACCAGGTGAGTGCATCATGCAGCTACAATGATCCACCAGGTGAGTGCATCATGCAGCTACAATGACCCACCAGGTGAGTGCATCATGCAGCTACAATGATCCACTACAATGACCCACCAGGTGAGTGCATCATGCCGCTACAATGATCCACCAGGTGAGCGCATCATGCAGCTACAATGATCCACCAGGTGAGCGCATCATGCAGCTACAATGACCCACCAGGTGAGTGCATCATGCAGCTACAATGATCCACCAGGTGAGCGCATCATGCCGCTACAATGATCCACCAGGTGAGCGCATCATGCAGCTACAATGACCCACCAGGTGAGTGCATCATGCAGCTACAATGATCCACCAGGTGAGTGCATCATGCAGCTACAATGACCCACCAGGTGAGTGCATCATGCAGCTACAATGATCCACCAGGTGAGTGCATCATGCAGCTACAATGATCCACCAGGTGAGTGCATCATGCAGCTACAATGATCCACCAGGTGAGTGCATCATGCAGCTACAATGATCCACCAGGTGAGTGCATCATGCAGCTACAATGACCCACCAGGTGAGTGCATCATGCAGCTACAATGATCCACCAAGTGAGTGCATCATGCAGCTACAATGACCCACCAGGTGAGTGCATCATGCAGCTACAATGATCCACCAGGTGAGTACATCATGCAGCTACAATGATCCACCAGGTGAGCGCATCATGCAGCTACAATGACCCACCAGGTGAGTACATCATGCAGCTACAATGATCCACCAAGTGAGTGCATCATGCAGCTACAATGACCCACCAGGTGAGTGCATCATGCAGCTACAATGATCCACCAGGTGAGTGCATCATGCAGCTACAATGATCCACCAGGTGAGTGCATCATGCAGCTACAATGATCCACCAGGTGAATGCATCATGCAGCTACAATGATCCACCAGGTGAGTGCATCATGCAGCTACAATGATCCACCAGGTGAGTGCATCATGCAGCTACAATGATCCACCAGGTGAGTGCATCATGCAGCTACAATGATCCACCAGGTGAGTGCATCATGCAGCTACAATGATCCACCAGGTGAATGCATCATGCAGCTACAATGATCCACCAGGTGAGTGCATCATGCAGCTACAATGATCCACCAGGTGAGTGCATCATGCAGCTACAATGATCCACCAGGTGAGTGCATCATGCAGCTACAATGATCCACCAGGTGAGCGCATCATGCCGCTACAATGATCCACCAGGTGAGTGCATCATGCAGCTACAATGATCCACTAGGTGAGTGCATCATGCAGCTACAATGATCCACCAGGTGAGCGCATCATGCAGCTACAATGATCCACCAGGTGAGTGCATCATGAAGCTACAATGATCCACCAGGTGAGTGCATCATGCAGCTACAATGATCCACCAGGTGAGCGCATCATGCAGCTACAATGATCCACCAGGTGAGTGCATCATGCAGCTACAATGATCCACCAGGTGAGTGCATCATGAAGCTACAATGATCCACCAGGTGAGTGCATCATGCAGCTACAATGACCCACCAGGTGAGTGCATCATGCCGCTACAATGATCCACTTCCGGTGGTTAGTCTTCACGTCGGGTCTCCCATCACGTAGATAGCAGTGACTAATATGCGAGGGAAGATCTGAGAGCACTGAAGTAACACTCCACATACACACAGTCACTGAAGTAACATTCCACACACACACAGTCACTGAAGTAACATTCCACACACACGTGTCACTGAAGTAACATTCCACACACACACAGTCACTGAAGTAACATTCCACACACACGTGTCACTGAAGTAACATTCCACACACACACAGTCACTGAAGTAACATTCCACACACACGTGTCACTGAAGTAACATTCCACACACACACAGTCACTGAAGTAACATTCCACACACACGTGTCACTGAAGTAACATTCCACACACACACAGTCACTGAAGTAACATTCCACACACACGTGTCACTGAAGTAACATTACACACACACACAGACACTGAATTAACATTCCACACACACGTGTCACTGAAGTATCATTCCACACACACTCAGTCACTGAAGTAACATTCCACACACACGTGTCACTGAAGTAACATTCCACACACACGTGTCACTGAAGTAACATTCCACACACACACAGTCACTGAAATAACATTCCACACACACAGTCACTGAAGTAACATTCCACACACACAGTCACTGAAGTAACATTCCACACACACGTGTCACTGAAGTAACATTCCACACACACGTGTCACCGAAGTAACACTCCACACACACACAGTCACTGAAGTAACACTCCACACACACACAGTCACTGAAGTAACACTCCACACACACACAGTCACTGAAGTAACACTCCACACACACACAGTCACTGAAGTAACACTCCACACACACACAGTCACTGAAGTAACACTCCACACACACACAGTCACTGAAGTAACACTCCACACACACACAACTGTCACCGAAGTAACACTCCACACACACACAGTCACTGAAGTAACACTCCACACACACACAGTCACTGAAGTAACACTCCACACACACACAACTGTCACTGAACACTCCACACACACACACACACACACACACACACACACACACACACACACACACACACACACACACACAAACACACAAAATCCTGTGTCACAAACCTACTAGAGTTTTATGACAAGGTGACAGAAGTAAGACAAGAGAGAGAGGGGTGGATCGACTGCGTATTTTTGGACTGCAAGAAGGCTTTCGACACAGTTCCTCACAAGAGGTTACTGCAAAAGCTAGAGGACCAGGCACACATAACAGGAAAGGCACTGCAATGGATCAGAGAATATCTGACAGGGAGGAAACAACGAGTCATGGTACGCGACGAGGTGTCAGAGTGGGCGCCTGTGACAAGCGGGGTTCCACAGGGGTCAGTCCTAGGACCTGTGCTGTTCTTGGTATACGTGAACGACATAACGGAAGGGATAGACTCAGAAGTGTCCTTGTTTGCAGACGATGTGAAGTTAATGAGAAGAATCGAATCGGATGAGGATCAGGCAGGACTACAAAGAGATCTGGACAGGCTACAAGCCTGGTCCAGCAACTGGCTCCTTGAATTTAACCCTGCCAAATGCAAAGTCATGAAGATTGGGGAAGGGCAAAGAAGACCGCAGACACAATATAGTTTAGATGGCCAAAGACTGCAAACCTCACTAAAGGAAAAAGATCTGGGGGTGAGTATAACACCGAGCATATCTCCTGAGGCGCACATCAATCAGATAACTGCTGCAGCATACGGGCGCCTGGCAAACCTACGGATAGCGTTCCGATACCTCAGTAAGGATTCGTTTAAGACTCTGTACACCATCTACGTCAGGCCCATACTGGAGTATGCAGCACCAGTTTGGAATCCACACCTAGTCAAGCACGTCAAGAAATTAGAGAAAGTGCAAAGGTTTGCAACAAGACTAGTCCCAGAGCTACGGGGATTGTCCTATGAAGAAAGGTTGAGGGAAATCGGCCTGACGACACTGGAGGCCAGGAGGGTCAGGGGAGACATGATAACGACATATAAAATACTGCGCGGAATAGACGAGGTGGACAAAGACGGGATGTTCCAGAGATGGGACACAGACACAAGAGGTCACAATTGGAAGTTGAAGACTCAGATGAATCAAAGGGATGTTAGGAAGTATTTCTTCAGTCATAGAGTAGTCAGGCCATGGAATAGCCTAGAAAGTGATGTGGTGGAGGCAGGAACCATACATAGTTTTAAGGCGAGGTATGATAGAGCTCATGGGGCAGGGAGAGAGAGGACCTAGTAGCAATCAGCGAAGAGGCGGGGCCAGGAGCTGTGACTCGACCCCTGCAACCACAAATAGGTGAGTACAAATAGGTGAGTACACACACACACAGTCACTGAAGTAACACTCCACACACACACACACACACACACACACACACACACACACACACACACACACACACACACACACACGTGTCACTGAAGTAACACTCCACACACACACACACACACACACACACACACACACACACACACACACACACACACACACACACACACACACACACACACACACACACGTACGTCTCACTGGGCCATGAATGCAGATTCAGATTCTGCAGGGATGGTAACATTAGTATTCTATGTCCAGTCACTCAGTATTTTTCACACTTGTAACAACCAAACACACACTGATACTCTCAGTGTAACCTCCTCAGTGTATCTCTGCAACACACACTGACGCACTCAGTGTAACGGCAGCACACAGACTGACATTAACTTTGCAACACAGACACACTCAGTGTAACTCTGCAACACACACTGACACTGTGCAAATACAACACACACTGACACACTCAGTGTAACTCTGCAACACACACACTGATACTCTCAGTGTAACTTTGCAACACATGACAAACTGAGGAGATAGATCAAGATATACAACTTAACAAGTGTCTAGTGCTCTGTTGTCACTGTTTAAAGTGTACTTCCTCTGCTCACAATACAGTCTTTACTTCCTGTCATCATAACACAGAACGTATACTTCCTGTAGGGGGTAGTGGTGAGTGCTGGTGATTGGCAATGTTTTAAGGTGGAAGTGGTTGGCAGTGTTCTAAGGTACACAGTAGTCGTCTCAGTCTTCATGGATGGTAGTAACTGATTGGGCTAAGTAGTAGTGATGATGGTAGCTGGTAGTTTGGGTGACACTCAGCGGTTGGAAATGCCTGCCTGCCGTCTTAATTGCAACTAGATTTTCATGCAAGCACGACTCTGCTACAACTCCACCTGTTACATCCTATGTTATAATTATTCTATCAACAATTTTGCTGCAGTTTTACAAGTCACAGCTTGTACTGCGTGTTAGTATGCAGACCTGATATATTCCCCAGTTTTCACTCACAGCTTGCAGTGTGTGTCAGTTACCATAGAGACTACCTCTGACACTTCAGAGAGCAGATCTGCTACTATGCACACGGACACGTGGATGGCTCCCTCTCCCTTCCTTGTGATATTACATGAACGCTGACAAACTTGGCAACCGCCCATGTTGTTCTATGTTGGCATCACGTTTACTGCCACACGACAGGCCGCCTTGTTATACCTCATACACCACACTCACTACCATACACTTCACAACACCACCATACAAACACCAGAAATCATATAATACACACCATACACATCACATACTGCCATACAAAACATGACAAACCATTATATGTCACCATCCACAATACCACACACCACCAGCATGTACATAACAGTGATCCTCAGTAGTCACGTGGTTGTACAGTTACCACCATACAACCATTAACAATCCGCAGACCATAACTTCACACCAACAACTGTCGCACCATACAACGTTACCCAACTCCCTTTATTACGAAAGCTCTCTGCTGGCATACTCCAGCCTGCCTCAACATATCTGGTGTTGGTAGGTGGTAACAGTGTCATCAACGGTTAGACTTCGTTCAGCAAGTATCAGAATCGCTGATAGAACGAAGCCAGAAGTTTTCAGAAGAAAACTGGATTACCATTTCCAGGGAGGGCACAAAATGCGTGCAAAAGGAATACTTGTAAAAGTGAGCAGGTGGATCATCAACTAACCAATAGTACACAAAGAGTAATGGTAAAGAAAGTCGGAGGTTGCCACAGTGAAAAGCTGTGTTCCATAAGATACAGCACTTGTCCCCATCCTGTTCCTTACTTTGGAAATATAAACACTTAAGCAGTATAATGTGATCCTTTATTGATAACTTTCGCCCACGCAGTGGGCTTTATCAAGTCACAAACAGATCTACCTGGGTATAAGGTACCTTACACCCAGGGAGATCTGTTTGTAACTTGATAAAGCCCACTGTGTGGGCGAAATGTTGTCAATAGAAGATCACATTATACTGCTTAAGTGTTTATATTTCCATTGTGTCGGTATTTTATACCGACATAACAGACATAGTAGACAGAGATGTAACCCATAGTATCCTGTCTTCTGCAGACGATACTAAAATCTGCACGAGTGTCATCCATTGAAGACACTGCGAACTTCCCACCGGACATACAGTGGACCACAGAAAACAATAAGATGTTGAATGAAGACAAATTTCAGTTATTCCGTTATGAAAAACCTGAGGTAAGAATAACTGGAACGGAGTATACTACAAACTCTAACTACACAATAGATCGAAAAACTAATGTGAAGGACCTGGGAGTGATAATATCAGAGGATCTCACCTTCATGGAACACAAGTCACTATAACATCTGTGAGGAAAATGATAATATGGATAATGAGAACTTTCAAAACAAAGGATGCCATGACAATGATGATCCTTTTTAAGTCACTTGTTCTCTCTAGGCTGGAATACTGCTGCACATTAACGGCTCCATTCAAGGCAGGTGAAATTGCAAGTCTAAAGAATGTACAGAGAACCTTCTCTACACACATTAATTCAGCACCGTAATTATTGGGGAACGTTTGAAGTTCTGTACTCCCTGGAATGCAGGCGAGAAAGATGAATCATAATCTACACCTGTAAAATCCTACAGAGGCTTGTCCCAAATCTGCACGCAAAAATCACTCTCTAAGAAAGCAAAAGACTAGGTAGACGGTGCAACATCTCCCCAGTGAAAAGCAGGAGCACCATGAGTGCACTAAGAAAAAACACAGTAAGTGTCCGGGGCCCAACACTGTTCAACAGCCTCCCATCATACATGAGGGAAATTACCAATAAATTCCTGACTGCCTTCAAGAAGAAACTGGACAGATACCTAAAGTCAGTGATTGATCAGCCGGGCTGTGGATTGTACACTGGACTGCGTACGGCCAGCAGTAACAGCCTGGGTGATCTAACCCTGATTCTCTGGGAGGCCTTATCGAGGACCGGGTCGCTGGGGGCGTTGACCCCCAAAACGACTTGCAGATTGCCTCTAGATAAGAGCCTGATCAGCTGGGCTGTGGTGCCTAAAGTGCACGCACTTGTGGGAGGCTAACACCAACAGCCTTATTCACCATGTGGTTAACGGGGAAGCCGGGACTCAGGCCGGGTTGCGAGGGTCTACCTACCCGAAGGCTGTTCCGAGGGTTAACGCCCCCGCGGCCTAGTCCTTGATCAGGCCTGCCGGTGGATCAGGACCTTATCAGCCAGGCTGTTACTGTTGGTCTCACGTAGTCAAGCGCACGAATCACAGCCCGGCTGATCAAACCAAGTCACAGGTAAATGTTTTTTATAGTCTCACACCTCGGCAGTCAACACAGCTTCACTATATTACGCTGATTTTCTTACAAGATCAGACACCTGTGAGGAGTGAAAAGGAAGAGGACTGTGTGTGTGTGTGTGTGTGTGTGTGTGTGTGTGTGTGTGTGTGTGTGTGTGTGTGTGTGTGTGTGTGTGTGTGTGTGTGTGTGTGTGTGTGTCAGTGTGTGTGTGTGTGTGTCAGTGTGTGTGTGTGTGTGTCAGTGTGTGTGTGTGTGTGTCAGTGTGTGTGTGTGTGTGTGTGTGTGTGTGTGTGTGTGTGTGTGTGTGTGTGTGTGTGTGTGTGTGTGTGTGTGTGTGTGTGTGTGTGTGTGTACTCACCTAGTTGAGGTTGCGGGGGTCGAGTCCGAGCTCCTGGCCCCGCCTCTTCACTGATCGCTACTAAGTCACTCTCTCTGAACCGTGAGCTTTATCATTCCTCTGCTTAAAGCTATGTATGGATCCTGCCTCCACTACATCGCTTCCCAAACTATTCCACTTACTGACTACTCTGTGGCTGAAGAAATACTTCCTAACATCCCTGTGATTCATCTGTATCTTCAACTTCCAACTGTGTCCCCTTGTTACCGTGTCCAATCTCTGGAGCATCCTGTCTTTGTCCACCTTGTCAATTCCTCTCAGTATTTTGTATGTCGTTATCATGTCCCCCCCTATCTCTCCTGTCCTCCAGTGTCGTCAGGTTGATTTCCCTTAACCTCTCCTCGTAGGACATACCTCTTAGCTCTGGGACTAGTCTTGTTGCAAACCTTTGCACTTTCTCTAGTTTCTTTACGTGCTTGGCTAGGTGTGGGTTCCAAACTGGTGCCGCATACTCCAATATGGGCCTAACGTACACGGTGTACAGGGTCCTGAACGATTCCTTATTAAGATGTCGGAATGCTGTTCTGAGGTTTGCTAGGCGCCCATATGCTGCAGCAGTTATTTGATTGATGTGCGGTTCAGGAGATGTGCCTGGTGTTATACTCACCCCAAGATCTTTTTCCTTGAGTGAGGTTTGTAGTCTCTGGCCTCCTAGACTGTACTCCGTCTGCGGTCTTCTTTGCCCTTCCCCAATCTTCATGACTTTGCACTTGGTGGGATTGAACTCCAGGAGCCAATTGCTGGACCAGGTCTGCAGCCTGTCCAGATCCCTTTGTAGTTCTGCCTGGTCTTCGATCGAGTGAATTCTTCTCATCAACTTCACGTCATCTGCAAACAGGGACACCTCAGAGTCTATTCCTTCCGTCATGTCGTTCACAAATACCAGAAACAGCACTGGTTCTAGGACTGACCCCTGTGGGACCCCGCTGGTCACAGGTGCCCACTCAGACACCTCGCCACGTACCATGACTCGCTGCTGTCTTCCTGACAAGTATTCCCTGATCCATTGTAGTGCCTCCCCTGTTATCCCTGCTTGGTCCTCCAGTTTTTGCACCAATCTCTTGTGTGGAACCGTGTCAAACGCCTTCTTGCATTCCAAGAATATGCAATCCACCCACCCCTCTCTCTCTTGTCTTACTGCTGTCACCATGTCATAGAACTCCAGTAGGTTTGTGACACAGGATTTCCTGTTCCTGAAACCAAGTTGGCTGCTGCTGATGAGATCACTCCTTTCTAGGTGTTCCACCACTCTTCTCCTGATAATGTTCTCCATGATTTTGCATACTATACATGTCAGTGACACTGGTCTGTAGTTTAATGCTTCATGTCTGTCTCCTTTTTTAAAGATTGGGACTACATTTGCTGTCTTCCATGCCTCAGGCAATCTCCCTGTTTCGATAGATGTGTGTGTGTGTGTGTGTGTGTGTGTGTGTGTGTGTGTGTGTGTGTGTGTGTGTGTGTGTGTGTGTGTGTGTGTGTGTGTTATAATGTGAGAAATCACGCAAACGCTTTGAAGTTCACTATTTTTTTGTCTGGTTGTTTTGCATATTGTGATATCTCCTATTTACTCTGATTTTATTGCATATACATGTATATAGTGTAATAAACACTTGTCAGTGTTCAGTAATAACCCACACGGAGACACAAACACACAAGATTAATGGGTCTGTATATTTCGGTCCTCTTCTGGGATCCTCTTCATCAGATACATAAATGAAACGAGAACAAAAATACATAGGGAAGGTTACCCCTTCGCCCGTACACGTGAGTGAAGGGACGTGTCAAGTAGCGGGTGGGTGAGAACACAGGTCCTGGAATGAAGCTAAAAATTTGGGTAGGAAGTTCCTTTGTGCTATGTAATCCTTGATGATGTGTTGATGTTCCGTGTCAGATTAGGTGCTGATATGTACTTCTGAAGAGGATCCCAGAAGGGAATCTAAATATACAGACCAATTAATCTCGTGTGTTTCTATCCCCGTGTGGGTTATTACTGCACATTGACAACTTTTTATTACGTTCTAGTTATCCGTGTGTAATATATATATATATATACATACACGTACATATACAAAAATATATATACATACATAAACTAACACACACACACTGACACACACACATACATATGCATGTACATACAACAGGCCTAGTGTCTAATCGACATGTGCCTAGGACCAAATGGTAACTAACACACACACACAGACATACACACACACACACACACACACACACACACATATACAACAGGCCTAGTGTCTAATCGACATGTGCCTAGGACCAAATGGTAACTAACACACACACACACACACACACACACACACACACACACGCGCAAGTAGTGCGGCGAGCTTAGCGGCAAAAAATTCATTCTTTATATAAATACTAAAAGTGTGTCAGTTTAGCAAGAGAGCAAAAAAAAAAAAAAATGAGCCAGAAAGAGAAAGCAACATTATTCTTGGAGAAACTCTGAAGAGTGAGTAAGAGAGGTTAGTTGTGTACTTACCAGCGAAGGGGACGTCACTCTTGATCTCCTCTATATTATCAGTGGAGACACTCTTGTCTGAGAGAGAGGCTGACACGGAGGAGAGGGAACAGGAGGACCCACCACCGGCCTCAACAGCCAGCACCTCCTCTGGTTCAGTCTCCGTCTCTATGTCCCGTGATGGACGCTTCTCCTGTAACACACAACGCTTAGCTTAGACGCGGCTAGTACGGAAGATCCAGCCTGACCTTGCACTCAGTGAACCAACCCGTTCATTGGTTCACATAATAACAACAATACTACTACTACTAATAATATGCATGTTACTTCTTGTATGGGGTGGGCAATCCTGTATGGGGCACATATACTGCCTGGGAAATTGGAGGCAATCTGTTTTGATTTGGGGAAAGAAATGGCAGCTCCAACTGCCAGGACCATGAGCCCATCACCAGCATGAAGATACTTCACTGTAAGTGAAGGTAAGACCCACACACAAGTACCAACCTTGTGTTGGTTACCCAGAGTCCCTCAAACTGTATTTTTTTAAAATCTGGTATTTTGTTTGCACAAAAACTAAACAGTCATCAAACCTTCCTCCAATTAACGTTATATATTTATCTTAATCCTAACCATCGTATTTTAAATGAGCCTAAATTTAGTTATTATTATTTAATATTAATAAAACATTAATGTCCTAATGTTTACTTATTTTTGCTACACTACTGTAGCAACAGATTTACCACGAGGTTGTGCAAGACGACGATCACTACTGTACAACCTCAGACCACAACCTCTGTGTACACTGACATTGTTTCATTATAACAATAACTGTAATATTGGCAAGTTGATCTAGACAATGAAGCTATACGCTTCTCAAAGCCGAGGGACTCACCACCAAAACTTTCTTAAAGGCTAATGGAGCAATCACATCAGCTTTCTCTCTCCACTGCTTCTGGTGTCTCCAGTTTTAGGAACCTCTGTATTCGAATAAAGAAGCCTACGATGTACATAAGAACATAAGAACGAAGGAACACTGCAGCAGGCCTACTGGCCCATGCGAGGCAGGTCCAAGTCTCCTACCGGCTTAATGCACCCAACCTAGTTAGGTCAGGTCACCTTGACTTAAGGGAGGAACACGGCAACCGTCCTGGTAGCACAAGCTAATCAGGTCCAACTCACACCCACCCACACCCATTCATGTATTTATCCAATCTATTTTTAAAGCTACACAACGTTCTGGCCTCTATAACTGTACTTGGGAGTTTGTTCCACTCATCCACAACTCTATTACCAAACCAGTACTTTCCTATATCCTTCCTGAATCTGAATTTTACTAACTTAAAACCATTGCTGCGAGTCCTGTCTAGGCTAGATATTTTCAGCACACTATTTACATCCCCTTTATTTATTCCTGTCTTCCATTTATACACCTCAATCATATCCCCCCTAATTCTACGTCTTTCTAGAGAGTGAAGATTCAGAGCCCTTAGTCTATCCTCATAGGGAAGGTTTCTGATACATAGGATCAACTTTGTCATCCTCCTTTGTACATTTTCCAAAGCATTTATATCCATTCTGTAATACGGTGACCAAAACTGTGCAACATAATCTAAATGAGGCCTAACCAAGGATGTATAGAGTTGAAGAACAACCTGAGGACTCATATTATTTATGCTTCTTGATATAAAGCCAAGGATTCTATTAGCTTTATTGAGAACACTTATGCACTGTTGTCTTGGTTTCAGATTACTGCTAACCAGAACTCCTAAATCTTTTTCGCAATCCGTAATATTAAGATCTACATTATTTAGTTTATATGTGGCATGGTTATTGTCCTGTCCAACATTTAGAACTTTGCATTTGTCTATATTAAACTGCATCTGCCACCTCTCCGACCACTGCATCAGTCTACTCAAATCTTCCTGGAGTGCTCTAATGTCCTCGTCAGAATGAATTCGACGGCCTATTTTGGTGTCATCGGCAAACTTGCTGATGTCGCTCTTTATGCCCTCATCTATGTGGTTTATGTATATTGTGAACAGCAGGGGGCCCAACACTGACCCCTGTGGAACACCGCTCGTGACGCTTCCCCACTCTGATTTCTCCCCATTTATGTAAACTCTCTGCTGCCTATTTGTCAACCATGCCTCTATCCAGGAAAAAATTTCTCCTCCTATTCCATATGCCTTAATTTTCCTCAATAGTCTCTGATGTGGGACCCTGTCAAAAGCCTTACTGAAGTCCATGTACACAATATCATATTCATTACCATGATCTACCTCCTCAAATACCTTAGTGAAAAAAGTTAACAAATTCGTAAGGCAGGAACGCCCCTTTGTAAAACCATGCTGAGATTCGTTGATTAATTTATGCTTTTCAAGGTGGCTACGAACTGCCTCGGCAATTATTGATTCCATAAATTTTCCCACTATGGAGGTTAGGCTTATTGGTCTATAGTTTGAAGCTAAGGACCTGTCACCTGCTTTGAAAATAGGTATCACATTTGCCATTTTCCACTTATCTGGCACCATGCCAGTTTGTAGTGATATGTTGAAAAGATTAGCCAAGGGTTTGCTAAGCTCCTCTTTACATTCCTTTAGAACCCTTGCATACAGTTCATCAGGGCCTGGGGATTTGTTAGGTTTTAATTTATCTATTTGCCTAAGGACCATGTCACTTGTGACCCTAATCGTGCACAGTTTATTATTGTCCTGTTCCACATAATTTATCATTTCTGGAATATCGCTGGTATCCTCCTGTGTAAAAACTGAGAGGAAGTATGTGTTAAAACTTCTACACATTTCCTTATCACTGTCCGTGAGCTGACCCGAGGAACTTTTGAGTGGGCCTATCTTGTCCCTGATCTTACTTCTGTATACCTGAAAGAATCCTTTTGGGTTAGTCTTCGAATCTCTTGCAACTTTAACCTCAATCTCTTTTTGCTTTTCTAATTCCTTTTTTTATTTCTCTCTTTAACTGAATATATCGATTTCTTAATTGCCCCTCTCCTCTTTTGATTTGCCTATATATGCCTCTCTTTTGACCAATTAGATATTTTAATCTATTGTTCATCCATTTAGGATCATTTTTTTTATCTGATTTCCCTATTTGGAACATAATTTGACTGAGCAGCTAGAACTATGCCCTGGAAAGCGTCATATCGGCATCCATCACCACCTACCTGACCCTTAGTCAGGTCATTCCAGTTCAGCCCACCTAAGTAATTTTTCAGTCCTATGAAATCAGCCAAGCAGAAGTCAGGGACAGAGACTTGATTGCCATTATTAGGGGAATTCCATGATATATTAAAACTGAGTGATTTGTGATCACTTTCCCCAAGCTCATCATTAACCTCAAGATTATTAATTAGCAATTCCCTACTGGCAAGAACCAAGTCAAGCAGGTTATTTCCCCTAGTTGGCTCTGTCACAAACTGTTTTAAAAAACCATCCTGGATCGTATCAAGAAAGTCACCTGACTCTAAATTTCCTGTCAAATTGCTCCAGTCAATCTGTCTATAGTTGAAATCTCCCATTAGCATAACATTTTCGTTTGTAGATGCCTTACGAATTTCGTCCCATAGAAGTTTACTGCACTCCCTATCAAGATTTGGGGCCCTGTAAATCACACCCAAAATTAGTTTTTCTCGGCCCTCGAGAAGCTGTAACCAAACAGATTCAGTGGCTGACGCTTCTAATTTTATATCTTGTCTAACACAACAATTTAAATTGTCTCTTACATCGCTACTCCACCACCTTTCCTGTTGACCCTGTCAGTGTGGAATAATTTATAGCCTTGTATGTGACATTCAGAGGGCATCTCTATCTTTCAGATTGAGCCAGGTCTCTGTTATAGCAATAATATCTGTTTCCTGCACTTGCAATTAATCTTAGCTCATCTATCTTATTTCTTACACTCCTGCTATTAGTATAGTAAACCTTAAGGGAGCTAGTCCCTTGCTGCCCTCTGCTGTCCCCCTTTGTTTGCTGACCTGATCTATTGTTTTTATTTATAACTTCATGCTGAATGCCTTTTATACATTTACTGTTTCGAACTCTAGTGTTGCAACCTGCTTGTTTCCCACATACACCCATACCTCTATCTTCTATCAGTTTAAAATCATAAGCATTTCACCAATGGCCTTCTCAATCGAGTCTGCAAGTGCTACCACCCCAGCCCCAGAGAGATGTACACCATCCCTTGCATACATATGTTTGCCATAAAAGTTGTTCCAGTTGTCAATGAATGGGATTGTAAGTTCCTTGCAGTATCTGTCTAGCCAGCAATTTACACCAATTGCCCTAGACAACCATTCATTTCCTATTCCCCTTCTAGGCAAGATGCTACATATGATTGGGATCCCTCCCTTAGACTTAATGAAATCTATAGCTGACCTGTACTTATCTAGCAGCTCTTCTCTCCTACCCTTCCCAATATCTTTATTGTGGATACGTATCTCCAACCAGTGACTTCCTCAGTCCAATATAGGGAAGAACGGTTGAACATCAGAGAGACTTTAACGTAATCAATCCCTCAGTCTGGAATTGAAGTGATTAGTCCGTCATTCTTGATAAGGGTACAGTATATGTGTGGGAGAAGAAACTTATATACTGCAGACAGGCGAGGCGAAGGAGTCGTAGGCGGTGTCACCATGGTAGCACCACGTCACAACAGACTACCATCGCTAAGGTAGCGTCACAATATGAACAGAGGCTACTATCACTAAAGTACCGAAATAATAGTGAAGTCTAGTACTACTACTGCTGCTGATGTTGCTGCTTCGCTAACACATCCACTCTCTGACTTGTGTATCATTATCACTACTCCCTTCTTATTGCCCCTTCAGTCACCGTTGCACTTATACTACTACCACCACCACCACTACTTCTACCATTATACTACTTCCTCTTCTCGTTTTACAACCGACCCCCCCCACCCCGTCGTATATATACTGGCTCCCTTCCCTTTGCGCTTCTGCGTGACTAGTCAATGGTCCCAGTCGGACCATTGACTTTTTATTCCCTTATATACAGTTGTCTCCAATATAAAAATACCAATTAACTAGGATACCTCCTTCACCAACCAGTATTACCTTATCCCTAGTTATCCATACGCATGGGACCAGCTCCCTTGTATTCTAATTAGGTATTGCTTGGGTATATAAGGGATGACACAAGAGGATAATACACTGAATATAACAGGACTGCCGGAGGATAAAATCAAAATAGAAAAGGGGTTCACTTCACATAACAATCTTAGGTATAAGTTATACATGTTTACAATACCATAACTAGAGGAATTTTTACTGGGAAGGAAAGACGGAATGATACAAGTTCTGTAGGACGTCTACTCACCGGTAAGCCACCAGATGACCAGAGATCCACCTATTTGGAGCAGACTGGATCCAAAGGACAACTCTCTCATTCAATCCTCTCCCGTTTTCACTACGTCCTTCAGAAAGTAATTCCCGGGGAAACAGTGTCTACACTTGACTCCTCCTAGGTGAGCAAACACCAGGTACCCGTCAAGGGCGGTACCGTCTTCCTTCAACACCTACAAGACAAAGCCAGTACACGAGCAGTGTCTGGTGGGTCCTACAGCTGCCTACCCGAAATATAATCCTGTTTCTCGACCCAGTCTTGAAAAGGTGGTCTGAAAAGGTTCTATATATTACATAACCAACCACTACCACTATTCCTACCATAACTACTAGCACTATCCCTACCATAACCACTACCCCTATTCCTGCCATAACTACTAGCACTATCCCTACCATTACTATCCCTTCCATAACTACTACCACTATCCCCACCATAACTACTATCCCTACCATAACTACTAGCACTATCCCTACCATAGCGACTACTATCCCTACAATAACTACTACTACTATCCCTACCATAACTCCTATCCCTACCATTACTACTATCCCTACCATAACCAACCACCAACACCATCCCTACCATAATCAAGCACCAACATTACCTTCATAATCAACCGCCTTTTAACGTTAAAGAGGGAGGGAAGAGGGGGAAAGGTAAAGGGAGACGGGAGGTAGGCAAGAGGTGAGGGGAGAGAGGAGAGGATATAAAGGTGAGGGGGGGTGAAGGATTAAGGGGAGGGGGTGAAGTCACCTGAGCCGCTGTACAAACAACCATTAAGTTGCCACCTGTGACGCCCCACCCACCCTAAGTGGCCCTCACCACCTGCACGTGTGCCAGTCCTCCACTATAAGTGTACCCCTCGTCCACCACAGGCAGGTATACCCCTCGTCCACCACAGGCAGGTATACACCTAGTCCACCACAGGCAGGTATACCCCTCGTCCACCACAGGCAGGTATACACCTAGTCCACCACAGGCAGGTATACACCTCGTCCACCACAGGCAGGTATACACCTAGTCCACCACAGGCAAGTATACACCTCGTCCACCACAGGCAAGTATACACCTCGTCCACCACAGGCAGGTATACACCTAGTCCACCACAGGCAAGTATACACCTCGTCCACCACAGGCAAGTATACACCTCGTCCACCACAGGCAGGTATACACCTCGTCCACCACAGGCAGGTATACACCTCGTCCACCACAGGCAGGTATACACCTCGTCCACCACAGGCAGGTATACACCTCGTCCACCACAGGCAGGTATACACCTCGTCCACCACAGGCAAGTATACACCTCGTCCACCACAGGCAGGTATACACCTCGTCCACCACAGGCAGGTATACACCTCGTCCACCACAGGCAAGTATACACCTCGTCCACCACAGGCAAGTATACAGCTCGTCCAACACAGGCAGGTATACCCATCGTCCACCACAAGAGGTATACACCTCGTCCACCACAGGCAGGTATACACCTCGTCCACCACAGGCAGGTATACACCTCGTCCACCACAGGCAGGTATACACCTCGTCCACCACAGGCAGGTATACACCTCGTCCACCACAGGCAGGTATACACCTCGTCCACCACAGGCAGGTATACACCTCGTCCACCACAGGCAGGTAGACACCTCGTCCACCACAGGCAGGTATACACCTCGTCCACCACAGGCAGGTATACACCTCGTCCACCACAGGCAGGTATACACCTCGTCCACCACAGGCATGTATACACCTCGTCCACCACAGGCAGGTATACACCTCGTCCACCACAGGCAGGTATACACCTCGTCCACCACAGGCAGGTATACACCTCGTCCACCACAGGCAAGTATACAGCTCGTCCAACACAGGCAGGTATACCCATCGTCCACCACAAGAGGTATACCCCTCTTCCGCCACAGGCAGATATACACCTCGTCCAGAAGTATATACCTCATCCACCACAGGCAAGTATACACCTCGTCCACCACAGGCAAGTATACACCTCGTCCACCACAGGCAGGTATACACCTCGTCCACCACAGGCAAGTATACACCTCGTCCACCACAGGCAAGTATACACCTCGTCCACCACAGGCAGGTATACACCTCGTCCACCACAGGCAAGTATACACCTCGTCCACCACAGGCAGGTATACACCTCGTCCACCACAGGCAAGTATACACCTCGTCCACCACAGGTATATACCTCATCCACCACAGGTATATACCTCATCCACCACAGGTATATACCTCATCCACCACAGGTATATACCTCATCCACCACAGGTATACACCTCATCCACCACAGGTATATACCTCATCCACCACAGGTATACACCTCATCCACCAAAGGTATATACCTCATCCACCACAGGTATACACCTCATCCACCACAGGTATACACCTCATCCACCACAGGTATATACCTCATCCACCACAGGTATATACCTCATCCACCACAGGTATATACCTCATCCACCACAGGTATACACCTTATCCACCAAAGGTACACACCTCATCCACCACAGGCAGGTATACCTCATCCACCACAGGTATACACCTCATCCACCACAGGTATATACCTCATCCACCACAGGTATACACCTCATCCACCACAGGTATACACCTCATCCACCACAGGTACACACCTCATCCACCACAGGCATACACCTCATCCACCACAGGTATATAATCCACCACAGGTTTGACTTCTCTGGTCGTCGCTAAGTGACATTAAACTGCGAGGGTAAGAATTAACCGGTGTGTAGACCAGTTACTTTAAAGTTAACCCGAGGATGAGCACTTCTCCTTTCATCCATAGAAGACGCCATTAATTATATATGTAAGGAATGAAAAGCGCCGGGCTACTCTTACTTCTATCCCCCCCTCCCCCCCCCCCAAAAAAAAAAAAAAAACACGAGTTTTTGAACAAGTTCGAGAAAGTATAGAGTGCAGAATATAAGATATAATTTTACAGCGGACAAGAGAATTTTTGTTGAAGATAAAGATGGAAGCTGTGATGCAGAGTAAGAGACTGATGTTAGATAAAAGGACACAAGTGCAACTAATGCGACATTTTATTGTGGCAACGTTTCGCTCTCCAAGAGGTTTATCAAGCAGTTACGACGTGAATAAGCTCCTTGTGTCCTTTAACCTAACATATTGCCACTAATTCTACCAACATCATTACAAAAATACTGGTGATGGGTCAAGACTAGCGAGCAGCCACAAGTAACATGGTTTATACCCAGGTTTCCTCTAGTCGCTTCCTGGGGTCACCGACCCCGCAGCCTCTCACCAACACCAGGCCCAGTATTTATTGTATTTAAATGGTTCTCCCAGCATTAAAGAATAAAAGTAACAATACCGTAGCTTAAACAAATCACGTCTTACAATATCGTCCCCTAAACGAGTCACAATTCACAATACCGTGGCTTAAACAATTCCCAACAAATCCACAATTTGCAAATTAAATTTCAAACGACGTCGCGTTAACTTCCCTCTCCAAATTCTAGATTAATTATATTGTAAATTGTTGAACACACCCACGAATGTACTTGCAACTGTGAAAATAAACACGCATACACTTACAACGGTGAAAAACACGAATGCACTTACAACGGTGAAAAACGCGAATGCACTTACAACGGTGAAAAACGCGAATGCACTTACAACGGTGAAAAACGCGAATGCACTTACAACGGTGAAAAACAAACGCGAATGCACTTACAACGGTGAAAAACGCGGATACACTTACAACGGTGAAAAACAAACGCGAATGCACTGACAACTGAAGAACGTGAATGCATTACAACGGTGAAAAACAAACGAATGCACTTACAACGGTGAACAATAAAAGACTACTACTTGCAAGACAACAATAAAAAAAATTATTCTGCAGGAAGATGTAAACTGAACAACGGAAGTGATAAACAGATCACAAGATTTAACTCTGAAACGGCAGACGAAGAAACAGTGTGGTAAGCGCTAGACCTGTAGGCGTCATACAAATATAATGGCACTGGAAGAACGTGAGTAAGCAAGACTGAAGACACGGGAAATGTCTTCAAGGAAGACAAAAGATACAACTTAACAAAAGTAGTATACTTGCCGTATTTTCCGGCATATAAGGCGCAAGATAGATGTATCAAAATGATAAACCAGTGATCATATTCAAGGGGTTAATGACCCCTGACGCTTTACGCTAAAGTGTAACCCAAAGCCTACCCTTGACTGACCGTGAGCATATAAGGCGCAGGCTGATTTTCCAAGACTTTGTGGGGAAAATAGGCGCGCCTTATATGCTGGAAAATACGGTAAATATCACGTGATCCATCATCGATATCTCGGGGTGGTGATAAACAGCAATTTAATTTATAGTTACATGATAAAAACTGTGCAACTCCAGCAGTGTGTATATACACACACAGGAGAGGTGTGCACCTCTCTGGATACACACTGAAAAATATTTATCAGTGTATGAGGAGAGTTTAATGTGTGTTATGAATTATAAACACTGGTTAGTGTGGAGGTGACAACAAGCAGCCGTAATGAACATAATGTAGTGGACAGATTTCAGTTCACTCGAGCAACCAACCATGCAACTGAAGCATTAACAAAGTATAACATACAACCAAGTGATTCCTGAGAAAAATACTAATTCCAGAGCTAAAAAAAAATATTAATTACATAGAAAAGAAATATTAGTTACATAAAAACGAAATATTAATTACAAATAAAAGAAATATTAAACAGAAAAGTAATATTAATTACACAAAAGTAATATTTACACGGATATATTACACAGAAAAGTAATATTATTTACACAAATATTAATTACACATAAAAGTAATATTAATTCCGAAGATAAAAAAAATTATTCCAAAGAAATATTAATTTAAATGGTTAACAATATTAATTCAAAAGACAAGAAATAATTTCCAAAAATAAACATTAATGAGAAAGATCAGAATCTTTTACCACAAAGATACTGAAACAATCCCAAAAACAAATATTTCCAAACATGTCGAAAATTAATTCCCAAGACATTAATTCTGAAGAAACATTAATTCCAAAGACAAATTCACTAATTACAAACGCAAAATATATTAATGTCAAAGAAAAATATTTATTTTCTTTGGACAGGAATATTTATGTCCAGAGAGAATAAGTATTAATTCAAAAAAATAAGAAATATTTATTACAAAGATGAGAAAAATGAGTGAGGAAGCAAGACTGAGACACCGGAAATGTCTCCTGGGAAGACAAAAGATATAACTTAAAAGTAAAATATAACAAAGGCTATACTGGACGAGATAGAGAGAGAGAGAGAGAGAGAGAGAGAGAGAGAGAGAGAGAGAGAGAGAGAGAGAGAGAGAGAGAGAGAGAGAGAGAGAGAGAGAGAGAGAGAGAGAGAGAGAGAGAGAGATTTAATTATAATCAAAAAGAAGCGCTAAGCCACAAGGGCTATACAGCAGAGAGAGAGAGAGAGAGAGAGAGAGAGAGAGAGAGAGAGAGAGAGAGCCTTCTTGGTAGTAACCCACCACCAGGTTCTACTTGCAACTTGAGTATAAAAAAATACTTCATGAAGTAGGGTAGAAAATATCTGATCACGGTGTTTGCAGTTTAACTGGGAAATGTAAACAATGCCAGGACTTCTTACAGAACGGTAGAACTCTTGAGCCCACGGTAAGCTAGTTCTAAAACTGGACTACTTGTTACAAGAGTCTTACATGAATTCTAAGTCAACCCGTTCGTAGATTTCTATACAATCGTGTTATGACGATATTCGTGGATTATAGGACTAGTATAGAAGGGAACATTACGTGCATAAGCTCTTCTAATACAGCTAAATATGAAAATTACAAGCAAACATACTGTTACAACATTCATTCACATTCATTGGATTTTCAACCCGGTGGCCGAATTTATTGGTCAGCATCATTCATGCAGCTAGTGAACATACCGCTAGAACAGCAGCATATTGTATTCGTTGATTCATTCACTCACTCACTCTCATACATACACACAGGCACAGAATGCAGTCAATTCATGCACCTTGCCACCGGAACTTCCCCCTTATCAGTTGCTTATTTATCTGAGGTAAAAAGTGGCTGAGAGAGAGCGTGGCAGGTATCAATTTCCCAGCACAACACTGCGCCCAATCAACTCTGTGAAAGACCCACCACACTGATAACAGCGCCGCTCCACACGGCTGGCAGCACGTGGTAAAACTTTGTAGCAGAGGCAGCATGAGAATGATAGTGAGGCAGCATGAGGATGATAGTGAGGCAGCATGAGGATGATAGTGAGGCAGCATGAGGATGATAGTGAGGCAGCATGAGGATGGCAGTGAGGTAGCATGAGGATGATAGTGAGGCAGCATGAGGATGATAGGCAGCATGAGGAAGATAGGCAGCATGGGGAAAATGAGTGAGGCAGCATAAGGATGATAGTGAGGCAGCATGAGGATTATAGTGAGGCAGCATGAGGAAGACAGTGAGGTAGCATGAGGATGATAGTGAGGCAGCATGAGGACGATAGTGAGGCATGAGGATGATAGTGAGGCAGCATGAGGATGACAGTGAGGCAGCATGAGGATGACAGTGAGGCAGCATGAGGAAGACAGTGAGGTAGCATGAGGATGATAGTGAGGCAGCATGAGGAAGATAGTGAGGCAGCATGAGGATGATAGTGAGTAGCATGAAGATGATGACTGAGGTAGCATGACGAAGATGATTGAGGTAGCATGAGGAAGATGACTGTGATGCAGCATGAGGAAGATGACTGTGATGCAACATGAAGATGACTGTGAGGCAGCATGAGGAAGATGACTGAGGCAGCATGAGGAAGATGACTGTGAGGCAGCATGGGGAAGATGACTGTGAGGCAGCATGGGGAAGATGACTGTGAGGCAACATGAGGAAGATGACTGATGCAGCATGAGGAAGATGACTGAGGCAGCATGAGGAAGATGACTGTGAGGCAGCATGAGGAAGATGACTGAGGCAGCATGAGGAAGATGACTGTGAGGCTGCATGAGGAAAATGACTGAGGCAGCATGAGGAAGATGACTGTGAAGCAGCATGAGGAAGATGACTGTGAGGCTGCATGAGGAAGATGATTGTGATGCAGCATGAGGAAGATGACTGAGGCAGCATGAGGATGACTGTGAGGCAGCATGAGGAAGATGACTGTGAGGCAGCATGAGGATGACTGAGGCAGCATGAGGAAGATGACTGTGAGGCAGCATGAGGAAGATGACTGAGGCAGCATGAGGAAGATGACTGTGAGGCAGCATGAGGAAGATGACTGTGAAGCAGCATGAGGGAGATGACTGTGAGGCAGCATGAGGAAGATGACTGAGGCAGCATGAGGAAGATGACTGTGAGGCAGCATGAGGAAGATGACTGTGAAGCAGCATGAGGAAGATGACTGTGAGGCAGCATGAGGAAGATGATTGTGATGCAACATGAGGAAGATGACTGAGGCAGCATGAGGATGACTGTGAGGCAGCATGAGGAAGATGACTGTGAGGCAGCATGAGGAAGATGACTGTGATGCAGCATGAGGAAGATGACTGTGAGGCAGCATGAGGAAGATGACTGTGATGCAGCATGAGGAAGATGACTGTGATGCAGCATGAGGAAGATGACTGTGAGGCAGCATGAGGAAGATGACTGTGAGGCAGCATGAGGAAGATGACTGTGAGGCAGCATGAGGAAGATGACTGTGATGCAGCATGAGGAAGATGACTGTGATGCAGCATGAGGAAGATGACTGTGAGGCAGCATGAGGAAGATGACTGTGAGGCAGCATGAGGAAGATGACTGTGAGGCAGCATGAGATGACTGTGAGGCAGCATGAGGAAGATGACTGTGAGGCAGCATGAGGAAGATGACTGTGAGGCAGCATGAGGAAGATGACTGTGAGGCAGCATGAGGAAGATGACTGTGAGGCAGCATGAGGAAGATGACTGTGATGCAGCATGAGGAAGATGACTGAGGCAGCATGAGGATGATTGTGAGGCAGCATGAGGAAGATGACTGTGAGGCAGCATGAGGATGACTGAGGCAGCATGAGGAAGATGACTGTGAGGCAGCATGAGGAAGATGACTGAGGCAGCATGAGGAAGATGACTGTGAGGCAGCATGAGGAAGATGATTGTGATGCAGCATGAGGAAGATGACTGAGGCAGCATGAGGATGATTGTGAGGCAGCATGAGGAAGATGACTGTGAGGCAGCATGAGGATGACTGAGGCAGCATGAGGAAGATGACTGTGAGGCACCATGAGGAAGATGACTGAGGCAGCATGAGGAAGATGACTGTGAGGCAGCATGAGGAAGATGACTGTGAAGCAGCATGAGGGAGATGACTGTGAGGCAGCATGAGGAAGATGACTGAGGCAGCATGAGGAAGATGACTGTGAGGCAGCATGAGGAAGATGACTGAAGCAGCATGAGGAAGATGACTGTGAGGCAGCATGAGGAAGATGATTGTGATGCAACATGAGGAAGATGACTGAGGCAGCATGAGGATGACTGTGAGGCAGCATGAGGAAGATGACTGTGAGGCAGCATGAGGAAGATGACTGTGATGCAGCATGAGGAAGATGACTGTGAGGCAGCATGAGGAAGATGACTGTGATGCAGCATGAGGAAGATGACTGTGATGCAGCATGAGGAAGATGACTGTGAGGCAGCATGAGGAAGATGGCTGTGAGGCAGCATGAGGAAGATGACTGTGAGGCAGCATGAGGAAGATGACTGTGATGCAGCATGAGGAAGATGACTGTGATGCAGCATGAGGAAGATGACTGTGAGGCAGCATGAGGAAGATGACTGTGAGGCAGCATGAGGAAGATGACTGTGAGGCAGCATGAGATGACTGTGAGGCAGCATGAGGAAGATGACTGTGAGGCAGCATGAGGAAGATGACTGAGGCAGCATGAGGAAGATGACTGTGAGGCAGCATGAGGAAGATGACTGTGAGGCAGCATGAGGAAGATGACTGTGAGGCAGCATGAGGAAGATGACTGTGAGGCAGCATGAGGAAGATGACTGTGAGGCAGCATGAGGAAGATGACTGTGATGCAGCATGAGGAAGATGACTGTGAGGCAGCATGAGGAAGATGACTGAGGCAGCATGAGGATGACTGTGAGGCAGCATGAGGAAGATGACTGAGGCAGCATGAGGAAGATGAGACAATACTCTCTCACCAGGTGTTCATGAAGTTTTTACTAGGAGTCATCCTTCCGTCTCTCTCATTCACACAACTTCCTTCCTTCCTTCCGTCCATTACAATCTTCCCTTTCCTTCTTCCCCACACCCTCCACCCCAGTCCCTTTCTGCCTCCCTCTCTCTACCCCAAGCATCTCCATCTCCATATATATATATATATATATATATATATATATATATATATATATATATATATATATATATATATATATATATATATATATATATATATATCATGCACACACACACACAATGTTCCAGAGATGGGACACAGCAACAAGGGGTCACAATTGGAGTTGAAGATTCAGATGAATCACAGTGATGTTATGAAGTATTTCTTCAGACACAGAGTTGTCAGGAAGTGTAATAGTCTGGGAAGTGATGTAGTGGAGGCACGATCCATGCACAGCTTTAAGATGTATGATAAAACTCATGGAGCAGGAAAAGTGACCTAGTAGCGACCAGTGAAGAGGCGGGGGCCAGGAGTTGTGACTCGACCCTGTAATCACAACTAGGTGAGTACAGAGTAATGACGACTCGACCCCTGCAACCACGAGTGGGTGAGTACACCCGCCCATCCACTACTGTTGTCGCTGGCGTCCCAGAGGAAGCTAAAACATTTTCCTCCTATTTCTTGTAGATTAATGAATAGGTCGAGAGCAAAATAAATATAATGAATGGTTCTAAAGTGAGAATTGGTGTGTGTGTTGTAGGGAGGGAGGGATACCTGTGATCAGATTCCATAGTTCTACCCTCGCACATCGCTCTGAGATCAGGATTTTCACCTCACTCAGGTTGTTAGTGTTGGCGGTCTACATGGTCATCACAGCCTGGTTCATATGACATTTGGCCAAGGTATGAATCCAGTTTCCTCTTAAAAATGTCTACATTTGTTCCACTTAAATAGTTCTGAAACATGGACATTGATATAGTGTTCTGTTATTGTGCACAAGGAGCCCCTGCTCTTCATTGGGTCTATTTTATACTACCTCCCAAATGTCTCACCCCAGTATTTTATGGTAGTACGTATATACAGTGTGTTATATATATATATATATATATATATATATATATATATATATATATATA
>NC_091314.1:28436264-28463764 GCF_038502225.1 Cherax quadricarinatus
GAGAGAGAGAGAGAGAGAGAGAGAGAGAGAGAGAGAGAGAGAGAGAGAGAGAGAGAGAGAGAGAGAGAGAGAGAGAGAGCCCATCAGGCATCATTCAGAGAAATCAAGTCCAGTGAACACAACAAAGTTGTGACCCACATCTTCAACATAGTCCCTCTGTACGTTTCTAAAAAAAAAGAGAGAGAGATAATAAACTCTGATAGAGAAAGACTTGCAAAGGAGGTGAGCTGGGGTCACCAGCTCTTAGCCTCGAAGACACCAACTTAAACCCTAACCAATATAAAAGCCGTAAATTTATTTATATTATTAATTATTATTGTTTTATTATTATAGGGTAAGCGGTAAGCCCGCAGTGGTGCCTATGTATAAAAGAGAAAACAAGAGTGCGTTAGAGTAAGAGCGCATACCATTTACAGGAGTACAGTTCCTCAGCTTGGTAGTCCAACATAGTAAGACTCGATTCTCTAGTTTTAATTGATAAGGAATAACAGAGAAGAATTAGAGACAGACACTCTTCAGAGAAGCGTCCTTATAGGACACCACCATCCTTGCAGGACACCACCGTTCTTGTAGGACATCACCGTCCTTGTAGGACACTACCACCGTTCTTGTAGGACACTACCACCGTCCTTGTAGGACACTACCATCGTCCTTGTAGGACACTACCACCGTCCTTGTAGGACACTACCATCGTCCTTGTAGGACACTACCACCGTCCTTGTAGGACACTACCACTGTCCTTGTAGGATACTACCACCTTCCTTATAAGATACCACCGTCCCTGTAGGACACCATCCTTATAGGACACCACCGACTTTACAGAACACCCCGACATACCTGTGACCTCACAGTTTGGCTTAAGGTCAGACTACCTTAATGACTGCCTGGCCAACTAGGCTGCTGCTATTAACGGTCCGCAAACCTACGTGGCTATCGAAGCCTGTCTCACCACGTACCTGTAAACAGATAGTAGTCTCGTTTTCTCTCGAAAACTTACACCGTTGTTCCCGTAATATTTTGTGTTATCTGCCGGTAGCAGATTGAACAGTCTTGGATCACGCATGTTTCTTCACTTGTACATACTGCACTATTGCTTCTCTTTTAATCTCACTTCTTTCTTTCTCGCTCTCCAGTTTGGAGACCCCGACCCTCAAGCATTTTCCGTGTATGTATTATCACGTACCTCTATCTTCTCAGTTCCAGAGAATACATTCCTAGTAGATTAAAACTTTTGTTGATTCTATGCGGGGAGTAAAAGACCTCTTGTACATTTTTCAGCTCTGGTAATTCTCCTGTGATGAAAAAAGCTGTGAGGACACAGCAGTGTTGTAAGTGGTGATCTGCGACACACTAAGATGGAAAGAAGCACTGAGCAGGCAAGTGAAGGAGGCTAGCCGATATTAAGATGCACCTGCACAAGCAACTAGTGTCCTGCACTACTTAGGTGCTCACCTCACTCACTCACACACACACACACACACACACACACACACACACACACACACACACACACACACACACACACACACACAGGTCCATACTGGAGTATGCAGCACCAGTCTGGAACCCACACCTGGTCAAGCACGTCAAGAAGTTAGGGAAAGTACAAAGGTTTGCAACAAGGCTAGTCCCAGAGCTCAGGGGAGACATGATAACGACATACAAGATACTGCGGGGAATAGACAAGGTGGACAGAGATATGATGTTCCCGAGAGGGGACACAGAAACAAGGGGTCACAACTGGAAGCTGAAGACTCAGACGAGTCACAGGGACGTTAGGAAGTATTTTTTCAGAGTCGTCAGGAAGTGGAATAGCCTAGCAAGTGAAGTAGTGGGGGCAGGAACCATACATAGTTTTAAGAAGAGGTATGACAAAGCTCAGGAAGCAGAGAGGGAGAGGACCTAGTAGCGATCAGTGAAGAGGCGGGGCCAGGAGCTGAGTCTCGACCCCTGCAACCACAATTAGGTGAGTACACACACACACACAGGCCTAGTGTCTAATCGACATGTGCCTAGGACCAAATAGTAACCTGAACACAGCTTAGTCAGACTGGGGAAGGCATTGGAGAGTATAATGGCCACCCTCCTAGTCGTTTCACACTACTATTCGCACCCTATACAAATTTATTCCACCCACACACCTTTAACTACCCTCACCACTATAATCCTTAAACTCCACTCACGCTCATGCAATTCCACTCCCATACCAGACCATATCTCCCATCCCGCATCAGTCTTCCCATCCCACACCACACTACCACCCCATCAGTGTACTAGTGTATTCCGGCCATTCCTCTTGAGGGCTATCACGTCTAGGCGAGCCTCTACATTCAAGAGTGGCCGCACCCCACCACCACCAGCCCTGGCAGCCAGAGAGGAGGGCAGGAAGGGGCCGCTCTGGGTATAAAATATCAGGCTCACACTCTCCTAACAAGGACGGCTGCTGCTTCTATTTTTTTTAACGCACCGGGTACATAAACAGTGTGCTGCTACTAAAATTTACAAAGTGGGAACAAAAGCTGACTATGTTTTCCCTGTCATATTCCATAACAGGATGAATTCTATGCTCAAGTTAATGAGATATTAAAGCCTGAGTTGTGAGACTTTAGTGAGAGGATGAGGATATCGTCAAGCATTCCACTATGCATCATCGGCCAGCGTTTATGACATTCAAGCATTCCACTGGATACAGATATTTCATTTCAGCAGAGCTGCAGTTTTTGTGATAAGAAATATTGGAGTGAGAATTGAAAGATGGCGGGAATGATGATGAGATGGGGGTACAGGTTATGGGGAGTGGAGTCAAGGATGATAGGGAGTGGGTAGGGGTTATGGGGAGTGGGTAGGGGCGATGGGGAAGATGTTGGGGTGATGGGAGAGGTTGGAAAATGATACTGAGATGCAAGCAAGAGATGAAAACGAGAGGAAGGTGTGAAAGTTGAAGAAAGTAGTTTTTACCAAAATGGCATACATCAGTATTTGATCGTTACACAGTGGGAAGAAAATCTAACAATGCTACCCTATCATATTCCGTCACGTACGATGGATTGTATACAGTGTTGAAATCTGTCTGCCTGACTCACTCAGCACCTGGACCAAATTCATGGAATTCGTTATTTATAAAAATAGTGCTAAGCACTACTAGCACGAGCCCTAAGTATTCTTTGGAGAAAGAGCTTAGATCTGCCGTAAGTGAAATACCAGAAACCTTAAAGAATGACGACATAACTTTTGCATAACGGAGGTAGTAAAGCACTAGCCAAAAATTACCGATCAGTAGTCCCTAACATCGCACATCATGAAGGTCTTCGACAGTGTGATGAGATGCCATATTACAAACTTTATGGAACAGCACAATCTGCATAGCCCAAACTATCACTGTTCTAGCAGAACTGAGAGATCATGGCTGTCACAACTTCTAAACAAACATGACAGAAATACAGAGGCGCTAAAGGAAAACCAAAACGCAGATGTGATATACACAGATTTTGCTAAGACATTTGGCAAATGCGATCATGGAGTCATTGCACACAAAATAAGGGCCATAGGCATAAAGGAGAAGGTATGAAGATGGATGTTCATGTTTCTAACACAGAACGAATAGTAGTAGTAGCAGTACAGGAACTTCAGCATCAATGACGTACAATGCTCAGTACCAAAGTACTGTCCTGGCAAAGTTTTGTATCATCGTTTGTAGATGACACTGAAATACGCCCAGAGGGCACCTCGGTAGAAGACACGAAAAAGTGTAGGACGATATAAGCAAGATTTCTCAGTGGGCAGTGGAGAGCAATATGACGTTCAGTGGTGATACGTTCCAGCTTATATGTGGGAAGAATGAGGAACTCAAAAGGGACACTATATATATAAAACTCATTAACATCAAACAGAACGAAAGGAACACAGGCAAATGTGTCAACCAGGAAAATGACGGAGTGAATAATGAAAACTTTCAAAACAAGGGAAATAGAGCCAATGGTGACACTTGAAATCGCTTGTGCTCTCTCGTCTGGGATATTGTGATGACGGCCCCTTTCAAGACAGGAGAGAGATCAGAGCTGGAACAACATTCAAAGATCATTTACGGCCTGCATAGAGCCAGTCAAGCATTTAAATTACTGGGAACGCTTTAAGTCGTAAATATGCACTCACTGGAGCAGAGGAGAGAGATATATGATATATACCTGGAAAGTACATGAAGGCATTGTCCCAAATTTGCATACTGTCATAACATACTTGATTGAGAGAGATGAAGGAAGTACAAAATAAACCCAATGAAAAGCGGGGGAGCCGTGGACACAATAAAAGACCACTGTATCAACGTCCATGGCCCCAGACTATTCAAAATTTTACCAGAAGATATCAGAAATGCTGCTGGGACAAATACAGAAGTCTTCAAGAGGAAACTGGGCCAGTATATTTACCAGGTGCCAGATCAACCACGCTGTGATGGACATGTGGGCCAGCGGGCCGCCAGCAGTAACCACCTAGGTGACCAGGCTAGCACCAGACGAGCTTGGCCCAAGGCCGGCCTCCAAGGACAGAAGAACTCGAAAGTAATCAAAGGTATCAAATGGGAATGAGCATATTGTCAAACTTTCCTTTACGGGTACAGTAGCTATTTAAGATTCAAGAGTTGCATTCGAACACAGCTGGAATGACTGTTCTTTATGAATTACCATCTCTCAGGATGATCTATCCCATACACAATGAAAACTGAAGAAAGAGGAGAAAGAAAGAGGGAAAGAGGAGAAAGGAAATTGGGCTCATATTATAAATCTAAGGATACATCAGCATGTTAATCAACGTTGTTGCAATAGTCACTCAACATTATAAACATTTTATGCCTGAGAATACATACCTTAGTGAATTCCCAGGAGTGAGAGGGAGGAGAGTGAGAGGGAGTGAGGAAGGAAGGGAGGGAGGGACGAGCGGGAGTGAAAGGGAGGAGGGGAGAGGGAGTTAAGACAGACTGCGGGAAATGAAGAGTTAAGCTTGTGCTGTGACGCTAGCGACCACACCCCTTCCCTAGTGACCCATCCTGCCACCCTTCACCAACCATCCTGTCACCCTTCACCAACCATCCTGTCACCCTTCACCAACCATCCTGCCACCCCCCTCACCAACCATCCTGTCACCCTTCACCAACCATCCTGCCACCCTTCACCAACCATCCTGCCACCCTTCACCAGCCATCCTGCCACCCCCCTCACCAACCATCCTGTAACCCTTCACCAACCATCCTGCCACCCCCCTCACCAACCATCCTGCCACCCTTCACCAACCATCCTGCCACCCTTCACCAACCATCCTGCCCCCCCTCACAACCATCCTGCCACCCTTCACCAACCATCCTGCCACCCTTCACCAACCATCCTGCCACCCTTCGCCAACCATCCTGCCACCCTCCACCAACCATCCTGCCACCCTTCATCAACCATCCTGCCCCCCCTCACCAACCATCCTGCCACCCCCCCTCACCAACCATCCTACCACCCCCCTCACCAACCATCCTACCACCAACCTCACCAACCATCCTGCCACCCTTCACCAACCATCCTGCCACCCTTCACCAACCATCCTGCCACCCCTCACCAACCATCCTGCCACCCTTCACCAACCATCCTGCCACCCCCCTCACCAACCATCCTGCCACCCCCCTCACCATCCTGCCACCCTTCACCAACCATCCTGCCACCCTTCACCAACCATCCTACCACCCTTCACCAACCATCCTGCCACCCTTCACCAACCATCCTGCCACCCTTCACCAACCATCCTACCACCCCTCACCAACCATCCTGCCACCCTTCACCAACCATACTGCCACCCGCTCACAGGAACACAAGATTATAAGAATGAAGGCACTACTGGTTCAGGCTAGGCAGGTTCAACTCTCACCCACACCTAGTTTTGAAACTCCAAGGTTCTGGCTTCAACTGCTCTACCTGGAGGTTTATCCTGCTCATCAACAACTCTTGCTAAACCAGCCCTTCCGTATATCCTTTCTAAATGTAAATTCGGGCAACTTGAATCCATTTCTGCAAGTCCTACAGCAACAATTATACTCAAACATTTGTTAAGTTATACCATAAATTAAAGAAAGATCCTGGACTTCACCTTACGAAACAGACAAAACAAATGTGATAATAATTATGATAAAGTTGGTAGAATTACCGACAATATGTAAAGTAAAAGGATACAAGTGCAACTAATGTGACATTTATTGTGGCAACGTTTCGCTCTCCAAGAGCTTTATCAAGCCATTACGTAATGGCTTGATAAAGCTCCTGGAGAGCGAAACGTTGCCACAATAAATGTCACATTAGTTGCACTTGTGTCCTTTTACTTTACATAATAATTATGGACAAGGTAGATTATAGTGGAAAAATAAACACGTTATTAGAAGACGGTGGAACTTTCGTGCCTATAATCCGAGGAATCTCCCTCCCCCCCACCCCCGCCCATCCTATCGTCTTCAAATTCTGAACACTTGTGTACAGGAACGAGTAGTAGATTCTAGGAACAACTGTGCAGCTGCTCTATGACCAAGGTTATTAAACCCAGTACCTTCAAGCCTTTAAAACAAAAAATTCATAATTCGACGTACGTACACACGGTGTGTTAGTTACCATTTTGTCTTAGGCACATGTCGATTAGACACTAGGCCTGTTGTATATGTGTGTGTGTGTGTATGTATGTGTGTGTGTGTGTATGTGTGTGTGTGTGTATGTGTGTGTGTGTGTGTGTGTGTGTGTGTGTGTGTGTGTGTGTGTGTGTGTGTGTGTGTGTGTGTACACACGAATACATCTGCATACGTATACAGGCAAAATATTCACGTATGTAGATACATAAATACATATACATACGCACACATGCGTGTCAAAGGGATGTCAGGAAGTATTTCTTCAGTCATAGAGTAGTTAGGAAATGGAATAATCTGGCAAGCGATGTAGTGGAGGCAGGAACTATACATAGTTTTAAGACGAGGTATGATAAAGCTCATGGAGCAGGAGAAGAGAGGACCTAGTAGCGATCGGTGAAGAGGCGGGGCCAGGACCTGAGTCTCGACCCCTGCAACCACAATTAGGTGAGTACAATTGAGTACTGTATACATATGAAAGTGCACATGCGTGCAAAAATTCATACGCACACACAAACATACATATTTTTTTATATTTTCCTGCTCTGAGTGTTATGATTATCCTGTGATATTCCTCTTGAGTGCATTTAGGTAGAGGAGGCTGGGCTTACGAAACACGGGGTTATCGTCTTCGGACCGCACAGTTACCTAAACATTGTAATATGGTACCTACACACTACACTACAGGTACCATATTTGTCTTCTTTCCCAAGCAAGAGCAGAACAATCCACTTCAACAGCCATCTCTCCCACCACTGCACCAGTCATCTCTCCCACCACTGCACCAGCCATCTCTCCCACCACTGCACCAGCCATCTCTCCCACCACTGCACCAGTCATCTCTCCCACCACTGCACCAGCCATCTCTCCCACCACTGCACCAGCCATCTCTCCCACCACTGCACCAGCCATCTCTCCCACCACTGCACCAGTCATCTCTCCCACCACTGCACCAGCCATCTCTCCCACCACTGCACCAGCCATCTCTCCCACCACTGCACCAGCCATCTCTCCCACCACTGCACCAGCCATCTCTCCCACCACTGCACCAGCTATCTCTCCCACCACTGCACCAGCCATCTCTCCCACCACTGCACCAGCCATCTCTCCCACCACTGCACCAGCCATCTCTCCCACCACTGCACCAGCCATCTCTCCCACCACTGCACCAGCCATCTCTCCCACCACTGCACCAGCCATCTCTCCCACCACTGCACCAGCCATCTCTCCCACCATGCACCAGCCATCTCTCCCACCACTGCATCTCTCCCACCACTGCACAGCCATCTCTCCCACCACATCAGCACTCTCCCACCACTGCACCATCTCTCCCACCACTGCACCAGCCATCTCTCCCACCACTGCACCAGCCATCTCTCCCACCACTGCATCAGCCATCTCTCCCACCACTGCACCAGCCATCTCTCCCACAACTGCATCAACCATCTCTCCCACCACTGCACCAGCCATCTCTCCCACCACTGCATCAGCCATCTCTCCCACCACTGCATCAGCCATCTCTCCCACCACTGTACCAGCCATCTCTCCCACCACTGCACCAGCCATCTCTCCCACCACTGCATCAGCCATCTCTCCCACCACTGCACCAGCCATCTCTCCCACCACTGCACCAGCCATCTCTCCCACCACTGCATCAACCATCTCTCCCACCACTGCACCAGCCATCTCTCCCACCACTGCATCAACCATCTCTCCCACCACTGCACCAGCCATCTCTCCCACCACTGCATCAGCCATCTCTCCCACCACTGCATCAGCCATCTCTCCCACCACTGCATCAGCCATCTCTCCTACCACTGCACCAGCCATCTCTCCTACCACTGCACCAGCCATCTCTCCCACCACTGTACCAGCCATCTCTCCCACCACTTCAACAGCCATCTCTCCCACCACTGCACCAGCCATCTCTCCCACCACTGCACCAGCCATCTCTCCCACCACTGCATCAGCCATCTCTCCCACCACTGCATCAGCCATCTCTCCCACCACTGCATCAGCCATCTCTCCCACCACTGCATCAGCCGTCTCTCCCACCACTGCACCAGCCGTCTCTCCCACCACTGCACCAGCCATCTCTCCCACCACTGCATCAGCCATCTCTCCCACCACTGTACCAGCCATCTCTCCCACCACTGCATCAGCCATCTCTCCCACTACTGCATCAGCCATCTCTCCCACCACTGCACCAGCCATCTCTCCCACCACTCCATCAGCCATCTCTCCCACCACTGCACCAGCCATCTCTCCCACCACTGCATCAGCCATCTCTCCCACCACTGCATCAGCCATCTCTCCCACCACTGCATCAGCCATCTCTCCCACCACAGCATCAGCCGTCTCTCCCACTACTGCATCAGCCGTCTCTCCCACCACTGCACCAGCCATCTCTCCCACCACTGCACCAGCCATCTCTCCCACCACTGCACCAGCCATCTCTCCCACCACTGCACCAGCCATCTCTCCCACCACTGCACCAGCCATCTCTCCCACCACTGCACCAGCCATCTCTCCCACCACTGCATCAGCCATCTCTCCCACCACTGCATCAGCCATCTCTCCCACCACTGCACCAACCATCTCTCCCACCACTGTATCAGCCATCTCTTCCACCACTGCATCAGCCATCTCTTCCACCACTGCATCAGCCATCTCTCCAACCACTGCATCAGCCATCTCTCCAACCACTGCATCAGCCATCTCTCCCACCACTGCATCAGCCATCTCTCCCACCACTGCATCAGCCATCTCTCCCACCACTGCATCAGCCATCTCTCCCACCACTGCACCAGCCATCTCTCCCACCACTGTACCAGCCATCTCTCCCACCACTGCATCAGCCATCTCTCCCACCACTGTACCAGCCATCTCTCCCACCACTGCAACAACCATCTCTCCCACCACTGCATCAGCCATCTCTCCCACCACTGCATCAGCCATCTCTCCCACCACTGCACCAGCCATCTCTCCCACCACTGTACCAGCCATCTCTCCCACCACTGCATCAGCCAACTCTCCCACCACTGCACCAGCCATCTCTCCCACCACTGCACCAGCCATCTCTCCCACCACTGCATCAGCCATCTCTCCCACCACTGTACCAACCATCTCTCCCACCACTGCACCAGCCATCTCTTCCACCAATGCATCAGCCATCTCTCCCACCACTGCATCAGCCATCTCTCCCACCACTGTACCAGCCATCTCTCCCACCAATGCATCAGCCATCTCTCCCACCACTGCATCAGCCATCTCTCCCACCAATGCATCAGCCATCTCTCCCACCACTGCATCAGCCATCTCTTCAGCCATCTCTCCCACCACTGCATCAGCCATCTCTCCCACCACTGCACCTGCCATTTCTTCCACCACTGCATCAGCCATCTCTTCCACCACTGCATCAGCCATCTCTCCCACCACTGCATCAGCCATCTCTCCCACCACTGCATCAGCCATCTCTCCCACCACTGCACCAGCCATCTCTCCCACCACTGTACCAGCCATCTCTCCCACCACTGCATCAGCCATCTCTCCCACCACTGCATCAGCCATCTCTCCCACCACTGCACCAGCCATCTCTCCCACCACTGCATCAGCCATCTCTCCCACCACTGCACCAGCCATCTCTCCCACCACTGCATCAACCATCTCTCCCACCACTGCACCAGCCATCTCTCCCACCACTGTACCAGCCATCTCTCCCACCACTGCATCAGCCATCTCTCCCACCACTGTACCAGCCATCTCTCCCACCACTGCATCAGCCATCTCTTCCACCACTGCATCAGCCATCTCTCCCACCACTGCATCAGCCATCTCTCCCACCACTGCACCAGCCATCTCTCCCACCACTGCATCAGCCATCTCTCCCACCACTGCATCAGCCATCTCTCCCACCACTGCATCAGCCATCTCTCCCACCACTGCAGCAGCCATCACTCCTATCACTGCATCAGCCATCTCTCCCACCACTGCACCAGCCATCTCTCCCACCACTGTACCAGCCATCTCTTCCACCACTGCATCAGCCATCTCTCCCACCACTGTACCAGTCATCTCTCCCACCACTGCATCAGCCATCTCTTCCACCACTGCATCAGCCATCTATCCCACCACTGCATCAGCCATCTCTCCCACCACTGTATCAGCCATCTCTCCCACCACTGCACCAGCCATCTCTCCCACCACTGCATCAGCCATCTCTCCCACCACTGCATCAGCCATCTCTCCCACCACTGCACCAGCCATCTGTTCCACCACTGCATCAGCCATCTCTCCCACCACTGCATCAGCCATCTCTCCCACCACTGCATCAGCCATCTCTCCCACCACTGTACCAGTCATCTCTCCCACCACTGCATCAGCCATCTCTCCCACCACTGCATCAGCCATCTCTCCCACCACTGCACCAGCCATCTCTCCCACCACTGCACCAGCCATCTCTCCCACCACTGCACCAGCCATCTCTCCCACCACTGCATCAGCCATCTCTCCCACCTCTGCACCAGCCATCTCTCCCACCACTGCATCAACCTGTCCATACCTTCTTGTATCGCTCTGCTGTCATCATAATTTATCTGATGGCCTATTTAAGTGTCATCAACAAACTTGTTTATGTAACTATTTATCCTATTTTCTACGTCGTTAATGTATACTGCATAGTGAACAACAGAGGGTCCAACACTGACTCCTGTGTAACACCACTGGTAACGGGCCCCTATAATGATTTCTCTCCACTTGTGCCAACTCTGTTGCCTGTCTTGTCAGCTGTACGTCGATCCAGTAAATCATTTCTGAACCTTTTCCGTGTGCTGTTGTTACTTTCAACTATCAAATTCATATATACAATATCGTATTCTTCATCTGGTAGGTCTACCGCTTCAAATAACTCGTTAACAAAAGGTTATTAAATTTGTGAGACGTGAACGACCCTTTATAAAACCCTGCTGAGATTTACTGATTAAATATTTTTCAAGGTGGCTACGAATTGCGTCCTCATTGATTCCATGAATTTCCCTACAACTGAAGTTACGCCCACTGGTCGATAATCTGAAGCCAACGCACTGTCTTCAGATTTATAAACACGTGTCACATTTGCCACTTTTCACTTATCCAGCATGATACCCACTTGTAGTGATTTGTTGAAGAGACATCTAAGTTACTCCTCACATTCCTTTATAACCCTTGAATACCTTTGTTTGGACTTTTTTTTGGTTTTCGATTTAAGGATCATATCACTAGTGACTTAAGCCTGCATAATTTATTTTCGGCCTGACCTGTACATTTTGTTCCTGAAAATTCATTCGTATTTTTTCGTGTAAAAAAGGGGAAAATAAGTGTTGAGAATGATGCACATTAAAGTGGGCCCATAAGTATCCTAAACCTGTTCCTATATAACTGAAAAAAAACCTTTGGGTTGGTCTTTGCTTCTCGCAAACTTTACTTCATGATCTCTTTTAGCCTTTCTTATTCTTTCTTTTATTTCTCCAATAAAATAAATATATCGTTCCTTAAGATAACACTTCCCTCTCACAGTCCCCCTCTAAATGCTCTCTTTTTTACTCAGGTGTTTTAATTCGCTACTTGACCATCTTTGTCACCCTGGACCAACCTTCCTGTCACCCCGGACCAACCTTCCTGTCACCCCGGACCAACCTTCCTGTCACCCCGGACCAACCTTCCTGTCACCCCGGACCAACCTTCCTGTCACCCCGGACCAACCCTTCGTGTCACCCCGGACCAACCTTCCTGTCACCCCGGAACAACCTTCCTGTCACCCCGGACCAACCTTCCTGTGACACCGGACCAACCTTCCTGTCACCCCGAACCAACCTTCCTGTGACACCGGACCAACCTTCCTGTCACCCTGGACCAACCTTCCTGTCACCCCGGACCAACCTTCCTGTCACCCTGGACCAACCTTCCTGTCACCCCGGACCAACCTTCCTGTCACCCCGGACCAACCTTCCTGTCACCCCGGACCAACCTTCCTGTCACCCCGGACCAACCTTGTCACCCCGGACCAACCTTCCTGTCACCCTGGACCAGCCTTCAAGTCACCCCGGACCAACCTTCCTGTCACCCCAAACCAACCTTCCTGTGACACCGGACCAACCTTCCTGTCACCCTGGACCAACCTTCCTGTCACCCCGGACCAACCTTCCTGTCACCCCGAACCAACCTTCCTGTGACACCGGACCAACCTTCCTGTCACCCCAAACCAACCTTCCTGTGACACCGGACCAACCTTCCTGTCACCCCGGACCAACCTTCCTGTGACACCGGACCAACCTTCCTGTCACCCCGAACCAACCTTCCTGTGACACCGGACCAACCTTCCTGTCACCCCGGACCAACCTTCCTGTCACCCCGGACCAATCTTTGTCACCCCGGACCAACCTTCCTGTGACACCGGACCAACCTTCCTGTCACCCCGAACCAACCTTCCTGTGACACCGGACCAACCTTCCTGTCACCCCGGACCAACCGTCCTGTCACCCCGGACCAACCTTTCTGTCACCCCGGACCAACCTTCCTGTCACCCCGGACCAAACTTCCTGTCACCCCGGACCAACCTTCTTGTCACCCCGGACCAATCTTCCTGTCACCCCGGACCAATCTTCCTGTCACCCCGAACCAACCTTCCTATCACCTGGAGACCTTTCTGTCACCCCGGACCAACCTTCCTGTCACCCCGGACCAATCTTTGTCACCCCGGATCAACCTTCCTGTCACCCCGGACCAACCTTTCTGTCACCCCGGACCAACCTTTCTGTCACCCCGGACCAGCCTTCCTGTCACCCCGGACCAACCTTTCTGTCACCCCAGACCAGCCTTTCTGTCACCCCGGACCAACCTTCCTGTCACCCCGGACCAACCTTCCTGTCACCCCTCACCAGCTATGATACACCTTCACAATCATAACATACAGTTACCAAGATAAGTTTTCCTGGTATAAATGAGAGCGCGAGTCTTGAGAGTGTGAAGACAGGTGTGACTGTTAAGTGTCTGACCATGAGCATGGGTGTGGTGATGGGCCAGGAAAGCCCACATCCACTTACGTATTTAATCGTGAAAACGGGTATGGGTGTGGGCATGGGGAAGTAAGATGAAGACGTGTGTGGGCGTGAGTATGGGCGTAGGCGACCCAATGTCGCAGTCACGACACTAGCTGATGACTTCCCCACTACCACAATACTCCCTCCCCCCCCTCCCCCACACACACGCATACACATAACTTGGCCTAGCTTGTGTCCACACAACACAGCTTGTCTTTTGTGCACACAACGCATAAACAACTTGGCTTGGCTTGTGTGTACACACAACTACACACCTGCTGCTTGTCTCGACTTGTGTATACATGCAACCATACACAACTTGTCTTGGACTGTGTATACACAACCCCCCCCCACACACACACGGCTTGTATCTTGCTATATCAACACACAATCTACTGTCTAGAAAAATTGTCTGAGAAAATTTAGTTCAATTACTTCCTTAGAGGATGAGATCCCTGTCAACCATAACAATTGTTGTTAGTACCTTGTCAACCATACTAGTTGTTAGTACCTTGTCAACCATACCAGTTGTTGTTAGTACCTTGTCAACCATACCAGTTGCTAGCACCTTGTCAACCATACCAGTTGTTAGTACCTTGTCAACCACAGCAGTTGTTTTTAGTACCTTGTCAACCATACCAGATGTTGTTAGCACCTTGTCAACCATACCAGTTGTTGTTAGCACCTTGTCAACCATACCAGTTGTTAGTACCTAATACTTTATATATTGAACAGACATTTTATTAACAAAATCCGAACTAGTTGTCTCTCTTGGATTATCCTGAGTTAACTTCATAATGCATCACCAGTGTGTCTACAACAACTATAGGTTTAAAACCGCAGTCTAAACACACCAGAAGAAATCTTACCTGCTGGTACGAGCATAATTGGACAAGACTAGGAAAAAAGAAGACTGGTGTGGCTAGTGTGATCTGGCCCTACATGGTTAGGAGCACCAGTGATCTCGCTATCCAAGGATCCTCCAAACATACATACATATATATATATATATATATATATATATATATATATATATATATATATATATAATATATATATATATATATATATATATATATATATATATATATATATATATATATATATATATATACACACACTATTATACAGATAAATTTTATCGAGTAAGAGCTGTTATGTTGCCTCATTTCTGAGTTCAGTGCTAAGGTATACTACCATCCCTCAGTATGCCACCACAACTGTCTGCTAACTCACTGGTACCTATTTACTGACAGGTCAGCAAGGGGAACAGGTATACGATAAGGATACATGAAACAGCGTAACCTGCAATTAATCAAGTCACACTGTCATGTGTCATCTGTGTGCTCGTTGTCTTTTATACTTACAACACAAACGTTCGTATGATGTTCCCACGTCTCGACTCTTCAAAAACTGAATCTGTGTCCTCGTGTTGTAAGTCGATGGTGCTAAAATTGATCGACGAAATATGTAAACTTATAAAGGGGTTCGTTAAAAGTATACGAATATATCTGAACGCTGCTTTAGTGGACACGAGGGAGGAAGGAGAGGGAGGAGGAAGGAGAGGGAGGAGGAAGGGGAAGAGGAGAAAGGGGAGGAGGCAAAGGCGGCAGATGAGGCAACGGCGGTGGCGGCGACGGGGACAGTGGCGGCGGCCTTTGTGTTGTTCAGTGAAGTCGTGTGATGGTGTAGTAGTGGTGGTGTAGTAGTGATAGTGTCAGCAGTAGTAGTAGTAGTAGTAGTAGTAATATGTGATGTCACAGCTCCTCCATCACAATAAGAGTGAACTTCCTCAAAGACACTACAAGGTCAGTAAATAAGAGTGTGCAAATAATGTATCCAGCTCGGTAATAGTTAATTATGGAGGGAGCACCGGTGAATGGCACACAATGATCACAATCAGCAGAAACAACCAAATCCCTAAAGTCAACCACAATGGTACCATCATGACGCAACCATATTAGGCCAGCCTCCACACACCAGCTTACTTATGGCTACACCAAGGCTTCTTATGAACCACACCTAGGCCTCCCAGACACACCCACACACCACCCAGGGTCCCATACCTGGCGGACCGTATGGATCCTGGCCCACGCCACACACACACACACACACACACACACACACACCAGCATACATTATATCACGAAGTCTTGTTGCTGCCACCTACAAGTTGGAAGTCTCCCACCAAGGAACTCTGGAAGCCGTGATTCTCACCAACCATACTCATCACATCCTCACCTGTACTTATAAACTCGTCCATAACCCACACTCACTACCACTCGCCTCATTTACTTACGTACCCACTTTAAGTACGGGGGGGGGAGGGCGTTAAAGGACTCATACTTAGCTGTTATGAAATTGTGCAGAAATTAAATACCAGGCGAAGACGTACACGTGTACCACGGATGTACACTTGCACGTACACCTAAACACACACCTACACAAACAGTGACCCGCGACACAGATCGAAGGTGAAGACACTCATGAGTCGCAGAGACGTGAGGAATTATTTCTATAGCGTCAGATTAAAAAAAAAAACACTGGGATGAGCTGGATGAGTAAGAAGCGGATGCACACTCAATACGCAGCTTCAAGAGAAGGCATGACAAGTTGTAAGATACTTGTGTCAGCGTCATCTCTCAAGTGATGACCCTCACTGACTCACCAACCACATTACTGTCTAAAATAAAAGTGTTCCTCAATGCACATTTCCTTAGTGTCTGAATACACTCCAGACAAAACTAAATGGTCATTCTAAAATATTCTGTCCATGACTCACGAAATCGTCATAACACGATTATAAACAACTCACAGAACGGGTGGTGTTCGAACCCCATGGTAAGCTAGTACTAAAACTAGCAGGTCAGTGCGCTAAACCCTGCACCACACTGGCCTAGTGAAGATTCATCCATCTAGATGTATTCTGTACACACACGCACACTAAGAAGGTTAGCATGTGCCCCTCACTGTGACCATGGTGAAGGGGGGGGATGGGCAATCATTAATTAACTTACCCACAAAGAAAAAGCTCATCCTGCAATTACCGGCAGCAACAGCCTGGTTGACCACACGAGCAATACGTTTGGCCTCAAGACAGCATTAAAAGGAAAAAAAATGCCCAGGTACAGCACAGGTAAGTACCGCTAATCCTATCCTATCCTATCCTTCCCTATCTTCTACTTCATCCTGTTTTATACCATCCTACCCTATCCATTGGCAGCATATGACAGAAAATACGCAAAGAGCGTACAAGCTTCTTATATATGTGCCGTACATCAATAACCACAAGTAGTTAGTCCTGGCCAGGTACACCATAGTTAGTCATGGCCAGGTACACGATAATTAATCCTGGCCAGGTACACCATAGTTAGTCCTGGCCAGGTACACCATAGTTAGTCCTGGCCAGGTACACCATAGTTAGTCCTGGCCAGGTACACCATAGTTAGTCCTGGCCAGGTAGACCATAGTTAGTCCTGGCCAGGTACACCATAGTTAGTCCTGGCCAGGTACACCATAGTTAGTCCTGTCCAGGTACACCATAGTTAGTCCTGGCCAGGTACACCATAGTTAGTCCTGGCCAGGTACACCATAGTTAGTCCTGGCCAGGTACACCATAGTTAGTCCTGGCCAGGTACACCATAGTTAATCCTGGCCAGGTACACCATAGTTAGTCCTGGCCAGGTACACCATAGTTAATCCTGGCCAGGTACACCATAGTTAGTCATGGCCAGGTACACGATAATTAATCCTGGCCAGGTACACCATAGTTAGTCCTGGCCAGGTACACCATAGTTAGTCCTGGCCAGGTACACCATAGTTAGTCCTGGCCAGGTACACCATAGTTAGTCCTGGCCAGGTACACCATAGTTAGTCCTGGCCAGGTACACCATAGTTAGTCCTGGCCAGTTACACCATAGTTAGTCCTGGTCAGGTACACGATAGTCCTGGCCAGGTACACGATAATTAGTCCTGGCCAGGTACACGATAGTTAGTCCTGGCCAGGTACACCATAGTTAGTCCTGGCCAGGTACACGACAGTTAGTCCTGGCCAGGTACACGATAGTTAGTCCTGGCCAGGTACACGATAGTTAGTCCTGGCCAGGTACACGATAATTAGTCCTGGCCAGGTACACGATAGTATGGCCAGGTACACGATAATTAGTCCTGGCCAGGTACACGATAGTCCTGGCCAGGTACACGATAGTTAGTCCTGGCCAGGTACACGATAGTTAGTCCTGGCCAGGTACACGATAGTTAGTCCTGGCCAGGTACACGATAGTTAGTTCTGGCCAGGGACACGATAGTTAGTCCTGGCCAGGTACACGATAATTAGTCCTGGCCAGGTACACGATAATTAGTCCTGGCCAGGTACACGATAATTAGTCCTGGCCAGGTGTATGAAAGATAATCCGGGCCAGGTGTATGTAAGATAGCCCTGGTCAGATGTATAGAAGATAGTTCTGGCCAGATGTATGCAAGATAGTTCTGGCCAGATGTATGCAAGATAGTTCTGGCCAGATGTATGCAAGATAGTTCTGGCCAGATGTATGCAAGACAGTCCTGGCCAGATGTATTCATGATATTCCTGGCCAGATGTATGCATGATAACCCTAGCCTGATGTATGTATGATAACCCTAGCCAGATGCATGCATGATAGCCCTGACCAGATGTACGCATGATAGCCCTGGCCAGATGTATGCATGCTAATCCTGGCCAGGTGTATGCAAGGTAATCCTGGCCAGGTGTATGCAAGGTAATCCTGGCATGCGCCTGGCCTTGCAACACCTACACCTTACCAACTCCTTCACGGGTAAATAGATATACTGGTAACAGAGAAACGTCGGGCGAAACATCGTAATTTAAGGTCTCCTGGTACCAGTGTGTATTTCCACTTGTGGGATTACACTACTGTTTACACCCCCTCCCCCCCCACCATAGCGGGTTACTTTAGAGAAGTTCCCATCACCAAAAACATGTCGCTAGGGAAGGGAAAGTGGAGGGAATAGGTGGGAGTGTAGTGAGGGAGAGAAGGGATGCGTCACAACAGTAGCAGCAGGTAGTACGGGAGAGGTGGGAGTAGGGAGGGACGGAGGGCGTGCCAAGGCACCGCGGCCATGCCTGACAAACATCAATGCATCATCAAACTGGCATCACTTAATGGGTCATAATAATTTGCCATCACTAAACTGGTATTCATTTTTTGCATCGGCGTTCTGAAGCTCACATACCACATGGCATATATACCCTCTGAGCTTAAAGACAGCCATGTCTACGACTGTCTCGGTGTATATATATATATATATATATATATATATATATATATATATATATATATATATATATACATATATATATATATATATATATATACACACACACACACACACACACACACACACACACACACACACACACACACACACACACACACACACACACACACACACACACACACAGAAGGGAGTATCCATTTTAATGCAATCTCCATCTCAGTAACAAATATCGTTGATGCCGTCAGACTGGTGCGAGAGAGGAGACAGATACTGAACACAGGTATGTGGTCAGTATTTCTCTACAGTGGAGAACGGCTTTAATGACCTTCGTATAGTCGGACTTGAATCCTGACAAGTCAACTTCAAGCTAGAACAATTCCATCAAGACCCCAGTTAGGAAATGTACGTACGTCTCAGCTTAACAAATCCTTCCTAACTAGCTAAACTGATCTCCAACTAGGTCGTGTTCTCACTTGTTTTTGGGTTAGATCGAGTTCTACTCGATCTAACCTAAAACAAATTAACATTTATTTTGTTCTATTAGGTTAACGTAAATTAGCTAATATTCACCGTCAATAAGGATATAACAAACATGCGGTACGTTGTCTGACAGCTGAGTCCTAGTTCCTGAGACTCTTAACATGACAGCTGAGTCCTGGTTCCTGAGACTCTTAACATGACAGCTGAGTCCTGGTTCCTGAGACTCTTAACATGACAGCTGAGTCCTGGTTCCTGAGACTCTTAACATTGGTATCACCACGAACACTAGGTTGTATCATGTACTCAACTGCAATAATCTTGAAAAATTAGACACATGTGCAACTCTTGGGTATCTTTATTGAGGAAACGTTTCGCCACACATTGGCTTCATCAGTCCATACAAAGGATAAACTTGAACAGGAGGAGAATGAGGTAATCAGTCCCTCAGTCTTGGAGTTGGTATGAAGAACACAGTAGTCGTAGAATCTTCACGACTACGATGTTCTTCACACCAAGACTGAGGGACTGATTACCTCATCTTTTGTATAGTTCTTCTGTTTTCCAATTATGTTCTTGAATTTGTATTGCACATGTGTCTAATTTTTCATCTTGTCGGTACTGTATACCGTTCATGTGCAATAATCTTGGTGTCCTTTCGCTAGGCATACCCGCGGCTAATGTCCTCACTTGGTATACTTAAAATTAGCGTACCAGTTCTGAGTATACCACGTTGGTGATCTCGATCCGTAATTCATTTCAGAGTGCGTGTGGGTACTAGCATGAGAGGGGATACCAGCTTGAGTGGGGGGAACTTACATGAGGGTACCAGTTTCCGTGGGGATACCAGTGCTTTCGCGAGGATATCAACATCAAGGAATATCCATATACCCAGCGCTGCCAGGCGCAAACCGCTCGTGTCTGCTATTTCTTGAATGTAGGTCAACTATATGAAAAAATAGGTAAATTTTCGGTAACCTGCCTTAAAACAACCAATATTAATTATTGTTGATGCTTAGAGCGTGCAGAAATCAACGAACAGTAATGCCAGATGAAATGCACGTCTTATATGGAGGAGTCATTGTGCTGAATAGTATAAAATAACGAGAAGTTGATGATTAAGACGTGTACAACAGTTGGCTATCTTTATTGTTAAAACGTTTCGCTTACACAGTAGGTTTCTTCAGTCAAATACGGAGGCAGCAGGTGTAGTAGTTAAATGATGATGTAATCAGTCCATCAACCTTGGAGAAATAGTATTTGAGGTGGTTAGTCACGGAGATTAACTTTTTTTTAAATCTGAGGGACTGACCACCTTAAATACTGTTTCTCCTAGGTTGATGGACTGATTACATCATCTTCATTTCAATAATACACCTGCTGCCTCTGCATCTGACTGAAGAAGCCTACTGTGTAGGCGAAACGTTGCAACTGTTGCACGTGTCTTGTAAAGTAAAAGGACACAAGTGCAACTAATGTGACATTTTATTGTGGCAACGTTTCGCTCTCCAGGAGCTTTGTCAAGCCGGGCTTAACAAAGCTCCTGGAGAGCGAAAGGTTGCCACAATAAAATGTCACATTAGCTGCACTTGTGTCCTTTTACTTTACATATTGTCGGTAATTCTACCAACATTATTACGTGTGTCTTAATCATCGGAGTGATGGTATCTGACAAGACTTCCAGATATGCTTAATATGTATATATATTGGTAGAATTACCGACAATATGTAAAGTAAAAGGACACAAGTGCCACAATAAAATGTCACATTAGTTGCACTTGTGTCCTTTTACTTTACATGCTTAAAATGGTGTGATATAAGAGGATTACAATCACTATAAACATTACTTTCTACCGCAACAGTTACGCGAAAAATTACTGAACAACAACAGTCACCTGAAGAATTTCTTTCCGCCCCGAGAAAAACACACGGAGTTACTCAAATTGTTAACTGGGTTAAGTAAACCGAGATTTATTTGTTACGTCAATATTATGAAGACTAAGCTACGTTGCTGGTTTAGTTGTAAGAATGAAATAAAATAAGCATATCCAAAAATTGCCTAACTATATTTTGTGTGAGGGGCGAGACGAACTGTATTATCTGAAAACTGTACTGGTGCAAGTTTTTGATGGCAATAATCTTAAATGGAGGTGGTTGAACCACAAGACGAGACACCACTAGTATAATTGCTACTGTAACTACAACAGTGAAGACGGGACACCACCAGTATAACTCTGCTACTATAGCTACGACAGACGATTACCTTGGGTGGTAGCGGTGAGCGAGCAGTGAGAGAGAGGGAGTCTGACTACTGGAGGTGGTGTAGGTGTAGCTGGTCGTGCTAGCGAGACTAGAATGCCTCACTCCCTTGAGGTAGGCGACCATACTGCAAATACTTGCGATAACGAACATGGACGAGTGTCTCATTACACCAGTGACGATACACAACGAAGATGGATGCTCCATCAAGCATGTCGTAGAGACAGCCAAGGTTGGGACAGGTGCCATGACTCACTATTTTGCAGCAAGAAGGACATGCGTCAACACAAGAGGGACTTACTGTGAATAACAAGCATAAAAGCATGTGTGGACAAGAGGGCGTGGGAAAGAAATGCAATGATAGAAATGCTTACAATGGGTGGGAATGGTAGGTTTAGAGAAGTGCCTGCCTAGTTTGGACCAGTAGGCCTACTGCAGTGTTCCTCCAGTCTTATGCTCTTATGTTCTAAGACGTGCAATTCACGCGCGTTCGTGTGTGTGTGTGTGTGTGTGTGTGTGTGTGTGTGTGTGTGTGTGTGGTGGGGGAGAAGAGGGTGGAGAACGGGGGGGGGCGTTTGGATAGGGGTTGCTGGGAGTAGGGGGAGATGAGTCATCTTGGCTGGGCCTGTTATTCTGAGAGGATGACTCGCACAGACATACATTAACAGTCCACAAAAACCTTGTCGGGTGACCATCAAATGTTGAGAGTTGAACCAACCTCCACCATGTGATGATGAATGATGATATATGATGATGATAATGGTGGTACTTGTGCTACTGGTACTACTATTGTTGTTACTGGTACCGGTGTTGCTGGTATTGCTAGCGCAGGCGTTGGTGGTGGTGGTGCTGCTGCTAGTGTTGTTTCTGTTGCTGGTAATGCTCCAAATGCTGGTGCCTGAGGCGCTGCTGCAGTAAGTAATGATTGTGTTGTTGCTGGTACTGCTGGGTGGTGGTGGCGATGCTTCTGGTTATTACTGGCATCGTTCGCCGATATGTACCCCAGCTTGTCTTCACACCGTACATAACGAGCGTATTGTTTATAACGATGTAAGAGATTGGTGTATCCTCCGGCAGCACACACTCGCACCACCAGTGATAAACCTGGTTTCAGTTTCCTTGTTTTTCCTCGGCTATCTCGTTACCAGACGTTTCTAGGCCTTTTTTTTATATATATATTCTGCAAATTTATAAATTTATGTAACCTAATCTAACCCAAACCTAAAATAAAAAAAATACCACTTCAAAATGTACAGGAGTCGTTAGGAACGTGACGGACACTGCGATAGGGCATTAAATTCAGGTAGTATAATGAAGACAGGTTGTGTCCGCTGCTAGGCGTCACCATCGTGTTCGTGTAATCTGCTTACTGCCAGTTAACTCGACGTATATGTGAGATAATTTACATTAACCTACCTGAACCTAGAACACAATAGACGAATGTAAACTCTTATGAACGTTGTATATTGGAAACGGGTTGTGTACTGAAGTGATGGCATCAGTACCTGCAGAGAGGGTATCTAGATTCTAAGGATTAGGGCTACCCTCCCCTTCTTTGGATCAAGCCTGGTTGCCTCGTGTTTCCCAAACATTGCATTACCCTTATGGTTTAAGCATTTCTTGATGAATGTAATAATGTACTTAAGTGAGTAGGTGTCATCCTACCACACGTGGGTTACAACCTAAGAACCATCACCACCTACCACATCACTCGGTACTACTGCAAGTTTACAAACACCAGTACCAGTTAAACATATACAAAAGTAAACAAAAAACAAACGCTGCTGGAGGCAAGCCCTCATACGCAGTTTCAAGAGTAGGTATGATAGGGCCCAAGAGGCCAGGAACCAATAAATTAAGTCGACTGTAGCTTAAGAGACGAAATTCAACCCTGGAAAACAAGTCAGTAAGTATGTACACAGCTGGAGAAAGCAAGAGAAATACAGACGGGAGGGGAAGAGCACACTATTGTAATTCAGGAGGAACTACATACAAATGCTTCCCATCCTCTTAACAGCATTTCGCTGTTGCTATGTCAAATGGGTGACTGTTCAATGGCTTTACACAGTAATTATCTAATTGTGTATTTTCGAGTGCGCTTGGTGGATCCCAGTTCTTTGTTCGCGGTTCAAAACATTTTATCACTATATAAGATTTCACTGGCTAACGTTGTAGTATAACTGGTCATTTATTATTAATAAACCACAATCTAGTCTAATCCAGTGTAACTTAACTTAAATCGAGAAATTTATTGATATGGGGAAAATTCTGTGATGACATACTGATTGTTAATAAACAGTCAGAATTTCAACTTTTCTTAAGATGACGTGTTCAAGATGAAAGTGTAATTGAAAAAAGTAGTGTGGGGTAAGAGACTGGGAATAAAAACGAGAACAAGCGAAATACTGAAAGAAACTGCCTAGAAGTGGCAGAAACCGGGAGGACAAACCATCCCTGACAACAGGTCAAGCATCGATAAAAAACAAATGCACCCTGATCAGTACTTCATAAACATACAGAAGCAAAACAGTATATGTACAAGGGCAGTAGTCCCCAGCCTACGAGCCGAGGACCCCTGAAGACCGCCCCGAGTACCGCCAAGCTTTGCTACAAGTATTGTTCCTCCAACAAGCGCTTCACTCCCTCTTTCCTCTGTTATCCACCAATGTCTATCCCGCCAAACCTGTGGAGATCCGCGAAATTCTTTAGGGTTAAAAAAGGGTCCTCGTATTGGAAAAAGTTGAGAAGCACTGCGCTAGAGCATGGAAAAAACAAAATGTGGATGAGAGGAAAACAAGACTTTATAATTTAGGAGAGTCGTGAGAGAATGTGACACGAGTAAGAAGAGCGTCACTTAGAAAAGTATATATCATGAAAAATAAAATCGCAACCACAGTTTTCCCCAGTTACATTAGGCCGAAACTAAGCGATAAGAATGAAGGGGTGAAAATCCCGTATGAACAACAAAGAATGCGAAGATCTGAAAAGTACGAGTAAAAGAGAAACGTACAAGGAATTGAGTAGCACAAAGAAGTAAAGAACTTGATCGTACAAATAAAGAAGCGAGAAACTCAATGGTATTCATAAGGAATAATTCTCTCGAATAATATGGACAGCACACGAAACTCTAGCAACATGACTTATCACTAGTATCATCAAAATAAAAAAAAAAAGCCAAAGAGGTAACTGGACACAATGAAAGTCAATCTAACAACAAGTATAATGAAAGATCAATGTAACTGTACATAACGGTGGAAATGTTTTATAAGCCATAGGAAACTGGAGAGTTACCAAAAACCTCTAGAACAGAGAATGTAGTACTGATCTTCAACAGGTAAGTCGCTCTCCACTGTACGCCAAATGACCTTAAGAGTTGCCTATTTTCCAAAGCAGTGAAGATAATCAAGGGAAGAGTGGTAGAACACAAGTTTCAGGAAAATTTAATCTTCTCATAAATCAGCCAGAACTCTTTGACAAAGTACTAGAGATTAAGTAGGAAAGATGGATGGGTGGACTGAATTTTCCCGGACTGAAGAAAAGCATTCAACAAAGTAACACAGCAGAGAGAAACAGGTTTGATTAATAGGAAATGCACTACAACGGATCAAGGACTACCTGAAGCGAAGACGAGTGTGATGGTTAGGAAAGAAGTATCTGGACAAAAGTGACGAGTTAGGTACTAAAATAATAGTAATTAGAACCATACTTTTTCTAATATTTGTAAATAACATGACAAGAGGAATTAATGTTCATAGAGGTGAAGAGGTAAACGAACAGAGGTAGACGTGGATGGTTTCCAGAGAATGTGGACACACTGCAAGAGTGGTCAGATAAACTAGTTGCTGGATTTCAGCACAGCGAGTGTAAAGTTATGATCATAAAGGAAAATAAGAGAAAACTAATCAGTAAACATAACCTGAGAGGAAAAAAAAAAACTGAAGACCACAAACAAGAAGTATTTAGAGCAGCCACACCCCAGCATATCACCACAGAGGTACACCAACAGAATAACTTTCTGATTTGCTTAAGTTAGAGGCAGCCAGCTTTGTAACTGCCTTTAGTAACTTCAACAAAAAGAGTTATTTTGGGACCTATACAGACAGTATGTCAAGCTCACTGTGTGCGGCATCGGCGTGGAAGAAACAGCTGGTCAGGCACGTCAAATAGAAAAGAGCCAGAGATCTGCTGCCAGAACAGTTCCCGAGATGAAATGACTTGACTAATGAGAGACAAAGTGTATCTGACTACCTTAGAAGACCGGAGAGCAAGCGACGATACAATTAAGACTTACAAAATACATAAAAGGCACTGACAAGGCGAACAGGGAAATATTACCTGAAGAGATTATTGTATATTCGTAGGGAAGCTCTAAATTTATGGAAGCCATAAATAGCTTGGGGAATTTGAGATAATCAGGTTTTATCCAACATGAAGGTACTTTTCCGACGGAGTGGGTGAGCACAAGGATGAGGAGCTGGCTGAAGGCCAGGTTGTGCCTGGTAACATAACCTCCTGATGAAGCAAGCTGACCAAAGCTACAGCAACCATACATCCAGTTATTTCATTACTAATGGTTAATAAGTAAATATAGGTTAATTTAAGTTAGGCTGACCTTAAATAACTTATTTACTTTCGTGGATGCTTAGATCATGACGAAATTGAGGGCCAGTTTTTTGATGTGGAGTTGCCTTATTTGGCCAGATTTATCCTCAAAAGCCATCATGAAGTGAACAACAGGAACCTTTAGAGGTGGGGAGCTTCCCTAGACAAGAAAAACGGTAGCAGAATGTGAGAAGGAAGAAAAAAAAAAGGCGTAGAAAACGAAGAAAGGGAAAAGAAAGAGTTACAAATTAGGCAGCTATGATGATGGAGGCGACGGCGACGGTGACGGCGCGACGGCGGCGGTATGGCGGCGGCGGCGGCGACGGCGTGGCGGCGGCGGCGGCGGCGGCGACGGCGGTGGCGGTGCAGTGGCGCGGCGGCGGCGGCGGCATGAGGCAAGTGCGGCGGCACCAGTATGAGTGAAGATGAGCCTGTGCGGGTGCGGTGACTTGCCGAGGCATGGGACAACTTAACAACCAGTCATGATGATGATTAAGTCCTCCCCCCTTACCAACAATCTCCTCTCCCCTTAACACACAACTTATATTATTCTTACATATTCCTTCTGCTCAATGACCTTGTTTCCCGTCCTCCTTTCTCATGTAACTTGCAGGCTGATACGTTAGGTTGAAGACGCTCCTCACGCATGCTGGTCTCCCTCCAACCCTCCCTCAAATAACCTCTCCTCCCTCCAGTCACTTTCATACTGGTACGGTAAGTTCAGGTTCACAAGCTACTGCAGTGACAAGACACATCAGTGAACCATCACAAGTAGTCTCTTCACACACCAACTAGTGAGGGAGAGCAACCTCTAGGAAAATTAATACAGGTATACTGAAGAAACACAGTAGTTGAGGACGCTCCTCGCTGCTGGCCTCCCTGCAGATCTCCCTGAAGTGACCTCCTCGAGTGACTTTCACAGAGATACGTTAGGTTCAAGAGCCTCCACGGTGTTTGTCTCCCTCCTGCTCCTCCCTGGGGCTCGGACTAGAGCAAACTTGCTGGTGTAACTTGCTGGTCCAATACCCTGACGTAACCTTTACCTCAGAGACTGTACCGCTAATCTTGCCTTGTAATAACATCATGTAACATTCCTCTTGCTCTACTTCCTTCCCTTAACAAATCACATTACATCCACTTCCCCTCTCCCTCCCCTCTCTCTCTCC
>NC_091314.1:28488764-28538764 GCF_038502225.1 Cherax quadricarinatus
AGTACTGAACATGGAGAGTACATACATCACTAGTACTGAACATGGAGAGTACATACATCACTAGTACTGAACATGGAGAGTAGATACATCACTAGTACTGAACATGGAGAGTACATACATCACTAGTACTGAACATGTAGAGTACATACATCACTAGTACTGGACATGGAGAGTATATACATCACTAGTACTGAACAGAGAGTACATACATCACTAGTACTGGACATGGAGAGTACACATGATGAACTGCATCATAATTAACTTTCATAATTTTGCTATAAAAACATGACTGTCAAAACACAAAGAACGAATAAATTGTCAATTCATACACATTTGCATTTTTATTATTCATTAGCCGAATTTTCAAAGTTTTTTAATTGGGCAAACTGGTTAATGTTTGGCTTGCCCAATGAAGAGCGACAACCCTTCTTAACGACCCCCTGTCTTAACGACCCCTTCCTATCCCCAGGTTGGGGATAGGAACAACCATTTGATGGAGCATCTTTACAATGAGTGTATCATAGGAACATAAGAACGAAGGAACACTGCAACAGGCCTACTGACCCATGCGAAGCAGGTCCATGTCTCCCCCCCTTGGATTAGCTTTGATTAAAAAAATATAGTATAGTAGTAGAATGTATCAGGTTGGTATCCAGCAACCATATCCAGGGAGGTTACTACCGTCCTGTCATGACTCACGAGTGTAAAAATGTTAAGATTGCTGGTCTTTTCTGTTTAATGAACATGCAAGATGGCAGGTAAATGTTACAGCCTTCTACTTACAGTCGGTATACATTTACTTTACTGTGTGGTTTATAGTTTTTATGTATGTAAGATTGTGTGAGATTGATGGGAGACAGAGCCTGGAGGACGATGATCCCCAGAGCCAGAAAGAGATTCTGAGAAGTTTTTTGAATTGATGTCAACTGTCCTTTATTCTATGCCTCGTCTCTACCACCCTTCCACCTCTTTCTTCCCACCATCTTTCCCAAGGATACTCTCCTCAGTCGCTACTCGTAACTTTTTCCACTACTACTAGTAACTTCGTGAAGGCGCTCCCTTCGTTCACTGCAGTTACTTCTATGTGTTGAACAAGCGAATATGTTCAACTTTAGTTTTTGTTCAACACGCCGTGAATGTATATTCAATTTGTAATCAATTGTCTTTAGACTTGAGTTCATGTATGTTTAACTTTCGTTTATTTTGGTTCAACGTGTTCAGTTGCGAAGCCTTTTGTCCGACTTGCTCAAGCTGTGTACACTTCAAAGTTCAACCCGAGTAACTCTCAACTCACCTGCGTTACCTGCACCCTTTACCACTTGTAACCCCCACCAATATTACTATTACTAACACACTACATTTCACCCCCAACTCTCACTGCGCTCCACCACACAAACCCTCCCGATACCAACATTCCACCTCAAATTCTGAACCAAGCAACACTAATTCCGCCCCCCCCCCACACACTCCCATATCAACACACTTTACTCCATATCCCTTCAGTAACACTATATCCCAAACTCTCACACCAGTATCCTACCCTACCCCCCATCCTACACAAACACTATCCTACATTCTAAACTCCACAACATCCACATCCTATCCAACACCAACGATCCCCAATCACCACACAACAAAAGAACATCACAAGAAGATCCAATACTTCTCAAAACACCAGCATATTTTCCTCTACACCTCGTACACAATACCCACCCCACCATAACCAGTGTGATCATCATTATCATCTTCCAATGTGGTACACCATTCCCCCAGTCACGTTCTCTCCGCCACCAGCTGCTTCAACCACAGCACAGAGACTCCACATTTCAGGTGGCCATTTTCCAATTTAGGTTATCTTGCCTACTTGAATTGGCCTCCAGCGATACCGCCTTCACCATGTTACGATTCTGATTATATTACGTGACTGAGTCGATACTGTCTTTACGACCATAACATATATTATATTAAGTGACTATGACGACACTACATTGCATTTCTCCATCTTTTATTATTTTTGAATCAAAGTTAAAGGAAAAAATAATTATTTTTTTTTTGGAAACGCATTTAAAAGCGTGCACTCAAAATTGAATAACAGCACGTACTATGAAGGCCTCTAAGTGTTATTAAAGTTAAGATGCACTTTATGTACACACGTGTGTACGTAAACTGTGTACGCACCTCTGGATACGCATGTACATGCTTAAGCACGTAGATACCTTACTGTGCACGCACATCTGGGCATGCACGTGCCTACCTACGTGAGCCCGGGCACAGCAAGCGACCTACGCGGGTTAACAATATACGCCCACTCAAAATGACGGAGTACAAGGAGGTAATCTGACCAAATTGTTCTTGTTAAGTGTGTGATAGTGTGGACAAGAAAACTGATCTGAGGTGAAGGGACTATGTGGGTGGCGCTGATATTACCCGTGACGTGGCTGATATTACTCATGGCTGATATTACCCGTGATATGACTGATTACCATGGTAACATGACTGATATTACCACCGTGACGCGACTGATATTACCCGTGATGTGACATATCCGTGATATGAGTGATATTAGTCACAACATGACTGATACTACCTTTGACGATCACATGTAATGTGACGTGATAATTACCCTTAATATGACTAATATCGCTCGTGACACGAGCGATATTACTCGTAACATAACTGATATTGCCTGTGATGCGAGTGATATTACCCGTGACATGGCTAGTACCTGTGATGTGATATTACCCGTGACGCGACTTGTATCTGTGATGTATATTACCCGTGACGTGACTAGTACCCATGATGTGTAATATTACCCGTGACGTGACTAGTACCTATGATGTGTAATATTACCCGTGACGTGACTAGTACCTATGATGTGTAATATTACCCGTGACGTGACTAGTACCTATGATGTGTAATATTACCCGTGACGTGACTAGTACCTATGATGTGTAATATTACCCGTGCCGTGACTAGTACCTATGATGTGTAATATTACCCGTGACGTGACTAGTACCTATGATGTGTAATATTACCCGTGCCGTGACTAGTACCTATGATGTGTAATATTACCCGTGACGTGACTAGTACCTATGATGTGTAATATTACCCGTGACGTGACTAGTACCTATGATGTGTAATATTACCCGTGACGTGACTAGTACCTATGATGTGTAATATTACCCGTGACGTGACTAGTACCTATGATGTGTAATATTACCCGTGACGTGACTAGTACCTATGATGTGTAATATTACCCGTGACGTGGCTGTTATTACCCATAACGTTACGTCTACCTGAAAGTCGTTCCAGGGGTCAACGCCCCCTCGGCCCAATCATTGACCAGGCCTCCCGGTGGATCAGGGCATAATCAACCAGACTGTTACTGCTAGTCGCACGTAGTCTAACATACGAACCACGACCCGGCTGATCGGGTACTGACTTTAGGTGTCCGTCCAATACCATCTTGAAGGCAGCCTGGGGTTTATTGGTAATTTCCCTGATGCATGTGGGGGAGGGCTGCTGAATAGTCTTGGGTCCAGGACACTTGTTTTCTCAGTGTATTCATGGCGCCCCTGCTTTTCACTAGGGGGACATACCCCCTGTCAAGTCTTTTGCTTTAGTAGAGTGATTTGTGTGTGTAGATTTGGAACTAGTCCCTCAAGGATTTTTGAAGCGCAGATTATGTTGTATCTATCTCGCCTGCGTTCCAGGGAGTACAGGTCAAGAGACTCCAATCATTCCCAATAATTAAGGTGATTTGTTGTGGGGTCCTTGCAGAGTGATAAGGTTGTAATTAATATGACTTTCTTCTCTGCCTTGAGCTTTATTGAAGAGAAGATGGTAAGAGCCTGAGTCTAGTAGTCTTGTCCGTCCTGCCGCTACAACCTGAGGGTGTCAGGTGCGGCGGCGTCTAACGCTTCAAATGTGATTACGTGATCTCTGATGTATGTGGTGCACATATAGGTGTGCACTAGTGAATGTACAAGCTGGTGTACAAGCTACTGACAGCTTGACTGAACTTATGAGTGCAGGGTTCCTTTTATGTTCTCTAGGTCTGCGATTTCATCTGCCTTGAATGGAACTGTTAGTGTACAGCAGTATTTCAGCCTGGGGAGAAAAAGTGACTTAAGGATCGTCATTGCCTTGGCATCCCTTGTTTTGAAAATTCTCATTATCCATCGTATCATTTTCCTCGCAGACCTGATAGTGATACTGTTATGACCCTTGAAGGTGAGATCCTCTGACATTATCACTCCCAGGTCCTTCACATTACTTTTCTCGCTCCATCGTGTGGTTAGAGTTTGTAGCTTACTCAGTTCCAACTATTATTTCCTCCAGTTTTCCATAACGGAGTAACTGAAATTTGTCCTCATTGATCATGTTTTCCGTTGCCCATTGGAAAACTTGGTTTATATCCGCTTGGAGATTGATAATGTCCTCAATGGTTGACACTTTCATGCAGATTCTAGTATCGTCTACAAAAGACGACACGGTGCTATGGATTACATCTTTATGTCTGAGATGAGGATGAGAAACAGGATGGGGGTGAGTACTATGTTTTGTAGTACAGAGCTTTTCACTACGGCAGCCTCCGAGTTAACTCTGTTTACCATTACTCTTTTGTGTTCTATTGGTTAGAAAGTAAAAGATTTACCCGCCAACTTTATTACGCATTTTGTGTGTTATTACACCATGATTGAACTTGAAGGCTTTCGTAAAGTCTGTGTATTATTATTATTATTATTATTATTATTATCAAAAAGAAGCGCTAAGTCACAAGGGCTATACAGCGCTGCAGGGTAGGAAAGGAAGCGAGGGGTATTGGGCGGCAGAAGGGGGAAGGGGCGATCAAGTAGGTTACAGAAAATAGCGGGGCAGGGGATAGTGCAGGGTAGAGGGTAGCAAGAGATCGAGGTAGAAAGGGCTGAAGGTATCATCAGAGTTTGTGAAATCAGTCAGTTGTCAAAAAGTCAATGAGAGAGTCCGGATGAAAGGTGGGTCCATCAGCGAGAAGGGAAGGTAAAGAGAGAGCAGCGGAGCGAAGACGACGTTGGAGATAAAGTGAACAGTCTAACGGAATGTGGCTGACCGATAATGGAACCTGACAATTCTCACAGAGAGGAGCAGGGCGCCTCTCCATGAGATATCCATGAGTAAGACGAGTATGGCCAATGCGGAGACGGGAGAGAGTAGTCTCCCAACCTGGGCACTGGTGACAAGAAGACGGCCAGTAACCTATACTCGGTTTAATAGATTGAAGTTTGCTACCGAGTAGGGTAGACCAACGTTGTTGCCAACGGGTGTGAAGGTGGGTAGCTATTGCAGCAAAATAGTTCGCAAATGGAACACCTCTATATGAAACTAGTAGGTCATGTACTGCTGACCGCGCAGCAGTATCTGCCTGTTCACTGCCCTGTACGTCAACATGACCAGGAACCCAACAAAAAACAATATCTTTATGCTTGGGAGAGAGTCTGTGTATACAACATCTGCATTTTGTTTGTCCTCCAGTGCATCCAAGACCATGTCATAGTGGTATAATAGTTGTGAGAGGCAGGAGTGGCCTGCTCTAAACCCATGTTGCCCTGGGTTGTGCAACTGTTGGGTATCCAAGTGGTTGATCTTGCTTCTTAGAACTCTTTCAAAGATTTTTATAATGTGGTACATTAGAGCTGTCTACAATTCTTTCCTACTGCAAGGACATTACCTATGATGTGAATGGGATATTACCCGTATCGCGACTGCTATTAACGGCGACGTGGCTACTATAACCCGTGACGTGACTTGGTATACATGACACGACTGATATTATCTGTGACGACTATTACCCGTGACGTGACGAATATTCAAACCACCACATTCCACCACTCATCACCACCTGAGGTCTCCCAGCTCAGGTTGACAGAGTTCATTACGTCATTATAAAAGGTCGTATGATGGAATATGAGAGGAGAGAGCAGCTTTTCCTGCCACAGTACAATAAACATATACTGTACGTCTGCAGCACTCCTGTACAAAAAGATTATATATTAAAAAAATCACAACCCACACCACCATTACAAGCACACCACTATCACAGCCTGCACCACACACACACACACACACCAACACTTCACTACAGAACATATTATTATATATTATAATCGAGGGGGAATCGCTAAACCCGTAGGATTATACAGTGCCTGAAGGAGGAATGTGGAAGGTATTCGGGTTTAATTAAAGAAACTGGAGAACAGATCCAATTCCCTAGATCAAGAGCCCCTCACCAGCAGCAAGGAACCTTCCTTGAGGGGACTACAGAACACAAGACACTACTCCATTACAAATTACAAAACACTTCTTCCTCCAATTTTCATTCCATAACACCACTACAATATAACACCAGCGCCCAATAACCAACACAAAGCCAATAACACCAGCATCACATAACGCCCCCCCCCCCAATGAACGTCACTTAATACCACCATAAACTAGCCCAATGTCACCACATATCACCGGGGATCGATCCCCGGTACGGCTGGAAAACATTCGGACGTGTTTCCATAAGACACCTGTTGTCCCTGTTCACCCATCAGTGAAATAGGTATCTGGGTGTTAGTGGACTGGTGTGCGTCGCATCCTGGCACAAAATTGACCTAATTTGCCCGAAATGCTCTGCATAACAAGCGGCTTTCTATATATTAGTATATATTAGTCAGTGATGTCAGCTAGGCCTGTATACCTTCTACATGTACTTGTAGAAAAACAATTATTATTATTAATGTCATCGTACAACGCTAATACTATTATTACTGCCACTTATCACCCCTCAATGACAACCACACATCACACCACCACTGACACACACACACACACACACACACACACACACACAATCACACACACACACACACACACACACACACACACACACACACACACACACACACACACGCCAAGTGTCTTAGTGACAAGTGCCTTGGACAACATGGAAACAGCACCAGTCACCACACATCACCACACTACTACTACTACTACATAGCACCAGTCACAACCACACATCACAACACTACTACATAGCACCAGTCACAACCACACATCACAACACTACTACATAGTACCAGTCACAACCACACATCACAACACTACTACTACATAGCACCAGTCACAACCACACATCACAACACTACTACGTAGCACCAGTCACAACCATACATCACAACACTACTACGTAGCACCAGTCACAACCACACATCACAACACTACTACTACATAGTACCAGTCACAACCATACATCACAACACTACTACGTAGCACCAGTCACAACCACACATCACAACACTACTACGTAGCACCAGTCACAACCACACATCACAACACTACTACTACATAGCACCAGTCACAACCACACATCACAACACTACTACGTAGCACACTCACAACACTACTACTACATAGTACCAGTCACAACCACACATCACAACACTACTACGTCACAGTCACAACACACATCACAACACTACTACGTAGCACCACACATACTACCAGTCACAACCACACATCACAACACTACTACGTAGCACCAGTCACAACCACACATCACAACACTACTACGTAGCACCAGTCACAACCACACATCACAACACTACTACTACATAGCACCAGTCACAACCACACATCACAACACTACTACGTAGCACCAGTCACAACCACACATCACAACACTACTACTACATAGTACCAGTCACAACCACACATCACAACACTACTACGTAGCACCAGTCACAACCACACATCACAACACTACTACGTAGCACCAGTCACAACCACACATCACAACACTACTACTACATAGTACCAGTCACAACCACACATCACAACACTACTACGTAGCACCAGTCACAACCACACATCACAACACTACTACTACATAGTACCAGTCACAACCACACATCACAACACTACTACTACATAGCACCAGTCACAACCAAAACGATCTTCTCCACTTCTACTCTCACCACGACACCAAAACTAAACGTGGTGTAATTATAGGCTTCTTCCTGCGCGCACTCAGAATCTGCAGCAATGAGTTCCTTGAGGAAGAATGCACTATAATTGAACAAGTATTTTCTAAACTCCACTATCCTCGTCACTTCATCAGAGACTGCAGACGGCGGGCATTAAACATCTTCAACACACCCAGAGAAGACTGCCGAGAAGAGATACATAGTCCTCACCACCAACTCCATTGCCAAACATGTTTCCAACATCTTTTCCAATACATCATTCCAAGTATCTACCTCCACAACCACGACCATCAAGGACATCACCAGTATGTTAGGTAAGACACATATGCAACAGTTAGGTATCTTTATTATGAAACGTTTCGCCTACACAGTAGGCTTCTTCAGTCAAGTACAGAAAAGTTGATAGAAGCAGAAGATACTTGAAGACGATGTAATCAGTCCATCACCCTTAAAGTGATGGACTGATTACATCGTCTTCAAGTATCTTCTGCTTCTATCAACTTTTCTGTACTTGACTGAAGAAGCCTACTGTGTAGGCGAAACGTTTCATAATAAAGATACCTAACTGTTGCATATGTGTCTTACCTAACAACCTGTCAGTATTTTATACCATTTTAATGTTCGACATCACCAGTAGTAGACAGGACAAGCTTCCATCCTCTGCAGGGGTATACATTTGTAGATGAATGGTTCAGAGAACCGACATGTTGATAAATTAGACACATGTGCAACTCTTGGGTATCTTTAAAGATACCCAAGAGTTGGACATGTGTCTAATTTATCAGGGGTATACATAATCCCTTGTAATGACCAACAAATTATACGTGGGCGAAACATCAAGAGACCTCCAAACACGTATTTCAGAACACCAATACGCAAGCAGGACTGACGATACAAGGAATGCCTGTGTAGAACATCGCAATTCACACAACCATTTAATTAACTACAGAAACTCAAGACTTATCGCCACAGAAGACAACACTCAATACCGAAGAATCCTGGAATCATCGCTTATCTCTATAACCAACAATTTCAACCAGAACAATGGCTTCTATAACATAGCTGAACCACTTGCCAAGAAACTTCTTCATCGCTATCCTTCATAAGAACATAGAACACTGCAGAAGATCTGCTCACAACTTATCCAATACCCCTGCTAAGCTACCCAAGATTTTACTCTATAACCCCACCCGGTAGATCATCAGATGCAGCACTCTTCACCTGACCTCAACATTCTGAACCTGACTATAAATACTCACGTACCTTCCACCTCAGGTAGATCTGTTTGTGACTTGAAAAAGCTCACTGTGTGGGCGAAACGTTGTCAATAAAGGATCACATTAAACTGCATATGTGTTTATGTTTCCACAAACAGATCTACCTGGGTGGAAGGTACGCGAGTATTTATAGTCAGGTTCAGAATGCTGGGTCAGGTGGAGAATGCTGCATCTGATGATCTACCGAGTGGGGTAGATCATCAGATGCTTCTGTAACATAGCTGAACCACTTGCCAAGAAACTTCTTCATCACTATCCCACATAAGAACATAGGAATGGAGGAACACTGCACAAGGTCTGCTCACAAACTTATCCAATCTCCCTTCCAAGCTACCCAAGATTTTAGACTCGAACCCCACTCGGTAGATCATCAGATGCAGCATTCTCCACCTGACACAGCGTTCTGAACCTAACTATAAATACTCGCGTACCTTCCACCCAGGTAGATCTGTTTGTGACTTCAAAAATTAGACACATGTGCAACTTTTGGGTATCTTTATTGAGGAAACGTTTCGCCACACAGTGGCTTCATCAGTCCATACAAAGGAGAATCTTGAAGAACAGGAGGAGAATGAGGTAATCAGTCCCTCAACCTTGAGTCGATGTGGTCAGTCCATCAATCTTGAAAAGAATACGGCATACGTGCTGAGAAGGAGCTTATAAACCGTTGGCAGGAGAGGTGCAGCAGTCATAGGTCGTGTAACATTTGTTCAATGTTGAAGTAGGTCGTGCCCAAGAATTAGGCAAGCGAAGAATTCCCAAGTATTAAGATCCCAAGAAGTTGATAAATTAGACACATGTGCAACTCTTGGGTATCTTTATTGAGGAAACGTTTCGCCACACAGTGGCTTCATCAGTCCATACATAGGAGAAACTTGAAGAACAGGAGGAGAATGAGGTAATCAGTCCCTCAACCTTGAGTCGATGTGGTCAGTCCATCAATCTTGAATAGAATAATTACCTCATTCTCCTCCTGTTCAAGATTCTCCTTTGTATGGACTGATGAAGCCACTGTGTGGCGAAACGTTTCCTCAATAAAGATACCCAAGAGTTGCACATGTGTCTAATTTATCAACATGTCGGTTCTCTGAACCATTCATCTACAAACCTGTCAGACACTGCAACTTCTTGGGATCTTAATACTTGGGAATTCTTCGCTTGCCTAATTCTTGGGCACGACCTACTTCAACATTGAACAAATGTTACACGACCTATGACTGCTGCACCTCTCCTGCCAACGGTTTATAAGCTCCTTCTCAGCACGTATGCCGTATTCTTTTCAAGATTGATGGACTGACCACATCGACTCAAGGTTGAGGGACTGATTACCTCATTCTCCTCCTGTTCTTCAAGATTCTCCTTTGTATGGACTGATGAAGCCACTGTGTGGCGAAACGTTTCCTCAATAAAGATACCCAAGAGTTGCACATGTGTCTAATTTATCAACATGTCGGTTCTCTGAACCATTCATCTACAAGACTTCAAAAAGCCCATTGTGTGGGCGAAACGTTGTCAATAAAGGATCACATTATACTGCATGTGTGTGTTTATATTTCCGGGGGTGCAGGAAGCTGGCTGAGGCCTGGTGAAGTTGTACGTATATGGATGCAGCACGGATGTTGGTCCACCAGGTCACTAGTGTGATCCAGGCAGTGAGAGGCAGAGCAAGCTGTAAACACTACCCCAGCAACCACAACACCTTGAGTAAACCTGCTTGACAACACTAGCACACACTACTAGGTGACTACACCTAGCTGATCATACTATTGATATTACATCACTCCAAGTTGATAAGTACTATATACGATTAATATTGCACATCAACAACGTGGTGGTGTGCAAAAGCATAGCAACTTCCTACAAGGAAATTCTTGCTAAACGGATGTTTTGCACGTTCTATGGGCAATAAACATATCAAAGTCTTGGTCACATCTCTTATTCACACCAGACTGAGCACAACACACTACAAATACCCCCCCCCCCACAACACCACCCCACCATCAATGAAATAAGAAAACCAGTTAGTTGGGCGAGTTGTTGAGGTAGGTATCACAGTACCTGCACTCTGAAGGGTGGGGGGAATCACAGTACCTGCACTCTGAAGGATGGGGGGAATCACAGTACCTGCACTCTGAAGGGTGAGGGGAATCACAGTACCTGCACTCTGAAGGGTGGGGGGAATCACAGTACCTGCACTCTGAAGGGTGGGAATCACAGTACCTGCACACTGAAGGGAGGGTTGTAATCACAGTACCTGCACTCTGAAGGGTGGGAATCACAGTACCTGCACACTGAAGGGAGGGTTGTAATCACAGTACCTGCACTCTGAAAGGAGGGTTGTAATCACAGTACCTGCACTCTGAAGGGAGGGTTGTAATCACAGTATCTGCACTCTGAAGGGAGGGTTGTAATCACAGTACCTGCACCCTGAAGGGAGGGTTGTAACCACAGTACCTGCACTCTGAAGGGAGGGTTGTAAACAACAGTACCTGCACTCTGAAAGGAGGGTTGTAATCACAGCACCTGCACTCTGAAGGGAGGGTTGTAATCACAGTGCCTGTACTCTGAAGGGAGGGTTGTAATCACAGTGCCTGCACTCTGAAGGGAGGGTTGTAATCACAGCACCCGCACTCTGAAGGGAGGGTTGTAATCACAGCATCTGCAATCTGAGCTGAGGGTTGTAATCACAGCACCTGCACTCTGAAGGGAGGGTTGTAATCACAGCACCTGCACTCTGAAGGGAGGGTTGTAATCACAGCACCTGCACTCTGAAGGGAGGATTGTAATCACAGCACCCGCACTCTGAAGGGAGGGTTGTAATCACAGTACCTGCACTCTGAAGGGAGGGTTGTAATCACAGCACCTGCACTCTGAAGGGAGGGTTGTAATCACAGTGCCTGCACTCTGAAGGGAGGGTTGTAATCACAGTACCTGCACTCTGAAGGGAGGGTTGTAATCACAGCATCTGCACTCTGAAGGGAGGGTTGTAATCACAGCACCTGCACTCTGAAGGGAGGGTTGTAATCACAGCACCTGCACTCTGAAGGGAGGGTTGTAATCACAGCATCTGCACTCTGAAGGGAGGGTTGTAATCACAGTGCCTGCACTCTGAAGGGAGGGTTGTAATCACAGTGCCTGCACTCTGAAGGGAGGGTTGTAATCACAGTGCCTGCACTCTGAAGGGAGGGTTGTAATCAGTGCCTGCACTCTGAAGGGAGGGTTGTAATCACAGCACCTGCACTCTGAAGGGAGGGTTGTAATCACAGTGCCTGTACTCTGAAGGGAGGGTTGTAATCACAGTGCCTGCACTCTGAAGGGAGGGTTGTAATCACAGTGCCTGCACTCTGAAGGGAGGGTTGTAATCACAGTGCCTGCACTCTGAAGGGAGGGTTGTAATCACAGTGCATGCACTCTGAAGGGAGGGTTGTAATCACAGCACCTGCACTCTGAAGGGAGGGTTGTAATCACAGCCCCTGCACTCTGAAGGGAGGGTTGTAATCACAGCCCCCGCACTCTGAAGGGAGGGTTGTAATCACAGCCCCGGCACTCTGAAGGGAGGGTTGTAATCACAGCACCTGCACTCTGAAGGGAGGGTTGTAATCACAGCACCTGCACTCTGAAGGGAGGGTTGTAATCACAGCACCTGCACTCTGAAGGGAGGGTTGTAATCACAGCATCTGCACTCTGAATGATGTATTATGTACACACACGTCTGGTAAGAAAGCTACTGTATGAATAACGAGAAGAGTTTTCTTCTTAGAATTAACTTACTTTACTGCACGACCACAACCACCAGAGCGACCATCACTCTTGCACGACCACAACCACCAGTACGACCATCACTCTTGCACGACCACAACCACCAGTACGACCATCACTCTTGCACGACCACAACCACCAGTACGACCATCACTCTTGCACGACCACAACCACCAGTACGACCATCACTCTTGCACGACCACAACCACCAGTATGACCATCACTCTTGCATGACCACAACCACCAGTGCGACCATCATTCTTGCACGACCACAACCACCAGTACGACCATCACTCTTGCACGACCACAACCACCAGTACGACCATCACACTTGCACGACCACAACCACCAGTACGACCATCACTCTTGCATGACCACAACCACCAGTATGACCATCACTCTTGCATGACCATAACCACCAGTATGACCATCACTCTTGCATGACCACAACCACCAGTATGACCATCACTCTTGCATGACCACAACCACCAGTATGACCATCACTCTTGCATGACCATAACCACCAGTATGACCATCACTCTTGCATGACCACAACCACCAGTATGACCATCACTCTTGCACGACCACAACCACCAGTATGACCATCACTCTTGCATGACCACAACCACCAGTATGACCATCACTCTTGCATGACCATAACCACCAGTACGACCATCACTCTTGCACGACCACAACCACCAGTATGACCATCACTCTTGCATGACCATAACCACCAGTATGACCATCACTCTTGCATGACCATAACCACTAGTATGACCACTCTTGCATGACCATAACCACCAGTATGACCATCACTCTTGCATGACCATAACCACCAGTACGACCATCACTCTTGCATGACCACAACCACCAGTATGACCACTCTTGCATGACCATAACCACCAGTATGACCATCACTCTTGCATGACCATAACCACCAGTATGACCACTCTTTCATGACCATAACCACCAGTATGACCATCACTCTTGCATGACCATAACCACCAGTATGACCATCACTCTTGCATGACCATAACCACCAGTATGACCATCACTCTTGCATGACCATAACCACTAGGATGACCATCACTCTTGCATGACCACAACCACCAGTATGACCATTACTCTTGCATGACCACAACCACCAGTATGACCATCACTCTTGCATGACCACAACCACCAGTATGACCATCACTCTTGCATGACCACAACCACCAGTATGACCATCACTCTTGCATGACCATAACCACCAGTATGACCATCACTCTTGCACGACCACAACCACCAGTATGACCATCACTCTTGCATGACCATAACCACCAGTACGACCATCACTCTTGCATGACCACAACTACCAGTATGACCATCACTTTTGCATGACCACAACCACCAGTACGACCATCACTCTTCCATGACCACAACCACCAGTACGACCATCACTTTTGCATGACCACAACCGCCAGTAGGACCATCACTCTTGCATGACCACAACCACCAGTATGACCATCACTCTTGCATGACCACAACCACCACTACGACCATCACTCTCGCATGACCACAACCACCAGTACGACCATCACTCTGGCATGACCACAACCACCAGTATGACCATCACTCTTGCATGACCACAACCACCACTACGACCATCACTCTTGCATGACCACAACCACCAGTGCGACCATCACTCTTGCATGACCACAACCAGTACGACCATCACTCTTGCATGACCACAAACAGTACGACCATCACTCTTGCACGACCACAAACAGTACGACCATCACTCTTGCATGACCACAAACAGTACGACCATCAATTGCATGACTACAACCAGTACGACCATCACTCTTGCATGACAACCATCATTAGGACCATCACTCTTGCATGACCACAACCACCAGTACGACCATCACTCTTGCATGACTACGACCATCACTTGCATGACCACAACGAAACTACGACCATCACTCTTGCATGACCACAACCACCAGTACGACCATCACTCTTGGATGACAACCACCAGTACGACCATCACTTGCATGACCACAACCACCACTACGACCATTACTCTTGCATGACCACAACCACCAGTACGACCATCACTCTTCTATGACCACAACCACCATTACGACCATCACTTTTGAATGACCACAACCACACTACGACCATCACTCCTGCATGACCACAACCACCAGTACGACCATCACTCTTGGATGACAACCACCAGTACGACCATCACTCTTGCATGACCACACTAGGATCATCACTCTTGCATGACCACAACCACCAGTACGACCATCATTCTTGCATGACCACAACCACCACGACGACCATCACTCTTGCATGACCACAACCACCAGTACGACCATCACTCCTGCATGACAACAACGACACTACGACCATCACTCTTGCATGACCACAACCACCAGTACGACCATCACTCTTGCATGACAACCACACTACGACCATTAATCTTGCATGACCACAACCACCACTACGACCATCATTCTTGCATAACGACAACGGCACAACTAGAGGTTCAGAAGATGGTGCAAAATACCGCCAATGAAAAGCAAGGTCGCCAGGAGTACACTAAGAGATCTCAATGAGTGTAAGGGGCCAAAGACTCTTCAACACGCTCCCTCCACATGTGAGGGAAATTACCAACAAACTTGACCGTTTTCAAAAGGGATCCCGATAAAATCCCCAGGTCGGTTCCTGATCAATCTGGCTGTGGTTAAAACGTTTGACTGCGTGAGGATGGCACTAAAGCCTGGTTGATAAGCCTGGCAATGGAGAAGCCGGATCCACGACCCGGCCGCGGGGGAAGGGGGGAGAGTTGACCCCTAAAATTAACTACACGTAAATAGACCATCTCCGAGTGGGAGAGAGAGAGAGAAAGCAAGAGGGAGCCAAAGAGTGAAAGAGGACAAAAAGGGAGCGAGAACGCGCTCGCGCACGTGCTTGCATGCACGCACGCACATGCACGTGCTGGGAGAGCTAACTGACCAGGGTTTACATGGTATACGAGAGTATACAGGTGGGACTGACCACTCCTGCACCCGGCCTGCCCTCCCTAAACGGACTAGCCGTCACACTGTCCACCTGTTAATTGGTATGGAGGGGAAGGAGAGTGTCGGGGAGGAGTGGAATCAGTGTGAGAGGAAGGTAGTGGAGAGAGAGAGGGAAGATGTAGCGGAGGGGAAGATATAGTGGGAGGGGAAGATATAGTAGGAGGGGAAGATGTGGGAGTGAGGGGGGAAGATGTGGGAGTGAGGGGGAAGACGTGATGAGTGAGTTGGGATGCGGAAGGAAGGAAAAAAAAAAACGCAATACGCAGATGAGATGAACATTAGTGGTGGTAAGAGGGGAGGGAGGTAAGAAAGAAGGGAGGGAGGGAAGAGAGGGGGGGAGGGAATGCTGCTAAATACCCTTGTTAACTGGAGTGTTGACGTGTGCAGTAACTACGCTGCACCCCCAAGCACCAGTCTTACCATCAACAACACTGTAGGGGGAGGCAGCATCAACAACACAGTGGGGGAGGCAGCAACAACACAATAGGGGGTAGGGAGCATCAACAACACAGTAGGGAGAGGCAAAATCAAGAACACAGTTTGGGAAGGCAGCATCAACATAGTAGGGAGATGCAGCATCAACATAGTAGGGGGGAGGCAGCATCAACATAGTAGGGGGGAGGCAGCATCAACAACACAGCAGGGGGAGGCACCATCAACACAGTGGGGAAGGCAGCATCAACAACACAGTGGGGGAGGCAGCATCAACAACACAGTGGGGGAGGCAGCAACACAATAGGGGGAGGCAGAATCAACAAGCCAGTAGGGAGAGGCAGCATCAACAATACAGTAGAGGAGGCAGCAGCATCACAGCAGTAGTGGAGGCAGCATCAACAACACAGTAGGGGAGGCAGCATCAACCACACAGTAGGGGAGGCAGCATCAACAACACAGTAGGAGAGGCAGCATCAACACAACACAGTAGGGGAGGCAACATCAACAACACAGTAGGGGAGGCAACATCAACAACATAGTAGGGGAGGCAACATCAACACAGTAGGAGAGGCAGCATCAACAACACAGTAGGGGAGGCAGCATCAACAACACAGTAGGGGAGGCAGCATCAACAACACAGTAGGGGAGGCAACATCAACACAACACAGTGGGGGAGGCAACATCAACAAAGTAGGGGGAGGCAGCATCAACACCAGAGTGGGAGCGTCGCCGAGCTCTCAGTGGTACCAGTTACCAGTAACCAGTTACCAGTAGATGACTCACTACCAACCGTCTGTGTGAATCACTGACTGTTCACGTTGCTGCTGACCATAGCATGTTTTTGAATGCCTCACCCGCTAGGCACTGGCGAGTCAGTCTGAAATAGGGAGCAGAGAGAGGCAGGTCGGCTGTTGGCGCTTCCCATACTTTCCGTTATATATTATACATACAAACCAGCCTACGTGAGTACTTTTACCCCATCCACGTTATCGAACCCACATGACAGCAGCATCAACACAGTAGGGGAGACAGCAGCATCACAACAGTGGGGGAGGCAGCATCAACAACACAGTAGGGAGAGGCAGCATCAACAACACCAGTTGGGGAGGCAGTATCAACAACACAGTAGGGGGAGGCAGCATCAACACCAGTTGGGGAGGCAGTATCTACACAGTAGGGGGAGGCAGCATTAACAACACAGTAGGGAGAGGCAACATCAACAACACAGTAGGGAGAGGCAGCATGAACACCAGTTGGGGAGGCAGTATCAACAACACAGTCAGGGGGTGGCAGCATGAGCAACGCCAGTTGGGGAGGCATTATCAACACAGTAGGGGGAGGCAGTATGAACAACACCAGTTGGGGAAGCAGCATCAACAACACAGTAGGGGGAGGCAGCATCAACAACACAGCAGGGGGAGGCAGCATCAACACCACCAGTTGGGGACGCAACATCAACAACAGTTGGGGAGGCAGCATCAACAACACCAGTTGGAGAGGCAGCATCAACAACACCAGTTGGAGAGGCAGCATCAACAACACCAGTTGGAGAGGCAGCATCAACAACACAGTAGGGGAGGCTGCATCAACAACACAGTAGGGGAGGCTGCATCAACAACACAGTAGGGGAGGCTGCATCAACAAAAACAGTTGGGGAGGCTGCATCAACACCAGTTGGGGAGGCTGCATCAACAACACCAGTTGGGGAGGCTGCATCAACAACACAGTAGGGGGAGGCAGCATCAACAACACCAGTTGGGGAGGCAGCATCAACAACACCAGTTGGGGGGGCTGCATCAACAACACAGTAGGGGGAGGCAGCATCAACACCACCAGTTGGGGAGCCAGCATCAACACCACCAGTTGGGGAGCCAGCATCAACAACACAGTGGGGGAGACACAGTTGATCAGGCTAGGGATGGGTTGGCCACTATGGGAAATAGTTTAGGGAGGGCCTGGGATGGGCTTCCCCCCCCCCTCACACAAGCACCGGAATATATATACATGATTGAAACACTCTTATACACCAACATGCACACCAAAATGTGTACAAACTAGTTACACACCGGCAAAAATACCTACCAGAACCCCTACATGGCCACCAGAACCCCTACATGGCCACCCGAACCCCTACATGGCCACCAGAACCCCTACATGGCCACCAGAACCCCTACATGGCCATCAGAACCCCTACATGGCCACCAGAACCCCTACATGGTCACCAGAACACCTACATGGCCACCAGAACCCCTACATGGCCACCAAAACTCCTACATGGCCACCAGAACCCCTACATGGCCATCAGAACCCCTACATGGCCACCAGAACCCCTACATGGTCACCAGAACACCTACATGGCCACCAGAACACCTACATGGCCACCAGAACACCTACATGGCCACCAGAACGCCTACATGACCACCAGAACACCTACATGGCCACCAGAACACCTACATGGTCACCAGAACCCCTACATGACCACCAGAACACCTACATGACCACCAGAACACCTACATGGTCACCAGAACCCCTACATGACCACCAGAACACCTACATGGCCACCAGAACGCCTACATGGCCACCAGAACGCCTACATGGCCACCAGAACGCCTACATGGCCACCAGAACCCCTACATGGCCTGAACACAAACACAAAAACTGCCATATACACACTCGTGTCACAAGATGAACGCATCACCATGGTTACCTAACAGTCAGGGACACCAATGGAAACAAGACACGCTGGCTTCCCCATGTTAATTCTACATTAAGCATAATGCAGGCGTGCCAATATCATGCCTGCCCTCAAACCTGCTGAAATTTATTTTTTATTAATATTCAAAGCAACGGTGGAGGAGGAAGATACAATTCTTGGGACTCAATTATTGTAAATGTTATGGTAAACTTTGTAGTGAAAATATGAAAATGTTACCCAACATTATATTTTCCCTGTGCACCTGCAGGTGTGTGTACACGAATCATGGTACACGCACACCGGCCGGGAAGACGTACACCGGCACAGAACACGTACAGTGAAGTGGTGCACACGTCAGTTACAGGAACCGGAGTGTTCTGTGTGTTTGAGTCTTCAGTGACGTGTGCCCGTGTATATAGTGTTACGGGTGTATACAACAGGTGTACACAACAGGTGCATACACAGATGATGGTATATTCCAGCTGTAATGTTACACATGTATACAACAGGTGTATACAGTATTGCTCGTGTGTATTCCAGCTTCATACAATGCCAGTTTGTGTATGGCTGGTATCGATGTTTGAATATAAATGTGGATTAAAGACAAGGAATGGAAAGCAGATGTTGGAAGTAAGAGGTAAGGAAATAGAGAAGGTAAAACAGGAGAAGTAGCGTGTGCCTGGATAGTAGAGAATGTGGGAGAGATGAGAAACTAGCAAGGAGTGGTGAATCAACGTGATAAGTCAAAGTCTGACTTTATTGACTGTTTTGGGTTATCCCAGGCTCTCTACACACATGCTGCTATGTATTATAATCTATGTAACTGTATTTGTGTATACTTGAATAAACTTACTTAAAGTACTGATAGTGAACACCACACCCCTGATGATCTCCCCCTACCTCTCACCACTATGCCCTTCTCTCACTACGTTTGTCCGCATGGCTGTGTCTACGACGCAGTCTCCGTCGTCCCCCCTACCCCCTTCCGTCTCCCCCTCTGCATAATAAAAGTCTTATTAACTCCACTACTCTGTATGTGAGGGGCCATCCTGAGATGGTAATAACCACGTACGAGTAACTCCAGTCATGCTGTAGCGAAACCTTTTAAAATCTTGTGTAGCTGGTGAACCCAAAGTGGGAGGCTTGACGATGTCCTTGCTGCCCTACTCAAGCTCAAGCTTGCCGATCTAATTACCTCATTTGTGAAATTCATCCCTTGTGATGGAGCATAAAAATACACAGCTAGCTTTTCTTCCCACCTTGGGACTCATGAAGAACAGAGTAGCCGTAGACAGCGGATGTTCCCACCATGTAACTATCAGAGTACGAGAACCGTATAATGCGGATGTATCCAATTGTGTTAAATACAAAATAAATAAAACTCCTCTCTCCTTTCCCTCCCTCCCACTCTCCATCACTTCCTCCTTACTTCCCTCCCTCTCTCCATCCCTTCCTCCTTACTTTCCTCCCTACCTCCGTCACCACATCCTCTACAGTCTACAATGTATCCTGGTAGGCAGACAAGGCAAAAGTCATTGCCCACCTACCAGTGACTGTTTCCAACAATGTTTCCTGTTATCCAAGGGGTCATACAACCCCTAGGAAATTGGAGATAAGCAGATTTGATCCAAGGAAGGGAAGAGGTAGCTTCCACTCTTTATATCAAGAGTCCTTCACCAGCGTGGAACAATAACGATGCCAAGAAACGTACCTTCAGATGTGATGTGTGCCTTCACTCCATTACAAATATTTGTATACAGATGAATCAATATTTTCACTGTTGCAGAAGTGTAGGCACTGGAAGAATCACAGTGATAAGAACATGTGCTACGTTGTAGTGTTCACAGACTGTTTAGAGTGCTAGTGTAGCACTTGCGGACTTTGCTACGAGAACTATGCAAAACGATGTATGGATCAGGTAGTTAATGGAGTTTGAAGCCTATCGACTACACGTGGGTCATTAAAGGCTGCATGTAACCCGTTCACCACCAGTCAAGAATACATCAGTCCCTAAATGGGGGAAGAAATGAACTCTCAGTGTATTTACACACAGATAAACAGCACTGTGTATATATCCTGATGTATGTAGGGTAAGCTAGGGTAGAGAGGTGCCAAGCGTACTCTCTCAGACGGGTATGGAGTACTCACAGCTGAGAGATTGCTCCAACACTACCGAGCTCACTGCCTAACAGCGGATAACTGAACCAGGGTGCCCAGCTGGTGCCCACCACCCCACGTCCACCCGCAACCCCGGGGTGCCCACCCAGAGCCCCGAGGCCACCCGCTACCCCGCGGTGTCAGCCTACATTTAGTGGGTGTTGCTTAATCAAAGTGAAGTAAAGTTTATGATGACCAGACTGGTTGTTGCCAGGCTAGTGCAGATATGTATTATAAGGCATACAATCAATATGAATTACTGTAAAGAATAAATAAAATAAAGATTTTATTTATTTGTAAAGGTTACAATGTGTAATTACAATTTTGGTTTGTTAAGTACAAAGAAAATCACTCCCCTCCACTCTTTCTCCTCCTTCCCTCTCTCTCTCTCTCTCTCTCTCTCTCTCTCTCTCTCTCTCTCTCTCTCTCTCTCTCTCTCTCATGTTATTTGTAGGATCGATGGCGTAGTGGATAGGGTGACACGTACGTTGTGTTGTCTCTTGAGGCGGGACATTGTGTCGTGGGGTCGAATCCTGGCCTGCCGCGGTTTAGTAAATGATTCAATACTACTTGTTTTGTGCTGTCATTGAATATGAATATATATATATATATATATATATATATATATATATATATATATATATATATATATATATATATATATATATATATATATATATACAAACACTGATCTCTGGCTGAAGGAGACTCGAACCTACGAACCTTAGGACAAGGTACGCAGTGCTTTACCAATCTACCCACACTGGACAATACCTTGGCGTGTAGCAGTGTGGGTAGATTGGTAAAGCACTGAGTACCTTGTCCTAAGGTTCGTAGGTTCGAGTCTCCTTCAGCCAGAGATCAGTGTTTGTGTATATTTCGCATGCTCTCGCGAATTCCTTGCATTGTTCAAATCTCTAGTAAGGCTGATGCATGCAGGGGATGAGATGAAAAGCTGTAAGCCTTCTCCCTGAAAGCTGGCTGCCTTGGATCAAACGTGTAGCTCATGCTACACGCCAAGGTATTGTCCAGTGTGGGTAGATTGGTAAAGCACTGCGTACCTTGTCCTAAGGTTCGTAGGTTCGAGTCTCCTTCAGCCAGAGATCAGTGTTTGTGTATATTTCGCATGCTCTCGCGAATTCCTTGCATTGTTCAAATCTCTAGTAAGGCTGATGCATGCAGGGGATGAGATGAAAAGCTGTAAGCCTTCTCCCTGAAAGCTGGCTGCCTTGGATCAAACGTGTAGCTCATGCTACACGCCAAGGTATTGTCCAGTGTGGGTAGATTGGTAAAGCACTGAGTACCTTGTCCTAAGGTTCGTAGGTTCGAGTCTCCTTCAGCCAGAGATCAGTGTTTGTGTATATTTCGCATGCTCTCGCGAATTCCTTGCATTGTTCAAATCTCTAGTAAGGCTGATGCATGCAGGGGATGAGATGAAAAGCTGTAAGCCTTCTCCCTGAAAGCTGGCTGCCTTGGATCAAACGTGTAGCTCATGCTACACGCCAAGGTATTGTCCAGTGTGGGTAGATTGGTAAAGCACTGCGTACCTTGTCCTAAGGTTCGTAGGTTCGAGTCTCCTTCAGCCAGAGATCAGTGTTTGTGTATATTTCGCATGCTCTCGCGAATTCCTTGCATTGTTCAAATCTCTAGTAAGGCTGATGCATGCAGGGGATGAGATGAAAAGCTGTAAGCCTTCTCCCTGAAAGCTGGCTGCCTTGGATCAAACGTGTAGCTCATGCTACACGCCAAGGTATTGTCCAGTGTGGGTAGATTGGTAAAGCACTGCGTACCTTGTCCTAAGGTTCGTAGGTTCGAGTCTCCTTCAGCCAGAGATCAGTGTTTGTGTATATTTCGCATGCTCTCGCGAATTCCTTGCATTGTTCAAATCTCTAGTAAGGCTGATGCATGCAGGGGATGAGATGAAAAGCTGTAAGCCTTCTCCCTGAAAGCTGGCTGCCTTGGATCAAACGTGTAGCTCATGCTACACGCCAAGGTATTGTCCAGTGTGGGTAGATTGGTAAAGCACTGCGTACCTTGTCCTAAGGTTCGTAGGTTCGAGTCTCCTTCAGCCAGAGATCAGTGTTTGTGTATATTTCGCATGCTCTCGCGAATTCCTTGCATATATATATATATATATGTCGTGCCGAATAGGCAGAACTTGCGATCTTGGCTTAAATAGCAACGCTCATCTTGCCATATAGGACAAGTGAAAATTTGTGTATGCAATAATTTCGCCAAAATCATTCTGAACCTAACGAAAAAAATATATTTCACTGTGTTTGTTTAGTATTAAATTATTGTAAACAAATCTAAAGTATATTTAGTTGGGTTAGGCTAAAATAAATTGTTCTTGTTATAATAAGGTTAGGTAAGTTTTCTAAGATTCTTTTGGTGCAAAATTAAAAATTTTTACATTAACATTAATGAAAAAAAAAATATCTTTAAACGTATAAGAGAAAATTTTAGAAATGACTTAATTTTAAATGAGTTCTTGCTAATTGACCAGTTTTACATATTCGGCACGACATTATATATATATATATATATATATATATATATATATATATATATATATATATATATATATATATATATATATATATATATATATATATATATATATATCACATATGAATAAAACTTGAAATCTTGGAACATTTACTGGAGTACCTTACCTTCCTTAACTCTGATATACCTTTGGTGAGTTTCTAAATGATTAATATTATCGTGTGATGCAATCGTTGAGGCTGGGATGTATGATAACACGAGATGAATACTGGTGATGCAATCCTTAAGGCTGGCATGTATAACACGAGATGAATACTGGTGATGCAATCCTTAAGGCTGGCATGTATAACACGAGATGAATACTGGTGATGCAATCCTTAAGGCTGGCATGTATAACACGAGATGAATACTGGTGATGCAATCCTTAAGGCTGGCATGTATAACACGAGATGAATACTGGTGATGCAATCCTTGAGGCTGGCATGTATAACACGAGATGAATACTGGTGATGCAATCCTTAAGACTGGCATGTATAACACGAGATGAATACTGGTGATGCAATCCTTAAGGCTGGCACGTATAACACGAGATGAATACTGGTGATGCAATCCTTGAGGCTGGCATGTATAACACGAGATGAATACTGGTGATGCAATCCTTAAGACTGGCATGTATAACACGAGATGAATACTGGTGATGCAATCCTTGAGGCTGGCATGTATAACACGAGATGAATACTGGTGATGCAATCCTTAAGACTGGCATGTATAACACGAGATGAATACTGGTGATGCAATCCTTGAGGCTGGCATGTATAACACGAGATGAATACTGGTGATGCAATCCTTGAGGCTGGCATGTATAACACGAGATGAATACTGGTGATGCAATCCTTAAGACTGGCATGTATAACACGAGATGAATACTGGTGATGCAATCCTTAAGGCTGGCATGTATAACACGAGATGAATACTGGTGATGCAATCCTTAAGACTGGCATGTATAACACGAGATGAATACTGGTGATGCAATCCTTGAGGCTGGCATGTATAACACGAGATGAATACTGGTGATGCAATCCTTAAGACTGGCATGTATAACACGAGATGAATACTGGTGATGCAATCCTTAAGACTGGCATGTATAACACGAGATGAATACTGGTGATGCAATCCTTGAGGCTGGCATGTATAACACGAGATGAATACTGGTGATGCAATCCTTAAGGCTGGCATGTATAACACGAGATGAATACTGGTGATGCAATCCTTAAGGCTGGCATGTATAACACGAGATGAATACTGGTGATGCAATCCTTAAGGCTGGCATGTATAACACGAGATGAATACTGGTGATGCAATCCTTAAGGCTGGCATGTATAACACGAGATGAATACTGGTGATGCAATCCTTAAGGCTGGCATGTATAACACGAGATGAATACTGGTGATGCAATCCTTAAGGCTGGCATGTATAACACGAGATGAATACTGGTGATGCAATCCTTAAGGCTGGCATGTATAACACGAGATGAATACTGGTGATGCAATCCTTAAGGCTGGCATGTATAACACGAGATGAATACTGGTGATGCAATCCTTAAGACTGGCATGTATAACACGAGATGAATACTGGTGATGCAATCCTTAAGGCTGGCATGTATAACACGAGATGAATACTGGTGATGCAATCCTTAAGGCTGGCATGTATAACACGAGATGAATACTGGTGATGCAATCCTTAAGGCTGGCATGTATAACACGAGATGAATACTGGTGATGCAATCCTTAAGGCTGGCATGTATAACACGAGATGAATACTGGTGATGCAATCCTTAAGGCTGGCATGTATAACACGAGATGAATACTGGTGATGCAATCCTTAAGACTGGCATGTATAACACGAGATGAATACTGGTGATGCAATCCTTAAGACTGGCATGTATAACACGAGATGAATACTGGTGATGGTGAGTGACATATCAAGTTAACTTTAATATGTACTTCAATAAATGACTTAAAGAAAATTTAAGTCTTACCCACTTATAAAATATATTTACTCAAGCTCAATTATCCATACACTATATATACACTGTACTGTATATGCACTATACTACATACACACTATATTGTATATGCACTATACTGTATATTGACTATACTGTATATGTACTACACTTATATGCACTATACTACATACACACTACAGAATACTACACAATTACATATATATATATATCTAACATGTAATATGCGCCAAGAAGGGAAACAAGGGAGTCCAGTTTGGTAGCGGCTCTCGCACTCAGAGGACGGAGAGTCGAGCCTCCACTACTCATCACGCTAAATGACCCATGATGGGTCGAGTGTTTAACATATGAAAAAGAACAAGGAAGGAAACTGCAAGATTTACATAATGAATCTACATGACTGGTCAGTCAGCAACACTCCTGACATGACGAAGGTAGAGACAGACAGACAGACAGACAGACAGACAGACAGACAGACACACACACACACACACACACACACACACACACACACACACACACACGCGCACGCCTGACTACACTGGAGGACAGGAGGATCAGGGAAGACATGATAACGACATATAAAATACTGCGAGGAATTGACAAGGTGGACAAGACAAGATGTTTCAGAGATGGTACATAGAAACAAGAGGTCACAATTGGAAGTTGAAGATTCAGACGAGTCAAAGGGATGTTAGGAAGTATTTCTTCAGTCAGAGTTGTCAGGCCCTGGAATAGCCTAGAAAGTGACGTAGTGGAGGCGGGAACCATACATAGTTTTAAGACGAGGTTTGATAAAGCTTATGGAGCAGGGAGAGAGAGGACCCAGTAGCAGTCAGTGAAGAGGTGGGGCCAGGAGCTATGAATTAACCCCTGCAACAACAAATAGGCGAGTGTACACACACACACACACACACACACTAAAACCGTACAGCAAAACCCTGGTAAAACAAGCGTTTCAAACAGGTACACAACGTGATATGCGTCCTGTTCATCAGCTGGTTGGTATAACATTAACATGAAAACCATTATTATTAATATTATAAAAGCCGTTTCAATGTTCCGTATATCTGAAGGACACTCAAATTTAATATAAACTTCCCCAGAACACTGCAAAACTTTCCCCAGAACACAGCAAAACTTTCCCCAGAACACAGCAAAACTTTCCCCAGAACACTGCAAAACTTTCCCCAGAACACTGCAAAACTTTCCCCAGAACACAGCAAAACTTTCCCCAGAACACAGCAAAACTTTCCCCAGAACACTGCAAAACTTTCCCCAGAACACAGCAAAACTTTCCCCAGAACACAGCAAAACTTTCCCCAGAACACAGCAAAACTTTCCCCAGAACACTGCAAAACTTTCCCCAGAACACTGCAAAACTTTCCCCAGAACACTGCAAAACTTTCCCCAGAACACAGCAAAACTTTCCCCAGAACACAGCAAAACTTTCCCCAGAACACTGCAAAACTTTCCCCAGAACACTGCAAAACTTTCCCCAGAACACAGCAAAACTTTTCCCAGAACACAGCAAAACTTTCCCCAGAACACAGCAAAACTTTTCCCAGAACACTGGATAACTTCTTATGAGCACAAAGAATTTTATTTAGAGTGAAAGGCGATGCAGGTGTTCCCAGCTGGTGCTCTCACTGACAACCTCACTTGTATGTGTGTACTGTATGTGCATTTTTTAGGCCTAGCTCTATTACCCATTTAATATGTGATAATGTAAACATGTATGCTGTACATTATTATAATAATGGGAGAGCGCTAAACCCGTAGGGATTATACAGTGCCTGGGGGTTGGAAGGTATTCAGGCTCAATTCAGGGAACCCGAGCACAGATCCAATTCCCTAGATCAAGGAACCTCCTTTGAGAGGGAACCTGTTGTTCAATGAATCGACCTACATAAACATGTACATGTACAAAAAGGTACATGTACATGTTTGTGTAGTACATGTACAAAAAGGATGGGTTGATTACATGTCCCTGGACTGTGGGAAAACATGTGACAATGTACTCCACCAGAAACTGACTCTCAAGTTAGAGCGCGCAGGGATACCAGGTAAGTCATCAAGGAATACCTAACGAGTAGAAGACAGAGGGTGATGATAAGGGCAGATGTTTCAGGACGGAAAAGTGTCACAAGTGGGGTTCCCCAAGGGTCAGTTCTAGGACCTTTATTTTTCTTACATAGGTAAACGACCTGCCCGAGGGAACTGACTCGTATGTCTCCTTGTTTACTGATAATGTAAAACCTAATGAGAACAGAAACTGAAGAGGAGAAAGAGAGGTTACAGGTAAACCTGAGGATAGAGGGAGGTTACAGGTAAACCTGAGGATAGAGGGAGGTTACAGGTAAACCTGAGGATAGAGGGAGGTTACAGGTAAACCTGAGGATAGAGGGAGGTTGCAGGTAAACCTGAGGATAGAGGGAGGTTGCAGGTAAACCTGAGGATAGAGGGAGGTTGCAGGTAAACCTGAGGATAGAGGGAGGCTGCAGGTAAACCTGAGGATAGAGGGAGGTTGCAGGTAAACCTGAGGATAGAGGGAGGTTGCAGGTAAACCCGAGGATAGAGGAAGGTTGCAGGTAAACCTGAGGATAGAGGGAGGTTGCAGGTAAACCTGAGGATAGAGGGAGGTTGCAGGTAAACCTGAGGATAGAGGGAGGTTACAGGTAAACCTGAGGATAGAGGGAGGTTGCAGGTAAACCTGAGGATAGAGGGAGGTTACAGGTAAACCTGAAGATAGAGGGAGGTTGCAGGTAAACCTGAGGATAGAGGGAGGTTACAGGTAAACCTGAGGATAGAGGGAGGTTGCAGGTAAACCTGAGGATAGAGGGAGGTTGCAGGTAAACCTGAGGATAGAGGGAGGTTACAGGTAAACCTGAGGATAGAGGCTACAGGTAAACCTGAAGATAGAGGCTACAGGTAAACCTGAAGATAGAGGCTACACGTAGACCTGAGGATAGAGGCTGCATGTAGACCAGGACAAACTACAAGAATGATCAAAAAAAGTGGTTACTGGAGTTTAACCCTAGCACGTACAAGGTCATAAACATTAGGGATGGAAAGAGGCGACCAGCAACGGAATACAGTTTGAGAAGCGAGAAACTAACAGATATCACTCAAGGAGAAACTTATTGGAGTCGACATTATATCCAACATATTGCCAGAAGTTCGCATAAATCGAATATTATCTGTAACACAGGCGAATACAGCTAATTGTAATACTGCCTTCATAACCCTCAAGAATCTTTTTGGTCTGCACACGAAATATGTTAAGCCCATCATGGAGCATATACGAAAACTAGGAAAGACCCCTCTTCCTGCCTATATATAGCCGTCCTGCTCCTCCTCTGTTAGTGTGACTTTGTCAATGGTCCAAGTCGGACCGAAACGTCGTCGTAAGCTTCTGTCTTTTATGTGCGGGTTATTGGTGTATCGTTCCAGTCACGGTATTGTGCCTTTTTGTTATTTAAAGACCCAAAAGTCTGTAACAAGATTAGTCCCAGAGCTGAAGGAACTGGGTTACCACGATTTTAGAAGAAAGAAGGATTAGGGGAGACATTATTATGACATACAAGATAATCAAAGGTTTTGACAGAGCAGAGGGGGACAGACTTCCTGAAATGAAATTGACAGGGGCGAGGCCATAGATGGAAACAAGAAATAAAGACGAGCCACAGGGATGTTAGGAAATACTTTTATAGTTTCATGATAAAGAAATGGAATGAGGTACATGAAATGACAGAGAAACGTAATACACAGTTTCAAGAGTAGATATGATACAGCCCACGAAGCCAGGAACCGATAATGCCGGGGATTGTTTTTAAGAGGCGGGGCCAGGAAATGAAACTCGACCCCCGCAAACACAACTTGGTGAGGACGGACGAACAGACAGACAGACAGACAGACAGACAGACACACACACACACACACACACACACACACACACACACACACACACACACACACACACAGTTACCTGACCAGTAGAGGTATTATTTAAGCATATGGTAGAGACAGGAAGAAGGAAAGAAGAGACACCAATGAAGGAAAAGAGAAAAAGCATTATTAAAATTGATAACAAAAGTGAAGAGAAGAACAAGAGAATTTAGCACCTGTGTAAGTGAGGAATGACAGGTGAAGACTAGTTGACTATTATAGACGCTATTATGGTGGCACTGTCAGCTCACAGTGGCATTGTCAGTTTATGGAGGCACTGTCTTTTGTTAACATTATACTGTCACTTGTTCATGGTAGCACTGTCAGTTCTTTATTGTGGTGCTCAGTTTATGGTGGTACTCAGCTGCTCATGGTGGCAGTCAGTTGTTCACTGTGGTGGCACTGTCAGTTGTTCCTTACGGTGGCATTGTCAGTTGTTCATCAGGGTGGCACTGTCAGTTGTTCATCACGTCGTCGTTGGCGCCGCAACCACAGAGGTCAACACACTCACTGACTTCTACTCTCATTTTCGCCAATTGTTGCTTATTTGATTCTCCCATTCCTCCCCCCCCCCACACACACACACAGGAATGATAGGAAGACTCTTAAGAAGAGTGTAAGACTCATCTGACAGTACGACACAGGTGACGCGCACACTGAACCTGTGGTACGAGTGACCGGGATTATGGTGCATTTGCTGTAGCAATATTTTGAGACATTATAAGACAGGAAGATAAGGAAGAGAGAGAGAGAGAGAGAGAGAGAGAGAGAGAGAGAGAGAGAGAGAGAGAGAGACATTGCTCACAAATATGGTAGAAAGATGCATGGTTCGGAAGAAACTTTTCGCCCATACAGTGGGAGACCAAGCACACTGTGTGGGCGAAACGATGTCTATAATACCTGGAGTTTACCTGGAGAGAGTTCCGGGGGTATCCTGCGCCCACGTCAAGATATGTGTTGGGGTAGGCAAGGGTAGGCAGTGGACTGTTCCTAGAACCTGTCTTGCGAGTCCCTGGTGTTGATACACATGCATGAACCGCTCCCTGTTGTTGTTGATACACATGCATGAACCGCTCCCTGTTGTTGTTGATACACATGCATGAACCGCTCCCTGTTGTTGTTGATACACATGCATGAACCGCTCCCTGTTGTTGTTGATACACATGCATGAACCGCTCCCTGGTGGTGTTGATCCACATGCATGAACCACTCCCTGGTGGTGTTGATACACATGCATGAACCGCTCCCTGGTGGTGTTGATACACATGCATGAACCGCTCCCTGGTGTTGTTGATACACATGCATGAACCACTCCCTGGTGTTGTTGATACACATGCATGAACCGCTCCCTGGTGGTGTTGATACACATGCATGAACCACTCCCTGGTGGTGTTGATACACATGCATGAACCACTCCCTGGTGGTGTTGATACACATGCATGAACCGCTCCCTGGTGTTGATACACATGCATGAACCACTCCCTGGTGTTGTTGATACACATGCATGAACCACTCCCTGTTGTTGTTGATACACATGCATGAACCACTCCCTGGTGTTGTTGATACACATGCATGAACCGCTCCCTGGTGGTGTTGATACACATGCATGAACCGCTCCCTGGTGGTGTTGATACACATGCATGAACCGCTCCCTGGTGGTGTTGATACACATGCATGAACCGCTCCCTGGTGTTGTTGATACACATGCATGAACCGCTCCCTGGTGGTGTTGATACACATGCATGAACCGCTCCCTGGTGGTGTTGATACACATGCATGAACCACTCCCTGTTGTTGTTGATACACATGCATGAACCACTCCCTGGTGTTGTTGATACACATGCATGAACCACTCCCTGGTGTGGCTGATACACATGCATGAACCACTCCCTGGTGTTGTTGATACACATGCATGAACCACTCCCTGGTGTGGCTGATACACATGCATGAACCGCTCCCTGGTGTTGTTGATACACATGCATGAACCACTCCCTGGTGTGGCTGATACACATGCATGAACCACTCCCTGGTGTTGTTGATACACATGCATGAACCGCTCCCTGGTGGTGTTGATACACATGCATGAACCGCTCCCTGGTGGTGTTGATACACATGCATGAACCACTCCCTGGTGTTGTTGATACACATGCATGAACCACTCCCTGGTGTTGTTGATACACATGCATGAACCGCTCCCTGGTGGTGTTGATACACATGCATGAACCGCTCCCTGTTGTTGTTGATACACATGCATGAACCGCTCCCTGGTGTGGCTGATACACATGCATGAACCGCTCCCTGGTGTTGTTGATACACATGCATGAACCGCTCCCTGGTGTGGCTGATACACATGCATGAACCACTCCCTGGTGTTGTTGATACACATGCATGAACCGCTCCCTGGTGGTGTTGATACACATGCATGAACCGCTCCCTGGTGTTGTTGATACACATGCATGAACCACTCCCTGGTGTTGATACACATGCATGAACCGCTCCCTGGTGTTGTTGATACACATGCATGAACCGCTCCCTGGTGTTGTTGATACACATGCATGAACCACTCCCTGGTGTTGATACACATGCATGAACCGCTCCCTGGTGTTGTTGATACACATGCATGAACCGCTCCCTGGTGTGGCTGATACACATGCATGAACCACTCCCTGGTGTTGTTGATACACATGCATGAACCGCTCCCTGGTGTTGTTGATACACATGCATGAACCGCTCCCTGGTGTGGCTGATACACATGCATGAACCACTCCCTGGTGTTGTTGATACACATGCATGAACCGCTCCCTGGTGTGGCTGATACACATGCATGAACCACTCCCTGGTGTTGTTGATACACATGCATGAACCGCTCCCTGGTGGTGTTGATACACATGCATGAACCACTCCCTGTTGTTGTTGATCCACATGCATGAACCGCTCCTTGGTGTTGTTGATACATATGCATGAACCGCTCCCTGGTGTTGTTGATACACATGCATGAACCACTCCCTGGTGTTGATACACATGCATGAACCGCTCCCTGGTGTTGATACACATGCATGAACCGCTCCCTGGTGTTGTTGATACACATGCATAAACCGCTCCCTGTTGTTGATACACATGCATGAACCGCTCCCTGGTGTTGTTGATACACATGCATGAACCACTCCCTGTTGTTGATACACATGCATGAACCGCTCCCTGGTGTTGATACACATGCATGAACCGCTCCCTGTTGTTGATACACATGCATGAACCGCTCCCTGATGTTGTTGATACACATGCATGAACCGCTCCCTGGTGTTGCTGATACACATTCATGAACCGCTCCCTGGTGTGGCTGATACACATGCATGAACCACTCCCTGTTGTTGATACAGATGCATGAACCGCTCCCTGGTGTTGTTGATACACATGCATGAACCACTCCCTGTTGTTGATACACATGCATGAACCGCTCCCTGGTGTTGATACACATGCATGAACCGCTCCCTGTTGTTGATACACATGCATGAACCGCTCCCTGATGTTGTTGATACACATGCATGAACCGCTCCCTGGTGTTGCTGATACACATTCATGAACCGCTCCCTGGTGTGGCTGATACACATGCATGAACCACTCCCTGGTGTGGCTGATACACATGCATGAACCACTCCCTGTTGTTGATACAGATGCATGAACCGCTCCCTGGTGTTGCTTATACAGATGCATGAACCACTCCCTGTTGTTGATACACATGCATGAACCGCTCCCTGGTGTTGATACACATGCATGAACCGCTCCCTGGTGTTGTTGATACACATGCGTGAACCGCTCCCTGGTGTTGCTTATACACATGCATGAACCGCTCCTTGGTGTGGCTGATACACATGCATGAACCGCTCCCTGGTGTGGCTGATACACATGCATGAACCGCTCCCTGGTGTTGTTGATACACATGCATGAACCACTCCCTGGTGTTGTTGATACACATGCATGAACCACTCCCTGGTGTGGCTGATACACATGCATGAACCGCTCCCTGGTGTTGTTGATACACATGCATGAACCACTCCCTGGTGTTGTTGATACACATGCATGAACCGCTCCCTGGTGTGGCTGATACACATGCATGAACCGCTCCCTGGTGTTGTTGATACACATGCATGAACCACTCCCTGGTGTGGCTGATACACATGCATGAACCACTCCCTGGTGTTGTTGATACACATGCATGAACCACTCCCTGGTGTGGCTGATACACATGCATGAACCGCTCCCTGGTGTTGATACACATGCATGAACCACTCCCTGTGGTTGTTGATACACATGCATGAACCACTCCCTGTTGTTGATACACATGCATGAACCACTCCCTGTTGTTGATACACATGCATGAACCACTCCCTGGTGTGGCTGATACACATGCATGAACCGCTCCCTGGTGTGGCTGATACACATGCATGAACCGCTCCCTGGTGTGGCTGATACACATGCTGATACACATGGGCATCTTACTGACAAAGAGAATGAAATGTGCTAATTTTAAATAATTATTTTCTCTCGGTTTTTACACAGGAAAACACTAACAATATCCCAGTAATTAATTTTTATAGTGGACCTGAAGAAGATAAATTATGTAACATCACAGTCACTAGTGAAATGGTTATGAAACAAACAGACCGACTGAAGCAAAGTAAGTCGCCGAGACCAGATGAGATCTTTTCAAGGGTTCTCAAGGAATGCAAAATGGAACTCTGTGAACCATTAACTGATATTTTTAATTTATCTCTTCAAACAGGTGTAGTGTCTGATATGTGGAAGATGGCTAATGTAATTCCTATTTTTAAAGCAGGGGACAAGTCGTTATCGTCAAATTACCGCCCAATAAGCCTGACCTCAACTGTAGGCAAATTACTAAAGTCAATTATAGCTGAGATTACAAGAAGCCATCTCGATAAGCAGAATCTGATTAATGGTACTCAGCATGGATTCACGAGAGGCCGTTCTTGTCTAACTAATTTAGTAACTTTCTTCAGTAAAGCTTTTGAGGCTGTTGATCACGATAAAGAATTTTATATTATTTACTTAGATTTTAGTAAGGCTTTTGATAGAGTTCCGCACCAAAGACTGTTAAAGAAAGTGGCAGCTCATGGCATTGAGGGAAAAGTGCTCTCATGGATTGAGTCATGGCTCACAGACAGGAAGCAGTGTGTGTCCATAAATGGGGTTAAATCCGAGTGGGGATCTGTAACAAGTGGCGTTCCACAGGAATCAGTCTTGGGCCCGTTGTTGTTTATATATATCAATGATCTTGATGAGGGAATTACTAATGAAATGAGCAAATTCGCCGATGACACAAAGATAGGTAGGATAACTGATTCAAACGTAGATATCAGGGAACTTCAGGAGGATTTAGATAAACTCAATACCCGGTCAGAAAAGTGGCAGATGCAGTTCAATGTAGATAAATGCAACGTTCTGAAGCTCGGGAGTGTCCATAACCTTACCACTTACAAGTTAAATAATGTAGAACTTTGCCATACAGATTGCGAAAAGGATTTGGGAGTTATGATAAGCAGTAACCTTAAACCAAGACAGCAATGTAGATGAATGGTTCACAGAACCGACATGTTGATAAATTAGACACATGTGCAACTCTTGGGTATCTTTATTAAGGAAAACGTTTCGCCACACAGTGGCAGTAATCAGTCCCTCAAGGTTGAGGGACTGATTACCTCATTCTCCTCCTGTTCTTCATGCTTCTCCTGTGCATGGACTGATGAAGCCACTGTGTGGCGAAACGTTTCCTTAATAAAGATACCCAAGACAAGACAGCAATGCCTAAGCGTACGTAATAAGGCAAACAGATTACTGAGATTTATATCAAGAAGTGTAAGCAACAGAAGTTCAGCGGTTATATTACAGCTTTATACATAATTAGTAAGGCCTCACCTAGATTATGTAGCTCAGTTCTGGTCTCCTTATTACAGAATGGACATAAATTCGTTAGAAAACATTCAGCGTAGAATGACTAAATTAATACATAGCATTAGAAATCTTCCTTATGAAGAATGATTGAAGACCCTTAAATTACATTCATCTGTTAGACAAAGAATGAGGGGAGACATGATCGAAGTGTATAAGTGGAAGATGGGTATTAATAAATGGGATATAAATAAGGTCTTGAGGATCTCTCTCCAAGAGAGAACCCGCAGTAATGGATTCAAATGTGACAAGTTTAGATTTAGAAAGGATATAGGAAAGTATTGGTTTGGAAATAGGGTAGTTGATGAGTAGAACAGTCTACCTAGTTGGGTTATTGAGGCTAAAACATTGGGTAGTTTCAAATTTAGGTTGGATAAATACACGAGTGAGAGGGGTTGGATTTGAGTGGGACTTGCATATGAGTGGATAGAATTATCAGAGCTTATTTCTTGAGTGGCAATGAAAATTGGGTCAGGTAAATATTTTGTTAGTCTGATGGATTGTGAAGGACCTGCCCAGTATGGGCCAACAGGCCTGCTGCAGTGTTCCTCCTTTCTTATGTTCTTATGAACCGCTCCTTGGTGTGGCTGATACACATGCATGAACCGCTCCCTGGTGCTGTTGATACACATGAATGGTATAAACCTAGGTAATAAATACCGACAAGTTGGTTTAGAAAGACACGTAAGAAAACACTACGACATATTTATTAGAAAACGTTTCGGTCCTGGGACCTTGATCACTTCTAACATACAGAGTATGTGTATGTATAATGTTCGCCAAGACCATAGTCCTGGCACGGGTCCCAATCTTGCGATGACCCGTCTCTGGCTCCCGATGGAGAAAGGTTTCCACAATGATGCGACGCATGCCGCTCAAGCGCCCCTCTGGTCAGTTCAACTGGTGCATCTCATAAGCGACACCATATGTAACTATGGACACTAGCGAGGAGGAGGATATGTCATTATCACAGGTAACAGCTTGTCTGGTTCGTTGACCCCATGGTACACTAGTGTGGCCGCAGTCATCTCTGGGTCCTCTTTGGGAGGGAATATCACCCCTAGTTGCCTGCGGAGTGTCTCAGTAGCTTCGCACTCTAGAAGATAGTGTGTTAGGGGCCGCTGGACAACGTGCTGACAGTACTGGCACATCTCCTCCTCAGCCTTGTCTACCATCATCTTGGCTGTGGGAAAGCCCAAATGAAGCCGATGGATGGCGGTACACTGCGCTCTGGACCAGCTTCTATCATATGGAGGGGGTTCTCCCTGAGTCGCTGCTCGGTACCACTGTTGAGATGGGGTATCACCTAAGACCTCCCCCATAAGTTTCGTGGCTCTGGCAGCCACCAGTTTGGTTTGTCGTAGGCTGATTGGGACAGTAATCCCAACATGTGGATAGTCTGTTGCTGTAACATACAGAGGGAGAAAGACATTATATATATAGGCGGAGAGAGAGGTGTGAGTGACGCACGTGACCTGAGGAATGTCATGTTGTGATGAGGACGGGTAGACGATGAAATCATGTGACTCCTGTGTTGTTGGGTTGGTGGTGCTTAAGTATCATGTATGCCAATGTTTTTGAAATTTTGTAGTTTCCAGTGTTGCGTTCTATAGTGTCGGTGACGGCGATTAGTGAGGCTTCTAGGCACCGTCGGCGTCTGAGGTCTGGTTCGGTGAGAACGAGTTGTGCCTCATTCCAGTTCATCAAATGCCCCGTGGAGTCTCTGTGGAGGACACAGGCGTACCTTACATCGTCTCTGTTAGAGGCATTTCGATGCTCATTCAGGCGGACTACAAGATCTCTGCCTGTCTCGCCTACATATTTCTTGGGACAGAACCCACAGGGGATAGTGTAGACGCCTGCTGTAGAAGTTAGAGGTGAGGGGCTGCGTTTCGTAGTGAGGTCTTTGATAGATGATGTGTTTATGATGGAAACGTTGATGTTACTCATAGCAAGTGCCCGGCAGGTATTTGTGGCAACATCACCACATGGGAGTACTAGGAACTGCTTAGGGGGCTGTTCCATGGGCACAAGCTATCCTCAACAAACCGCCCATGGAACAGCCCCCTAAGCAGTTCATAGTACTCCCATGTGGTGATGTTGCCACGAATAATCACTGGGCACTTGCTATGAGTAACATCAACGTTTCCACCATAAACACATCATCTATCAAAGACCTCACTACGAAACGCAGCCCCACACCTCTAACTTCTACAGCCGGCGTCTACACTATCCCCTGTGGGTTCTGTCCCAAGAAATATGTAGGCGAGACAGGCAGAGATCTTGCAGTCCGCCTGAATGAGCATCGAAATGCCTCTAACAGAGACGATGTAAGGTACGCCTGTGTCCTCCACAGAGACTCCACGGGGCATTTGATGAACTGGAATGAGGCACAACTCGTTCTCACCGAACCAGACCTCAGACGCCGACGGTGCCTAGAAGCCTCACTAATCGCCGTCACCGACACTATAGAACGCAACACTGGAAACTACAAAATTTCAAAAACATTGGCATACATGATACTTAAGCACCACCAACCCAACAACACAGGAGTCACATGATTTCATCGTCTACCCGTCCTCATCACAACATGACATTCCTCAGGTCACGTGCGTCACTCACACCTCACTCTCCGCCTATATATATATAATGTCTTTCTCCCTCTGTATGTTAGAAGTGATCAAGGTCCCAGGACCGAAACGTTTTCTAATAAATATGTCATAGTGTTTGCTTACGTGTCTTTCTAAACCATACACATGAATGAACCGCTCCCTGGTGTTGTCGATACACATGCATGAACCGCTCCCTGGTGTGGCTGATACACATGCATGAACCGCTCCCTGGTGTGGCTGATACACATGCATGAACCGCTCCCTGGTGTGGCTGATACACATGCATGAACCGCTCCCTGGTGTTGCTGATACACATGCATAAACCGCAAGATGAAATTAAAATCTGTGTCACTGACTTAAAGAGGCTGCAGATGTGGTCAGAAAGGTGGCTTCTTGTGTGTTTAATAACAGGAGTGGCAGCGAGAAGAACGGACATGGGATACTACCCGAGAATGAACAAACGAAAGTTCAGGTAAGATCCCAAATGGGATGAGCGGGGAGGACGGGACAGACGAAGAATAGTGCTGGAGAGGAGTGTTCTTAGTCGTAGAAATAGAGCCAGGGCTTAACCCAGCAGCGAAGGCGATCGTGGGACAGATATTGAGAAGAGAAATTCAGGCTCTACTGTTGGGACTCCGGTGGGGTGAGCGGGGAGGAAGGGACATGCGACGTTTAGCGCTAGAGAGGAGTGTAGAACTGAGCCATGTCTTAACCCAAAAGCTAAGGCGAACGTGGGTCAGAGAATGGTACCTGTCACAGAAGGTACCTGTCAGCGAATCCAAGGTTATTTGTAAATAGGGTTAGGAGCAGGATCATGCAAAGAGTAGAAAAGGTTGTGTTTGTTTGTGGGTCTGCGAATGTCTTCGTCAAGGAGAGAGGTCCAGTAGTCATGTCGTGTCTCAAGTTTGTCTATCTGTCTGTCACTGAGCGTCTTCCAGTACAGATTCAGCGCAGGGATGTCTAATTGGGCATGGAGAGACTCGCTTGTGGCGAAGTCCTCCCATCTGACATTAAGCACCCAGTGCAGCGCCTTGTTCTGGACACGCTGCAGTTTAAGTAAGTTTGTTTTTGTAAAGTAAAAGGACACAAGTGCAACTAATGTGACATTTATTGTGGCAACGTTTCGCTCTCCAGGAGCTTTATCAAGCCATTACAAACAATGTTGAAGAATTGAGACACTTATGCAACACATGGGAATCTTTATTGAAGAAACGTTTCGCCACACAGTGGCTTCATCAGTCCAATACAAAGTAGAAATGGGTAAGTGGAGTAGAAGTTCGAGGTAATCAGTCCCTCAACCTGGAATCGATGTGTTCAGTCCATCACTCTTGTAGGAAGTGCAGCATAGGGCCAGAGAGGTGGCTTATATACTGCGGTGAGATGAGTTGAAGCAGGAGGAGGTGAGATCACAGTGGGACCTGCCACTAGTGTAAGTAGGTCGTCGTCCAAAGGTTGGGCAAGCGTTGAAGTCTTTGTACCAAGATTCCATGATGTTGCAGTATCTGACAGAAGTGATGAATGGTTTTGAAAACCGACAAGTTGAAGAATTGAGACACTTATGCAACACATGGGAATCTTTATTGAAGAAACGTTTCGCCACACAGTGGCTTCATCAGTCCAATACAAAGTAGAAATGGGTAAGTGGAGTAGAAGTTACACTAGTGGCAGGTCCCACTGTGATCTCACCTCCTCCTGCTTCAACTCATCTCACCGCAGTATATAAGCCACCTCTCTGGCCCTATGCTGCACTTCCTACAAGAGTGATGGACTGAACACATCGATTCCAGGTTGAGGGACTGATTACCTCGAACTTCTACTCCACTTACCCATTTCTACTTTGTATTGGACTGATGAAGCCACTGTGTGGCGAAACGTTTCTTCAATAAAGATTCCCATGTGTTGCATAAGTGTCTCAATTCTTCAACTTGTCGGTTTTCAAAACCATTCATCATTACAAACAATACATGGACACAGAGGGTATATAAAGGCTCTGAGTGAGGTGCAATACTAGTGAGGTAACATTTCGATGTTCACTAGTGGTGGTAGTAGTAAGGAAGAGCAATTAATTCGTACATGAGTAAAAGGATATAAAAGCTATTACTTGGGTAACATAAAAATAGGTTGGACAAATATAGACTGGAAAGAGGCAGGTTTTTTAGTGTTCACTCTCTCTAATGTGCTTGTGTAGTATAACAGGAGAGACTATGTGATGGCAGGGTTTACTGTTTTCAGGAGGATTCTTGCTAAGACTTCGGAGATGGTGAAGCTGCCGTTTTGTTTAATTGTATTCGAAACAGCGATCAGTGGCCTACGTCTCACCTCTTGGCGCTATAAAAAGCTCCATCCTGTCACTTCTTCTCCATATTGTTTCATACTATGGAACAATGCTCTTCTCCAGACTGAGGGACTGACCACCTCAAAACTTTAAGGGTGATGGACTGATTACATCGTCTTCAAGTATCTTCTGCTTCTATCAACTTTTCTGTACTTGACTGAAGAAGCCTACTGTGTAGGCGAAACGTTTCACAATAAAGATACCTAACTGTTGCATATGTGTCTTACCTAACAGCACCTCACTCAGAGCCTTTATATACCCTCTGTGTCCATGTATTGTTTGTAATGGCTTGATAAAGCTCCTGGAGAGCGAAACGTTGCCACAATAAATGTCACATTAGTTGCACTTGTGTCCTTTTACTTTACATATTGTCGGTAATTCTACCAACTTTATTACAAGTTTGTTTTTGCTGCAAGAGAGAGGGCTAGAGGAGAGTAAGTAATCAGATGACGTATTAGGGATTTGTAGAGGTAGTTTGGTGCGTTGAGAGGCATGTTTCAGCTTGTAGAGGCCCGCAAGGGCCTTACTAGCTGTTGCATGCCTTGAGTTAATGTGTCCGTGTAAACGAAGAAGGTAGTCAAGATTAACGCCAAGGACAATGACAGATTGTGTGATGGGGATGTAAGTGCGGGTGTCAGCTGTTCTGAGCTCGACAGGTAATGGAGGATCACATTTCCTGTAGTTAAAATATGTAATGCTGGATTTAGCTGCATTGGTTTTGATCCTCCATTTTTGTTCTCAGATGGCTATCCTGTCGACCTTATTTTGTGTTTTGTGTGTGAGTGTATCTATATTGGCATGAGTGATAAGTTGTGTAATGTCGTCTGCATAGGCTAGTGTGATGGAGTTGTGGTATACAGGTGTTGGAATGTTGTTAGTGTATAAAATGTAGAGGGTAGGGGAGAGGACAGATCCCAGGGGTACTCCGGCATTTAGTGTGAAGTAGTCAGAGTAACAGCTTTGGAATTTTATTCTCATGGTACGGCCGTCTAAGAGGAGTTTACGAGTAGTGAGAGGCAGGTTAAAGTTAGTGCAGAGTTTGTACTTGAGCCCTTCGTGCCAGTGTCAAAAAGCCTTTTCAACGTCTTTTGCAACCAGGGCTGTCCTGTTTCTTTGTTTCTTCTCTACCCGAGAATAGAAACGCTACATATAACATGTCTCAGTGCAGGAGGCAACGATGTTGGCAGACGTAGGAGTGAGGACCTGATTAGCAGGTATAGGTTAGCAATAGAGATAATTAGGAAGAAGGGAGGGAACCCTGTCATATGTGGTATTTTGCCAAGGAGAGGAGTTGGAAATGAATGGTTGTCCAGGGCAATTAGTGTCAATTGCTGGCTGGACAAATACTGTACGGAAAATGCGGTAACATTCATTGACAACTGGAACCTCTTCTATGGCAGAAATGACATGTATGCCAGGGATGGGGTTCACTTATCTAGGTTTGGGGTGGGAGCACTGGCCAACGCAGTGGAGGGAGCTGTTAGGCCTTTAAACTACGAATAGTTAGTGGTATGGGTTTTGGCGGGAAAACAGTGAAGTTCCAGTGTAGTAATACGAGTACTAGGAGAACTAGTCATAGGCAAAACGAGGTGGATATTGGAAAGCCAGTGGCGCTAATTGACAATGACAGTAATAGGTTTAGTGGAATAACAGAAAGGAGCATGAAGGGTAAAGAGAAAGGAGGATCCTTAAATATATATTACACAGTGCTAGGAATAAGATGGATGAGTTGAGACTAGTTGCTAGTGCAGGTAACATTGATGTATTTGCCTTAACTGAGACGTGGTTCAATACGAAAAATCGGGACATGCCTGCTGAATGTCACATACAGGGATTTAAATTGTTTCAAGTGGACAGAAGCATCGGGAAGGGGGGTGGGGTGGCACTGTATGTCCGAGATAGCTTGAACTGTTGCATAAAAACGGGTATTAAGTCTGAAGTAACACACACACAGTCTGTTTGTATAGAATTTTCAGAGGGACATGAAAAATTTATTTTAGGTGTGATATACCGCCCCCCAAACTTAGATAGGGACCAAGGGAGACTACTATGGGAGGAAATTGTTAAGGCCACAAGGCACGATAATATAGTAATTCTAGGAGACTTTAACTTTAGTCATATTGATTGGAATTTCTTGACTGGGAATTTAGAATCAAACGACTTATTAGTAGTAGTTCAGGACTGTTTTTTGAAGCAGTTTGTGATACAGCTCACAAAGGGAAATAACCTTCTTGACTTGGTTTTGGCAAACAAGGAAACTCTTGTCAATAATTTAGAAATTGTGATGAATGGTTTGAAAAACCGACAAGTTGAAGATTGAGATACTTATGCAACATATGGGATCTTGTTACAAAGAATTCTTCAACACTTGTCCAACCTTTCGACGAAGACCTACTTCGACTAGTGGATGATACCACTGTGACCCCACCTCTTCCAGCTTCGCCTCACCTCACTACAGTATATAAGCCACGTCTACGGCCCTATGCTGTACATTCTACAAGATTGATGGACTGAACACATCGACTCCAGGCTGAGGGACCGATTACCTCAAACTACTCCTCTCCTTACGCCTTTCTACTTTGTAGATCAATGGTTCAGAGAACCGACAAGTTGATAAATTAGACATGTGCAACTCTTGGGTATATTGAGGAAACGTTTCGCCACACAGTGGCTTCATCAGTCCATACAAACGAGAATCTAGAAGAACAGGAGGAGAATGAGGTAATCAGTCCCTCAGCCTTTAGTCGATGTGGTCAGTCCATCAGTCTTGAATAGAATACAGCATAAGTGCGGAGAAGGAGCTTATAAACCGTAGGCAGGAGAGGCGCAGCAGTCATAGGCGGTGTCACATTTGTTCAATGTGGAAGTAGGTCGTGCCCAAGGGTTAGGCAAGCGAAGAATTCCCAAGCATTAAGGTCCCAAGAAGTTGGTGTTGTCACATTAAACAAATGCGACAACACCTACGACTGCTGCACCTCTCCTGCCTACGGTTTATAAGCTCCTTCTCCGCACTTATGCCGTATTCTATTCAAGATTGATGGACTGACCACATCGACTAAAGGCTGAGGGACTGATTACCTCATTCTCCTCCTGTTCTTCTAGATTCTCCTTTGTATGGACTGATGAAGCCACTGTGTGGCCAAACGTTTCCTCAATAAAGACACCCAAGAGTTGCACATGTGTCTAATTTACCTTTCTACTTTGTATTGGACTGATGAAGCCAGTGTGTGGCGAAACGTTTCCTGAATAAAGATTCCCATACGTTGCATAAGTGTCTCAATCTTCAATTTAGAAATTACAGAGGAACTCGGCACAAGCGATCACAAATCGATTACCTTTAGCATAGAATGGAAGTATGACATTAAGGATAATTCAGTAATGGTCCCAGATTTTCGCTTAGCAGAGTACAATGGGCTTAGAGAACACTTATCATCTGTTGACTGGGGTAACGAAGAGAGCTATCAATATGACAGTTTTCTGAACACAATACATGCTGTTAGGTAAGACACATATGCAACAGTTAGGTATCTTTATTTCGAAACGTTTCGCCTACACAGTAGGCTTCTTCAGTCGAGTACAGAAAAGTTGATAGAAGCAGAAGATACTTGAAGACGATGTAATCAGTCCATCACCCTTGAAGTTTTGAGGTGGTCAGTCCCTCAGTCTGGAGAAGAACATTGTTCCATAGTCTGAAACAATATGGAGTTGAAGTGACAGGATGGAGCCTTATATAGCGCCAGGAAGTGAGATGTAGGCACCTAGTAGAGGTAACAATGTTGTCGCTGGAAGTTCAGGTCCCTCACAAATCCAGCCATTCTCACTAGAAGTTGGTCACACTTCACAGACACCCACATGCATATATATATATATACATCTACGTTTTTCTCCTTTTTCTAAATAGCGCTTGTTCTTCTTTATTTCTTCTATTGTCCAAGGGGAAGTGGAAAAGAATCTTTCCTCCGTAAGCCATGCGTGTCGTATGAGGCGACTAAAATGCCGGGAGCGATGGGCTAGTAACCCCTTCTCCTGTAGACATTTACTAAAAAAGAGAAGAAGAAAAACTTTATAAAACTGGGATGCTTGAATGTGCGTGGATGTAGTGCGGATGACAAGAAACAGATGATTGCTGGTGTTATGAATGAAAAGAAGTTGGATGTCCTGTCCCTAAGTGAAACAAAGCTGAAGGGGGTAGGGGAGTTTTCAGTGGGGGGAATAAATGGGATTAAATCTGGAGTATCTGAGAGAGTTAGAGCTAAGGAAGGGGTAGCAGTAATGTTGAAGGATCAGTTATGCAAGGAGAAAAGAGAATATGAATGTGTAAATTCAAGGATTATGTGGATTAAAGGTTGGATGCGAAAAGTGGGTCATAATAAGCGTGTATGCACCTGGAGAAGAGAGGAATGTAGAGGAGAGATTTTGAGAGATGTTAAGTGAATGTATAGGAACCTTTGAACCAAGTGAGAGAGTAATTGTGTAAAGGGACCTGAATGCTAAAGTAGGAGAAACTTTTAGAGATGGTGTGGTAGGTAAGTTTGGGGTGCCAGGTGTAAATGATAATGGGAGCCCTTTGATTGAACTTTGTATAGAAAGGGATTTAGTTATAGGTAATACATATTTTAAGAAAAAGAAGATAAGTATACAAGATATGATGTAGGGCGAAATGACAGTAGTTTGTTGGATTACGTATTGGTAGATAAAAGACTTGAGTAGACTTCAGGATGTACATGTTTATAGAGGGAGATATATCAGATCACTTTTTAGTTGTAGCTACACTGGGAGTAAAAGGTAGATGGGATACAAGGAGAATAGAAGCATCAGGGAAGGGAGAGGTGATGGTTTATAAATTAAAAGAGGAGGCAGTTAGGGTAAGATATAAACAGCTATTGGAGGATAGACGGGCTAATGAGAGCATAGGAAATGGGGTCGAAGATGTATGGGGTAGGTTTAAAAATGTAGTGTTAGAGTGTTCAGCAGAAGTTTGTGGTTACAGGAAAGTGGGTGCAGGAGGGAAGAGGAGCGATTGGTGGAATGATGATGTAAAGAGAGTAGTAAGGGAGAAAAAGTTAGCATATGAGAAGTTTCTACAAAGTAGAAGTGATGCAAGGAGGGAAGAGTATATGGAGAAAAAGAGAGAGGTTAAGAAAGTGGTGAAGCAATGTAAAAAGAGAGCAAATGAGAGAGTGGGTGAGATGTTATGAACAAATTTTGTTGAAAATAAGAAAAAGATTTGGAGTGAGATTAACAAGTTAAGGAAGCCTAGAGAACAAATGGATTTGTCAGTTAAAATTAAGAGAGGAGAGTTATTAAATGGAGAGTTAGAGGTATTGGGAAGATGGAAGGAATATTTTGAGGAATTGTTAAATGTTGATGAAGATAGGGAAGCTGTGATTTCATGTATAGGGCAAGGAGGAATAACATCTTGTAGGAGTGAGGAAGAGCCAGTTGTGAGTGTGGGGGAAGTTCGTGAGGCATTAGGTAAAATGAAGGGGGTAAGGCAGCCGGGATTGATGGGATAAAGATAGAAATGTTAAAAGCAGGTGGGGATATAGTTTTGGAGCAGTTGGTGCTATTATTTAATACATGTATGGAAGAGGGTAAGGTACCTAGGGATTGGCAGAGAGCATGAATAGTTCCTTGGTATAAAGGCAAGGGGGACAAATGAGAGTGCAAAAATTATAGGGGGATAAGTCTGTTGAGTATACCTGGTAAAGTGTATGGTAGAGTTATAATTGAAAGAATTAAGAGTAAGACGGAGAATAGGATAGCAGATGAACAAGGAGGCTTTAGGAAAGGTAGGGGGTGTGTGGACCAGGTGTTTACAGTGAAACATATAAGTGAACAGTAGGAGTCTGTGGAGACAAAGAACTTTGTCCTTGGAGGCAAAGAGGGGAATGTATGAGAGTATAGTTTTACCAATGCTCTTATATGGGTGTGAAGCATGGGTGATGAATGTTGCAGCGAGGAGAAGGCTGGAGGCAGTGGAGATGTCATGTCTGAGGGCAATGTGTGGTGCGAATATAATGCAGAGAATTCGTAGTTTGGAAGTTAGGAGGAGGTGCGGGATTACCAAAACTGTTGTCCAGAGGGGTGAGGAAGGGTTGTTGAGGTGGTTCGGACATGCAGAGAGAATGGAGTGAAACAGAATGACTTCAAGAGTGTATCAGTCTACAGTGGAATGAAGGCGGGGTAGGGGTCGGCCTAGGAAAGGTTGGAGGGAGGGGGTAAAGGAGGTTTTGTGTGCGAGGGGCTTGGACTTCCAGCGGTCATGCGTGAGCGTGTTTGATAGGAGTGAATGGAGACAAATGGTTTTTAAAACTTGACGTTCTGTTAGAGTGTGAGCAAAGTAACATTTATGAAGGGGTTCAGGGAAACCGGTAGGCCGGACTTGAGTCCTGGAGATGGGAAGTACAGTGCCTGCACTCTGAAGGAGGGGTGTTAATGTTGCAGTTTAAAAACTGTAGTGTAAAGCACCCTTCTGGCAACACAGTGATGGAGTGAATGATGGAATGATTGTGAATATATATATATATATATATATATATATATATATATATATATATATATATATATATATATATATAAAAAAAATTATGAGAAAACAGAAAAATTCTATTTGGGTGGAGGAATAAAGGGGGACATAGGAACAGTTATTTGTAGGTTTTCTGTAAATTTTTAAATTTTTAATTTATTATTACCCCAAAATTAAAACATCTAGAAAAAAATATTATTTTTTTTAAACTAAAGTAAAATTTTTGAATGGGCTAAGCTTTTTTTAATTTTCCTAGGAAAAGGTGTATATCTACATTTTTCATGAAAAAAATATCAAAAAATATATCTTTAAAACCCTTTTTTGCTTTTTTTTAGGGGGGGATTGTGTTAATAAATTGTTTCAAAAAAATTCCATGTATAGGTTACTAAGAACAGGTGAAAGAGGATTTCCCATTGCCATACCAAACTTCTGAGTGTAAAACTTATCATTAAATACAAATTTTGCATCAACAATGCAAAGTTTAATAAGTTTAATGATAGTAGAAACTGGCAATGGTAAATCATAGTTAACGAGTTCTTCAGATAAGAAACTTAATAAATCATCAACAGGAACTTTCGTAAACAAGGAAGTAACATCAAAACTAACCATGTTAAAATCATTTAAGTCAGTCAAGGAGCTTAATTTATCAACCAAGTCTATGTTTTTTTTTTTTTGTAGTCCTGAGTTCATAGATGAGGAAATATCCAAAATTTATGAAATAGGTAATGATTTAAAATACCCAAGAAATGTAATTGATAAATCTTTTAAAGTTGCTAGAAATACTTTTTACAATCCAAAAAGGGACAACCAGCCTTATTCAAATAAAAATATGTTGGTTCTCCCTTACCATGAAAACTTGGTTGATATGCCTTCTCTTCTTAAGACTTTTAATATTAAAGTTGTATTCAAAAATCTTGATACAGTAAAAAAACTTTTGATAAAGAATTCCCCCCAAAATGCTGATGGATGTGTCTATAAGATTCCTTGTAAAATTTGCGATAAAGTTTATTACGGTCAAACTGGTAAAAATCTCGAACTAAGATTAAAACAACATAAATATAGCATTAGAACTGGACAAGATTCCAATGCTCTATTTATTCATGTAAGAGATTTTAACCATCCAATTGATTTTCAAAAAGTTGAGAAAGTAGTATCAAGCAAGTCCATGGTCGACAGGAATATAATTGAATCTTGTTTCATAAAAAGCAGTTTTGACAATAATATGAATATTTCAAGAGCCCCTTTGGTTTATATAAATTAGAATCCATTTATAATTAATAGAATTTGGGAAGAATTTAATAATACACTGGACAAATAATCGTTAAAATTTCTTATTTCTTGGGTAGAATAGTTTGTGGGGTGAGTTGTGCCAAGGACCTATCCTATATATATATATATATATATATATATATATATATATATATATATATATATATATATATATATATATATATATATAGTAGGTTGGTAGACAGCAACCACCCAGGGAAGTACTACCGTCCTGCCAGATGACTGTGAAACAAAAACCTGTAACTGTTTTGCATGATGGTAGGATTGCTGGTTTCCTTTTCTGTCTCATAAACACGCTAGATAACAGGGATATCTTGCTACTCCTACTTACACTTTGGTCACACTTCACAGACACGCACATGCATATATATATACATACATCTAGGTTTTTCTCCTTTTTCTAAATAGCTCTTGTTCTTCTTTATTTCTTCTATTGTCCATGGGGAAGTGGAAAAGAATCTTTCCTCCGTAAGCCATGCGTGTCGTATGAGGCGACTAAAATGCCGGGAGCAATGGGCTAGTAACCCCTTCTCCTGTAGACATTTACTAAAAAAGAGAAGAAGAAAAACTTTATAAAACTGGGATGCTTAAATGTGCGTGGATGTAGTGCGGATGACAAGAAACAGATGGTTGCTGATGTTATGAATGAAAAGAAGTTGGATGTCCTGGCCCTAAGCGAAACAAAGCTGAAGGGGGTAGGAGAGTTTCAGTGGGGGGAAATAAATGGGATTAAATCTGGAGTATCTGAGAGAGTTAGAGCAAAGGAAGGGGTAGCAGTAATGTTAAATGATCAGTTATGGAAGGAGAAAAGAGAATATGAATGTGTAAATTCAAGAATTATGTGGATTAAAGTGAAGGTTGGATGCGAGAAGTGGGTCATAATAAGCGTGTATGCACCTGGAGAAGAGAGGAATGCAGAGGAGAGAGAGAGATTTTGGGAGATGTTAAGTGAATGTATAGGAGCCTTTGAACCAAGTGAGAGAGTAATTGTGGTAGGGGACCTGAATGCTAAAGTAGGAGAAACTTTTAGAGAGGGTGTGGTAGGTAAGTTTGGGGTGCCAGGTGTAAATGATAATGGGAGCCCTTTGATTGAACTTTGTATAGAAAGGGGTTTAGTTATAGGTAATACATATTTTAAGAAAAAGAGGATAAATAAGTATACAAGATATGATGTAGGGCGAAATGACAGTAGTTTGTTGGATTATGTATTGGTAGATAAAAGACTGTTGAGTAGACTTCAGGATGTACATGTTTATAGAGGGGCCACAGATATATCAGATCACTTTCTAGTTGTAGCTACACTGAGAGTAAAAGGTAGATGGGATACAAGGAGAATAGAAGCATCAGGGAAGAGAGAGGTGAAGGTTTATAAACTAAAAGAG
>NC_091314.1:28558764-28591264 GCF_038502225.1 Cherax quadricarinatus
ACGGGGCTAATTCCAAAGGGCCCTGTTTCAGATGACGGTTTATGAGAAGAATTCATTCGATTGAAGACCAGGGAGAACTAAAAAGGGGTTTGGACAGGTGCAGACCTGGTCCAGCAACTGGCTCCGGAGTTCAACCCACAATGCAAAAACGAAGATTGGGGGAAGGCAAAGAAGAGCAGACGGGGAAGTCAGGGGGCCGAGATACAAAACCCCACCAAGGGAAAAAAATCGGGATGAGAAACACCGGACATTCCTGAAGGCAATCAACCAAATAACTGCTGCAGCATATGGGTGCCTAGCAAACCTCAGAACAGCATTCCGACATCTTAATAAGGAATCGTTCAGGACCCTGTACACCGTGTACGTTAGGCCCATATTGGAGTATGCGGCACCAGTTTGGAGCCTACACCTAGCCAAGCACGTAAAGAAACTAGAGAAAGTGCAAAGGTTTGCAACAAGACTAGTCCCAGAGCGAAGGGGCATCTTACGAGGAGAGGTTAAGGGAAATCGACCTGACGACACTGGAGGACAGGAGATATAGGGAGGATATAATAACGACATACAAAATACCGAGAGGAATTGACAAGGTGGACAAAGACAGGATGTTCCAGAGATGGGACACAGCAACAAGGGGATATAGTTGGAAGTTGAAGACAGATGAATCACAGGGATGTTAGGAAGTATTTCTTCAGCCACAGAGTAGTCAGGAAGTGGAATAGTTTGGGAAGCGATGTAGTGGAGGCAGGATCCATACATAGCTTTAAGCAGAGGTATGATAAAGCTCACGGTTCTGGGAGAGTGACCTAGTAGCGACCAGTGAAGAGACGGGGCCAGGAGCTTGGACTCGACCCCTGCAAACTCAACTAGGTGAGTGTAACTAGGCGAGTACGTACACGTACACGTACACGTACACGTACACACACACACACACACACACACACACACACACACACACACACACACACACACAAGGGACCTTGTGAGCAGTCACTAGGATAATAAAGTCAGGACACCACAAGAAATTTGACTAGTTTGTCGCTCACACATGCAAATCTAATGACTTTCTTCCCGGTCCATAAAATCAATATTAAGAGATACAAACCATACCACGGGAGGGGTTTGAACCCGCAATCAGAGAGCCTCAAAACTCCAGACCGTCGCGTTAGCCACTGGGCCATCTAGCTTCAATAAGAGTTAAGAGATACAATTAGATGCAAGATGACATGGCAGAATATTGAGAAAATGGAAGAAAGTTGTAATATTTCTTGGAGATGGTTGAGCACTGCAGTCAATAAGCCTGGCCTCGGGCCGGGCTGCCAGGTAATAAGAAATCTGGAAACCAGTCACCGGTGTACCGTCAAATATCAATAAAAAAGGTATATACACTCATAGGTCAGAGTATCCTCAGTCTTGGAGTGATCAGAAAGTGAATGACCTGCGTGAAGACGTGCAGACACACTACCATAGACATTTTTAGGGATAGTTACGATACGACCCTCGAAGTTATACGAGTGAGCCCGTTTAAAGGGCGGGACCAGAGGCTGATACTCGACCCCCGCAACCACAACTAGGCGAGCGCTCTGCGGTCCAAGACAATGACAGTTCTTATAAAAGCACTGTCACCCAAGGTGAGTGTAGGTGTAGACACCTCCCTCCGTCCCCTCTCTCTCTCTCCCCCCTCTCTCACTTTCTCCCTCCCCTGTGCCTCTCTCCCCTCCTATATCCTTCTCCATCCCCTCTTTTAATCTCCCTCTATCCTCCCTCCCTAACACACACATACACACATTAAAATTGTATTCTTGTGTAAGCGCTGAACCTTTAAGGTTCATACAACGCCTGGAGATTGGGAGGTGAAGTGGTGGTGGGGTAGGGGTATGGTGTGGCTTGGTAGGAGGTGTGGTGTGGTAGGAGGTGTGGTGTGGTGGGAGGTGTGGTGTGGTGGGAGGTGTGGTGTGGTGGGAGGTGTGGTGTGGTGGGAGGTGTGGTGTGGTGGGAGGTGTGGTGTGGTGGGAGGTGTGGTGTGGTAGGTGTGGTGTGGTGGGAGGTGTGGTGTGGTAGGAGGTGTGGTGTGGTGGGATGTGTGGTGTGGTGTTTGTGGGGTGGGAGATGTGGTGTGGTGGGAGTGATGGTGTGTTGGGAGGTGTGGTGTTGTGGTGGGGGTGTGGATCAGCAGCAATTCACCCTCACAGAGCACAACTAATAAAGAGTGCTGCAAGCTTCACTGAGACTTAATACAATAAGAACATAAGAATGGAGGAACACTGCAGAAGGCCTACTGGCCCATACATGTAAAGAACACATGCACTGTCTCATACCAGCCACTCGCTGCTAGATATAAAAAATATTTGGAAAATGAGTTTATAAATTTGAAGGAGAGGTGTGTGACCCTAGCGGGGAAGAGCACCTTAGGTGAGACGGGTTTTCCCAAGCACACAAGGGCGCTCACATTTCGTGCGTGCGTGCATGCACGTACGTACGTATGCAATCGCCAAGCTGTGTTTTCTAGAGTTGATTCATAGCTCCTAGACCTGTTTTATTTATATCGACCGGTTTCACTGATACCTTACGTCCAGGGCCCGATCATACCTTCTCTACAAACTGTGTCCACCATCACGAGATCAAGCAAGTACTACCTACAGTCTACATAACTCACTTGCAGCTTTAGCGGCTGTTATGTCCTTGATTCCCTCTCTCATTTCAAACAGCCTATCCCTATGCACACTACACAGTCCCATTAGTATTTCGTATATCATAAACATATCTTCCCTGGTTCTTTTCAATTCCACGATTTTTAGGTTAATTTACTTAAATATCTCCTCGTAGTTCATTCCACTCAGCTTCGGGACAAATCTTGTTGCGAACCTTTGTAATTTGTTCAGTTTCTGGACATCGTTCAATCGTGCTTCGCATGCAACTGCTGCATACTTTCCTTATATTTACAAGAAAGCGCCAAATCAGAATAGGTCAAAGTGGTAACTGGTATTGAAGATGTGTTGAGTGCAGGGATGTGGCACGCGTAAAAGGAGACGTCAAAGCTGGTGCAATAAGCAAGTTTTGTCTAATAAATCATAAGGAGAACCAGCATGAAGGGTAAATGTGTTTGAGAGAGGAGAGGAGAGTCACCACGCTAAATGAAAAGCCAAACATTGTTGTATATAGTGTCAAGACTGTGTACTGATATACACGGTGAGTTATTACATATTAAAGCTTGCAGGGTTCACCACTAGCTCTATAATACGAACATTTACAAATATTTTTACTTTTTCCTATGATATGTTTTCTTAGTTCACGATGGTTTAGAGATACAGTACTTTCCTAGCAGGGGCTGGTTCAGAGATACTTTCCTATCAGAAGGTGGTTAAGACAGTCGTTATAAATTTTACACAGCAAAGCTGTGTTATAACTTTTCCTGGTTCGTAACAGCTACAGATAACTGATCAGTGTCTTAGGGAGCATGTACACGCACGCATACACACAGCCAGCTGTGAATCGACCTCTGCAACCATAGATAAGTGCACACACACATACACGCGCGGTGGGTGGTTTGCGAGTGGAGGGAAACGGCCGGTCAAAATAATTTTCAAGGCAGAATCAGCTCGAACAAGGATCCTGCAGGAGAAAGCACGACTGAGGGACAATCCAGAGTACCAGAGAGTGTACTTCGATCGCGACAGAGCACAAGAAGAAAGGATGATACTGAGAGAGAGGGTGCAAAGACGAAAGGAGGAACGAGAGACACTGAAGATGAGCAAAACCCAGACTCAGGTGGAAGGGCAAACACACCTTACAGAAACACCCGCAGAAGGACTCCAACCACGACAAACCAAAAGCAACGGACCAATCTAAACCAAAACCCACACACTGTTCCTTCTGCCCCCACCCCTCACATCACAAACCCCACCCCTACAGCAGCCCCCTATGGGCACTCTGCCCCCAACCCCCATCACAAACCACACCCATACTGCAAACCCCCATAGGCCCCCTCCAGGGCTCCCGCTCCCCCAACCCCAATATTTTCCCAGGACCACCGTGATAGATAAGTTGAAGGTGTGGTACACGAACGCAGATGGATTAACAAATAAATACGAGTGGCATGAAAGAATCAATGAGAAGTCCCCAGACATCATAGCAGTCACAGAAACGAAACTCACTGAGACAATAACAGACGCAGTCTTCCCACCAGGATATCAGATCCTGAGGAAAGACAGAAGGAGCAGAGGGGGAGGAGGGGTTGCACTACTCATAAACAACCGATGGGGCTTGAGGAAATGGAAGGCATGGGAGAGATTGGAGAAAGGAACTACATAGTAGCTACAATTCAGTCTGGGGATCATAAGGTAGTCATTGCAGTGATGTATAAGCCACCACAGAACTGCAGGTGGCCAAGAGAGGAATATGAAGAGAACAAAAGAGCGATGGTGGACACACTGGCTGAGGTTGCACAAAGAGCTCAATCGTGCAAAGTTACTGGTTATGGGTGATTTCAACCATAGGGAGATAGACTGGGAAAACCTGAAGCCTCAAGGGGGTTCTGACACATGGAGAGCCAAGATGATGTACGTGGTACTGGAAAACCTCATGCATCAACACGTCAGGGACACTACCAGAGAGAGAGGGGAGGATGTACCAGCAAGACTGGACCTTGTGTTCACCCTGAGCAGTTCAGACATTGAGGACATCACATATGAGAAGCCCCTTGGAGCTAGCGATCACGTGGTTCTGAGTTTTGATTGCATAGTAGAGCTGCAAGTGGAGAGGGTAACAGGAGTCGATTGGGAAAAGCCAAACTATAAAAGGGGGGACTACACAAGTATAGGGAACTTCCAGCGGGAGGTTCAGTGGAACAGAGAACTGGCAGGAAAGTCAGTAAACGAAATGATGGAATATATAACAACAAAATGTAAGGAGGCAGAGGAAAGGTTTGTTCCCAAGGGCAACAGAATTAATGGGAAAACCAAAGTGAGTCATTGGTTTACCCGAAGGTGTAGGGAGGAAAAAAACAAAGTACATTAGAGACTGGAAGAGGTACAGAAGGCAAAGGACCCAGGAAAATAAGGAGATCAGTCGAAGAGCCAGAAACGAATATGCACAGATAAGGAGGGAGGCCCAGCGACAGTATGAAAACGACATAGCATCGAAAGTCAAGTCTGACCCTAAACTGTTGTATAGCCATATTAGGAGAAAGAAGACAGTCAAAGACCAGGTGATCAGGCGAAACGATCAAGATGTATGTGAGGAGCTCGACAAGAGATTTAAGGAAGTATTCACAGTGGAGACAGGAAGGATTCTGAGAAGACAGGACAGAGGGGGACACCAACAGGGAATACACCAACAAGTGCTGGATGACATACACACAACTGAGAAGGAGGTGAAGAAGCTAAGTGACCTTGATACCTCAAAGGCAATGGGACCAGACACCTCCCCGTGGGTCCTTAGAGAGAGTAGAAATGTTGTGTGTCCCATTAACCACAATCTATAACACATCTCTTGAAACTGGGCAACTACCTGAGGTATGGAAGACGGCAAATGTAGTTCCCATTTTTAAAAAAAGGAGACAGAAAAGAGGCGCTAAACTACAAACCAGTGTCACTGACGTGTATAGTATGCAAAGTAATGGAGAAGATTGTTAGGAAGAGAGTGGTAAGAGCGCCTGGAACGGAACAAAAGTATAAATGACAACCAGCACGGTTTCATGGAAGGCAAATTCTGTGTCACAAGCCTTCTGGAGTTTTATGATAAAGTAACAGAAGAAAGAGACGAGAGAGAGAGGTGGGTTGATTGCGTCTTCTTGGACTGCAAGAAGGCCTTCGACACAGTTCCTCACAGAGATTAGTGCAGAAACTAGAGGATCAGGCGCGTATAACGGGAAGGGCACTTCAATGGATCAGAGAATACCTAACAGGGAGGCAACAACGAGTCATGGTACGTGATGAGGTATCACGTATCGGGGCCCCACAGGGGTCAGTCCTAGGACCAGTGCTATTTTTGGTATATGTGAATGACATGATGGAATAGACTCAGAGGTGTCCCTGTTCGTAGATGATGTGAAGTTAATTAGGAGAATTAAATCAGATGAGGATCAGGCAGGCCTTCAAAGAGACCTGGACAGGCTAGACACGTGGTCCAGCAACTGGCTTCTCGAATTCAACCCTGCCAAATGCAAAGTCATGAAGATCGGAGAAGGACAAAGAAGACCGCAGAGTATAGGCTAGGTGGTCAACGACTGCAAACCTCGCTCACGGAGAAAGATCTTGGCGTGAGTATAACACGTCTCCGGAAGCACATATCAACCAGATAACTGCTGCAGCATATGGGCGCCTGGCAAACCTGAGATTAGCATTCCGATACCTAAGTAAGGAATCTTTCAAGACACTGTACACCATGTGCGTCAGACCCATACTGGAGTATGCAGCACCTGTTTGGAACCCGCACCGGGTCAAGCACGTTAAGAAATTAGAGAAAGTGCAAAGGTTTGCGACAAGGCTAGTTTCAGAGTTAAGGGGAATGTCCTATGAAGAAAGGTTGAGGGAAATCGGTCTGACGAACTGGAGGACAGGATGGATAAGGGAGACATGATAACGACATACAAAATACTGCGTGGGATAGACAAGGTGGACAGAGACAAAATGTTCCAGAGAGGGGACACAGAAACAAGGGGTCACTTTTGGAAGTTGAAGACTCAGATGAGCCACAGGGATGTTAGGACACATTTCTTCAGCCACAAAGTGGTCAGGAAGTGGAACAGTCTGGTGAGCTATGTAGTGGAGGCAGGAACCATACATAGCTTTAAGACGAGGTATGATAAAGCTCATGGAGCAGGGAGAGAGGTGACCTAGTAGCGTTCAGTGAAGAGACGGGGCCAGGAGCCGAGTCTCTACCCCTGAAACTACAATTAGGTGAGTACGTACACGCACGCACGCACGCACACACACACACACACACACACACACACACACACACACACACACAACGTGGAGAAGGGAGAAAATGGACCTAGTAGCGATCAGCGAAGAGGCGAAGCCAGGAGCTATGATTCGACCCCTACAACGACAACTGGGTGAATACACACACTTGCAACATTAACGAATTACTCTTTAACGTTATTAAACAAATACGTTTCATCGCTACTAATTATATCATTAACATAAACCTCAATTTTTTTTAATCATTTTATCTTCCAATAACATCAAACTGGATCAGTTTGAAAAAAGTAATTATGAAAAAAATATTAATTAATTAGAGCGAGATGATTTTTTCCCCCTTGTCGAGGGTTAAAACCTGTCCACTGGGACGGGGATTTACAGTGACCACAAATATAATCCACTTAATTATCACCAGTTTCATTATGTAGTGTTATCAGTGTTAATGACAGTGTGACCACCTAGTAACACTACACCACTGTAGTGTTATCAGTGTTAATGAGTGTGACCACTTAGTAACACTACACCACTGTAGTGTTATCAGTGTTAATGACAGTGTGACCACCTAGTAACACTACACCACTGTAGTGTTATCAGTGTTAATGACAGTGTGACCACCTAGTAACACTACACCACTGTAGTGTTATCAGTGTTAATGACAGTGTGACCACGTAGTAACACTACACCACTGTAGTGTTATCAGTGTTAATGACAGTGTGACCACGTAGTAACACTACACCACTGTAGTGTTATCAGTGTTAATGACAGTGTGACCACCTAGTAACACTACACCACTGTAGTGTTATCAGTGTTGTTGACAGTGTGACCACATAGTAACACTACACCACTGTAGTGTTATGTGTTAATGACAGTGTGACCACCCAGTAACACTACACCACTGTAGTGTTATCAGTGTTAATGACAGTGTGACCACCAAGTAACACTACACCACTGTAGTGTTATCAGTGTTAATGACAGTGTGACCACGTAGTAACACTACTGTAGTGTTATCAGTGTTAACGACAATGTGACCACGTAGTAACACTACACCACTGTAGTGTTATCAGTGTTAATGACAGTGTGACCACATAGTAACACTACACCACTGTAGTGTTATCAGTGTTAATGACAGTGTGACCACCTAGTAACACTACACCACTGTAGTGTTATCAGTGTTAATGATAGTGTGACCACCTAGTAACACTACACCACTGTAGTGTTATCAGTGTTAACGACAGTGTGACCACGTAGTAACACTACTGTAGTGTTATCAGTGTTAACGACAGTGTGACCACGTAGTAACACTATTAGGGGAATTGCCAATAAACCCCTGGCTGCCTTCAAGAGAGAGCTGGACAGATACCTAAAGTCAGTGCCGGATCAGCCGGGCTGTGGCTCGTACGTCGGACTGCGTGCGGCCAGCAGTAACAGCCTAGTTGATCAGGCCCTGATCCATCGGGAGGCCTGGTCGTGGACCGGGCCGCGGGGGCGTTGATCCCCGGAATAACCTCCAGGTAACCTCCAGGTAACCACTGTAGTGTTATCAGTGTTAATGACAGTATGACCACGTAGTAACACTACACCACTGTAGTGTTATCAGTGTTAATGACAGTGTGACCACGTAGTAACACTACACCACTGTAGTGTTATCAGTGTTAATGACAGTGTGACCACGTAGTAACACTACACCACTGTAGTGTTATCAGTGTTAATGACAGTATGACCACGTAGTAACACTACACCACTGTAGTGTTATCAGTGTTAATGACAGTGTGACCACGTAGTAACACTACACCACTGTAATGGTTTTATCAGCTTCAAGAAACAATGAATAAGGGGCAACAACAAACTCCAGCAGCACCAACACAACACACACATCGACTAGATAAGGTAACCTTAACACACCTTGCAGAGGGGTGTGGCAGCAACACTCTTGCAGTGAGGTGTGACAGCAGCACTGACACTTCCAACCATCAGAATTGATGATAAAACATAATACAGAATGGGAGAGTAGCAGAAAATCATCCTGCTGCCAACACTGCCAGTAGCGAGGTGTGATAACCCCAACACACCCTACAGAGGGGTTTGGCACTGCCAGCACTCCCAATAACAGCAGCAGTACCTGGTGGCAACCCAAGTATGTACTGCCATTAATCACTTCGTGTGAGAGACGTGAGCCACACACTGACACCAACATTAAGACGTGATCCACGCAGTCACCAACACTAAGACGTGAGCTACAGTAACACCAACACTAGGATGTGAGCTACAGTAACACCAACACTAGGATGTGAGCTACAGTAACACCAACACTAGGATGTGAGCTACAGTAACACCAACACTAGGATGTGAGCTACAGTAACACCAACACTAGGATGTGAGCTACAGTAACACCAACACTAGGATGTGAGCTACAGTAACACCAACACTAGGATGTGAGCTACAGTAACACCAACACTAGGATGTGAGCTACAGTAACACCAACACTAGGATGTGAGCTACAGTAACACCAACACTAGGATGTGAGCTACAGTAACACCAACACTTGGACGTGAGCTACAGTAACACCAACACTAGGATGTGAGCTACAGTAACACCAACACTAGGATGTGAGCTACAGTAACACCAACACTAGGATGTGAGCTACAGTAACACCAACACTAGGATGTGAGCTACAGTAACACCAACACTAGGATGTGAGCTACAGTAACACCAACACTAGGATGTGAGCTACAGTAACACCAACACTAGGATGTGAGCTACAGTAACACCAACACTAGGACGTGAGCTACAGTAACACCAACACTAGGACGTGAGCTACAGTAACACCAACACTAGGACGTGAGCTACAGTAACACCAACACTAGGATGTGAGCTACAGTAACACCAACACTAGGATGTGAGCTACAGTAACACCAACACTAGGACGTGAGCTACAGTAACACCAACACTAGGACGTGAGCTACAGTAACACCAACACTAGGACGTGAGCTACAGTAACACCAACACTAGGATGTGAGCTACAGTAACACCAACACTAGGATGTGAGCTACAGTAACACCAACACTAGGATGTGAGCTACAGTAACACCAACACTAGGATGTGAGCGACAGTAACACCAACACTAGGATGTGAGCTACAGTAACACCAACACTAGGATGTGAGCTACAGTAACACCAACACTAGGATGTGAGCTACAGTAACACCAACACTAGGATGCGAGCTACAGTAACACCAACACTTGGACGTGAGCTACAGTAACACCAACACTTGGACGTGAGCTACAGTAACACCAACACTAGGATGTGAGCTACAGTAACACCAACACTAGGATGTGAGCTACAGTAACACCAACACTAGGATGCGAGCTACAGTAACACCAACACTTGGACGTGAGCTACAGTAACACCAACACTTGGACGTGAGCTACAGTAACACCAACACTTGGACGTGAGCTACAGTAACACCAACACTAGGATGTGAGCTACAGTAACACCAACACTTGGACGTGAGCTACAGTAACACCAACACTTGGACGTGAGCTACAGTAACACCAACACTAGGATGTGAGCTACAGTAACACCAACACTAGGATGCGAGCTACAGTAACACCAACACTTGGACGTGAGCTACAGTAACACCAACACTAGGATGCGAGCTACAGTAACACCAACACTTGGACGTGAGCTACAGTAACACCAACACTAGGATGTGAGCTACAGTAACACCAACACTAGGATGTGAGCTACAGTAACACCAACACTTGGATGTGAGCTACAGTAACACCAACACTTGGATGTGAGCTACAGTAACACCAACACTAGGATGTGAGTCACACGCTAACACCATCCCTCGCTGCACTCCATCTTTCACTCACTAGAAACACCATGGTGAACACCTCTTGAGAACTCGTGTATTTAAAATTAAAACTTACATTAAGCTGATCAGATTAAACCGAATTAAATAATTAGTACTAAGTTGTTTGGAAGAATTATATTCTTATGACAGCGCTAAACCAGTAGGGTTCACACAACTCCTGGAGAATGGTAGGTAACAGGGTTTGATCCGAGAAAGGTTAGGGTAGTCCCAATTTCTTCTATCAAGAGATTCTCACCACATGTTTGGTGCGGCTGTGTGGAGATTGCTTCCAGAAAAAAAATAAATGTGAATGGAAATGCTGACGATATTGGAGTATCTGCTGAAGAGGACTTAGAAGGTCGAAACGTGCAGCCCTCCTGTTCTATCTCATTTCGGCATCCATGTGGGTTTGTATCACTAAGTGATTATGACACTCCCGGTATCAAGCACTATGAGCGGTGGCAGACCATACCCAAGTTCTGAGAAGCAGACCTTTCAGAGTAACTCCGCAGTACACTATGTAGAGGACTGACAAGACTAGGGAAGACGAAACTGGCTACACTGGCAGGATATTAATGAGGATGGCGGGAGGCTGGCCAACACCCTACACATGGTGACACAAGTAGAGCACGACTCAACTAACCAGAGTAACACAGCAAAAATACCACGAAGGCTCAATTATGTCCCGTATCTCGCCACACCACCGACCATCGTTCTTAGTCTGACACAACATTATACCAACCGTCTCACAGCAACGAGAAGGCTGGTGGGCTAGCACGCTCCTGCTCTTAGTCACACACCAACCCCCTCCCCTGCACAAAACACATACACAACAAACACCGCCCCCCCCACACACACGCCAGGACATGCGGATCGACCCCTGCAACCACAAATAGGTGAGTACACACACACACACACACACGCACATACACAATGTATATCTAACCTATACATTAAACTTTCTCTGGTTTTGGCAGTACCTTTGAAGAAAGTCATGAGAGAGAAGTGAGAACCTGCTGAAGGAAAACACCTTTCACTTACCTCTACTTACACACCTCTCTAAACAACAGCACCCACAAGAACCGTACTTATCACATTTTACACTCCATTATTATATCTCCTTACACTCCTCAATTATCATTTTTCTTACACCCCCCGGTTATCATATTTCCTTACACTTTCAAGTTACATTTTCCCTACGTCTGCACTCACTGCCCAACAACACTACATTAAGTAATGTAAATTAATAACACTTGTTCCACCCCGCTATAAACCATTATTTTGTCTCAGACAAACATATTTGTATACAATATATGCTTGGTATAAACCATGGTATTAGATACCAACAAATTGGTTTAGAAATACACGTGAGCAAACACTAGGACATATACTTGTAAAACGTTTCGGTCCTGGGACCTTCATCAAGGTCCTAAGACCGAGACGTTTTCTAACATATCCTAGTGTTTGCTCAAGTGTGTAAAAATATATGCATACACTTATTATTAATAGAATAATTACTACATTATTAGCTTGGCAAGTTATTATTAGAGCAATCCACCAACGATTCTCAAACATAATTAAAAAGAATACAAAACTGTTTAAATTACAAAATACGTTCATAAATGCTTTGCATGTGACACGCCATAATAAATACCGGTGAGTCACAGACGCGGGTTGACAACATAGCTCGCATGTTGCCGCATTAATAATCTCTGCTGCCTTACTCATTGCAAATTAATCCGAAATGGAAAAAAAGTATACCTTGAAAATCGCACTAACTTAACCTATTTAGGAAATTAGATGTATTGCGGTCGCTGCGCAAGCCAAGAAAGGTATCCCCGTATTGCATAACCCCAGCCCCCTGTATCTTAATGCACGCGAAAGGAACAGTGCGGAGTGTGGCACAAGGGTCCAATAAAGTTAAAAAAAAAAAGCACTGAAGATTTTGAAGGGAATCAGGTGTTCACAGGTTACCACAGACACCAATTATCCAAATTTCTTCAATAAAAACGGCAAAATTATGACATAGTTGAAACTAATTCATAACTTCCACTAAAAAAATATCAGCTTTGAAGCTAAAATGAACTTTTTTTTTTTATCACAGAAACCAATATCCTAAAATACACCAGCACATTAAGTATGAAGCCGCTCAGTTATCGGTAATGAAAGTGAAGACAATCAGACGAGACACTCAGAAATTTTCACAAAAAAACAATATTTAAATTTTCGTTTTTTTTTTTTTTTGGGGGGGGGGGCAAAGGAAACTGGTGCCTCCCTGAGCCAAAATCAATGCAAACTTGTCTTTAAGACTGACCAGTGTTTAAGGTTTAAGTATACATGTAAGAAATTAAGTTTTAAAATTTTAGTACATAAACTAAATTTTTTACAATGGTCTTGAGTGCACACAAATGTTATGCGCACATAAAAGTACATTATGTAGGTTTAATCTATGACAGCCCAGTAAGTCAAACACTGACTTATTCCTGATTTTCCAGTTATTTCACAGAAGCCAATTTAATTCATAACATTGGCACAATAAAAATTACTAAACCTAAAATTAAGGCGAAGCTTCGTTGAAAAAACACACCAACACTGAACGTTTAAAGCCAACCAGGAGATGCATTTTCTAGACAACATATCCAAGGGTATTATCCACTTCATTCGATGAAACGGTCATTAAAGACTGATTCCATTCAGATCACTTTATATAAAGCAGGGAAAGCGTCTGTGGAATGGAAGGCAATCAGATCGATCCCTGGGAAGGATGCGTCACTGTTCCTTCCACCAAGACACTCATCAACATCAAAGCAAAATAATGTAATATAAAATAAAACTATACTATTTCAAGATTGCTGCAACACACACTATTAGCAACGCCAACCTTCTTTCAAGCAGGATCTACCAGTGTTAAAATTTTGGAGCCGACGAAAGACGCTTTCTGAAGTTATTTCATGGGAACCAATTTCAGGAATGGTCTACATAACATGGAACAGAGAGCGCCTGCACTTGTCCACTGTTCCATGAACCTTTCCCCTAATAATAGTTGACCAGGATTGAAAACTAAAGGTAGATCGGTTAAGTGTTCTGAAGTTATAAACAGAAGCTGCAGATAAAGTTAAGTGGAAGATGATAAATACGACACTTGTGCAATACTTGGGTTTCTTTATTCCGCCAGCCAGTGGCTTCTTCAGTCCTATGCAGAGAAACTGTGAGAGATGAGGAATGTGAGGTAATCACCCTGGAGTTGATGTGTTCAGTCTATCAATCTTGATGGACTGAAAATATTGATTCTAGGCTGAGGGACTGATTACTTCACACACCTCATCTTCCACCGCTTCTCTGCACTGGACTGAACAAGCAACTGACTGGAGAATAAAAATACCCAATTGTTGCACAAGTGTATTATTTATCACTAGTCTGTTTTCTAAACCATTTGTTCAAATTTAGTTTAAGATAAGAACACTGTAGTTAACAGTGCTGCTGCTACAGCAATAACACCGACGCACTGTAACACTACACCAAACTCACGAAAAAAAAAAAAACTATAAAAATGCAAGTGTTCAATATTTCACATCCGTCTTTTTGCAGTTCTATTCTATATCAAATTCTTTATAATGCTCTAAGAAAAAATATCTGATTACGTTATTTTTATAAGTTCAGTTCAAAATAAACTTGTTAAAAAAAGTGGTAAATTGGCACGTACAAAGCACAAATTCAATACAAAAATCACATCCAATTAAGACACCATCGTTGAAGTGTTGCAAGTCGACCAGAAGCAACATTCTCTAGTTATTACATGATAACCAATTTAATAAACTTTGCCATTTAAAATCTACATATCTGAAGGCGAAAGCCAAGCTTTCCTTTAGTAGAGACAATACAAAGTATGATTCCTATTAGAAAAACCATTCTCAAGCAAGTGGCCTGAATACAACGATTACAAGTTTTTGAACAATTTAATAACAAGTCCAAATTTGCATCAAGAATGTAAACTTACAGGACGTTATGTCATGTACCAGTGTTAATACTGTCGGTGAGACCAAGCAGCCTTTAACTGTAGGTAAATGGTTCAAAGAACAGACAATTAGACAGAAGTGCAACACTTGTCCTAAGCGCATTCCGTGACCTGAGAAGGCTTTGTCTCCTGCCTTACACACAAAAACTTGTCTGTCGACAACCAAGAGAACATACGAAAACCAGGACAGTTTTTTCTCGAACAGTTCATTCGACAAGTAAAGCAATCAACAACTGAGGCTCAACTGTATGTTTATTGTGGAAACGTTTCGCCACTTGCTTCATTAGTCCTAATACAAAAAAAGAATGGTGAAGATCAGGAGTAGTTTGTGGTTACTAGTCCATCAATCTTGAAAAGACTGATGAAGTGAATTACACCGACTCCAGGCTGAGGGACTGATTACCTCAAATTATTTCTGATCTTCACCATTCTTCTTTGTATTGAACTGATGAAGCCCCTGTGTGGTGAAAGGTTTCCTCAACAAAGACACCCAAGTGTTGCACATGTGTCAGCTAATTTAGCATTCTTTAGTTACTGAATGTCAATGTTTCTATTTAATATAATACCGAGTTGGGGGCTTATGAAGCCTAGTAACAAGACGAGCCCAGTAACATGGATCCCAGTAACATGGCGAGCCCAGTAACAAGACGAGCCCAGTAACAAGACGAGCCCAGTAACAAGGATCCCAGTAACATGGCGAGCCCAGTAACAAGACGAGCCCAGTAACAAGGCGAGCCCAGAACCAAGGTGAGCGCGGTAACAAGGAACCCAGTAACAAGACGAGCCCAGTAACAAGAAACTCAGTAACAAGGCGAGCCCAGTAACAAGGATCCCAGTAACATGGCGAGCCCAGTAACAAGACGAGCCCAGTAACAAGGATCCCAGTAACATGGCGAGCCCAGTAACAAGACGAGCCCAGTAACAAGGCGAGCCCAGAACCAAGGTGAGCGCGGTAACAAGGAACCCAGTAACAAGACGAGCCCAGTAACAAGAAACTCAGTAACAAGGCGAGCCCAGTAACAAGAAACTCAGTAACAAGGCGAGCCCCGTGTGACTGGATTAGTCAGTGGGAGATAATAACAAACCCAAGGTATGACTGGTTAGTCAGTGAGATAGTAACAAACCCAGGGTGTGACTTGATTAGTCATTGAAAGATAGTAAGACCCAGGGTGTGACTGGATTAATTAGTGAGAGATAGTAAGACCCAGGGTGGTGTGACTTGATTAGTCAGTGGGAGATAGTAAGACCCAGGGTGTGACTGGATTAATCAGAGATAGCAAGACCTAGGGTGGTGTGACTGGACTATTCAGTGGGAGATAGTAAGACCCAGGGTGTGGTCCTGATCTGCATGCACACCATATGTGCTGGCGATATCTGCCACATCTGTGGTCCCTTGACAGTGTTGCATGTTACCTGATATCACGTGCATTATAACTGCACCAGGCTGAGCCAGGCTTATGCAAGAGTTAAGCGAGCTGCAACACCCTTCACCCCCCCCACACACACACATTTGCAAGACCAAAAAAAAGTCTTAAGTTTTATGAGACAAATGGATGGTAAAAACGATGAGAGAAAATGTACGAGAAGTAAAACAAAAATAAAATACTGAAGAATGATAGTGACTTACAAGATCATAACGAAGCTCTAAACCCGAAAGGACTTAGAAGAATAAAGGTGAAACACATACTTCACGACTTGTACCCGCACACTGACACTCTTCAATGACGATAAGAGAGAAAACTCATCTTCCAGTGTACGTAAACATAACCTCAGCTAGGAACACCATGCTAGTCGCTTTATTTACTACTTAACAATATTTTATTACACGTAAACTATATACATTTTGTATAAAAACAAAATAAAGTTTGTTTGTAAGCCTGCCTGCCTCCCCCTCCCCCCCTCAGGATGGGTTTGCCATGGGATCAAAAACTAAGTTTCACGAGTTGCTTAAAAACAGTTTTATTACGATTTCACGAGTCTTACCTAACTATCTAAGCTAACTAGCTAATCATCATGTTTGACAGGATCAGGTGTACATAGGTTAGAAAGTGATACCTACCATACTGCGCCTGAAGGGGAGGGGGGGGGTGATGGGGTATAGGAAAAAAATCAAATTTGATCCGAAGAAAGGAGAAGATAGAATTAATTCCCTGGATGCTGAGCCTTTCACTTGTCCCTCCTACCGTCAACAACCATGTCCTCTCCACTCTTAAACAATATTCCCAATTAATGCCAGCAAGTACACAAGTGTTCCTGATACAGTGTTAACTACAAGCACAGTGTTCCCTGATACAGTGTTAACTACAAACACAGTGTTCCCTGATACAGTGTTAACTACAAACAATGTTCCCTGATACAGTGTTAACTACAAGCACAGTGTTCCCTGATACAGTGTTAACTACAAGCACAGTGTTCCCTGATACAGTGTTAACTACAAGCACAGTGTTCCCTGATACAGTGTTAACTACAAGCACAGTGTTCCCTACTACAAGCACAGTGTTCCCTGATACAATGTTAACTACAGAGTGTTCCATGATACAGTGTTAACTACAAGCACAGTGTTCCCTGATACAGTGTTAACTACAAACACAGTGTTCCCTGATACACTGTTAACTACAAGCACAGTGTTCCCGGATACACTGTTAACTAAAAGAACAGTGTTACCTGATACACTGTTAACTACAAGCACAGTGTTCCCTGATACAGTGTTATATACAAGCAGAGCGTTCCCTGATACAGTGTTAACTACAAACACAGCGTTCACTGATAGTGTTAACTACAAGCACAGTGTTCTCTGATACAGTGTTAACTACACGCACAGTGTTCCCTGATACACTTAACTACAAGCAGTGTTCCCTGATACAGTGTTAACTACAAACACAGCGTTCCCTGATACACTTTTAACTACAAACACAGTGTTCCATGATACAGTGTTAACTACAAGCACAGTGTTCCCGGATACACTGTTAACTACAAGAACAGTGTTACCGGATACACTGTTAACTACAAGCACAGTGTTCCCTGATACAATGTTAACTACAAACACAGTGTTCCCTGATACACTGTTAACTACAAGCACAGTGTTCCATGATACACTGTTAACTACACAGTGTTCCATGATACAGTGTTAACTACAAGCACAGTGTTTCCTGATACAGTGTTAACTACAAGCACAGTGTTCCCTGATACACTGTTAACTACAAGCACAGTGTTCCATGATACACTGTTAACTACACAGTGTTCCCTGATACAGTGTTAACTACAAGCACAGTGTTCCCTGATACACTTAACTACAAGCACAGTGTTCCATGATACAGTGTCAACTACAAGCAGTGTTCCCTACTACAGTGTTAACTACAAGCACAGTGTTCCTTTCTACAGTGTTAACTACAAGCAAAGTGTTCCCTGCCACAGTGTTAACTACAAGCACAGTGTTCCCTGCTAAAGTGTTAACTACAAGCACAGCGTTCCTTGCTACAGTGTTAATTATAAGCACAGTGTTCCTTGCTACAGTGTTAACTACAAACATAGGTGTTCCCTACTACAGTGTTAACTACAAGCACAGTGTTCCTTGCTACAGTGTTAATTATAAGCACAGCGTTCCTTGCTACAGTGTTAACTACAAACATAGGTGTTCCCTGCTGCAGTGTTAACTACAAGCACAGCGTTCCCTGCTACAGTGTTAACTACAAGCACAGTGTTCCCTGCTACAGTGTTTACAAGCGCAGTGTTCCCTGCTACAGTGTTAACTACAAGCAGTGTTCCCTGATACAGTGTTACCTACAAGCATTCTGTTCCATGCTTCAGTGTTAACTACAAGCATAGTGTTCCCTGCTACAGTGTTAACTACAAGCATAGTGTTCCCTGCTAGTGTTAACTACAAGCATAATGTTCCCTGCTACAGTGTTAACTACAAGCATAGTGTTCCGTGCTACAGTGTTAACTACAAGCATAGTGTTCCCTGCTAGTGTTAACTACAAGCATAATGTTCCCTGCTACAGTGTTAACTACAAGCATAATGTTTCCTGCTACAGTGTTAACTACAAGCATAGTGTTCCCTGCAACAGTGTTAACTACAAGCATAGTGTTCCCTGCAACAGTGTTAACTACAAGCATAGTGTTCCCTGCTACAGTGTTAACTACAAGCATAGTGTTCCCTGCAACAGTGTTAACTACAAGCATAGTGTTCCCTGCAACAGTGTTAACTACAAGCATAGTGTTCCCTGCTACAGTGTTAACTACAAGCATAGTGGTCCCTGCAACAGTGTTAACTACAAGCATAGTGTTCCTTGCAACAGTGTTAACTACAAGCATAGTGTTCCCTGCAACAGTGTTAACTACAAGCATTGTGTTCCCTGCAAGTGTTACCTACAAGCATAGTGTTCCCTGCAACAGTGTTACCAACAAGCATAGTGTTCCCTGCAACAGTGTTACCTACAAGCATAGTGTTCCCTGCAACAGTTAACTACAAGCACAGTGTTCCCTGCAACAGTAACTACAAGCATTGTGTTCCCTGCAAGTGTTACCTACAAGCATAGTGTTCCCTGCAACAGTGTTACCTACAAGCATAGTGTTCCCTGCTACAGTGTTAACTACAAGCATAGTGTTCCCCGCAACAGTGTTACCTACAAGCATAGTGTTCCCTGCAACAGTGTTAACTACAAGCATAGTGTTCCCTGCTACAGTGTTAACTACAAGCATAGTGTTCCCTGCTACAATGTTAACTACAAGCATAGTGTTCCCTGCTACAGTGTTAACTACAAGCATAATGTTCCCTGCAACAGTGTTACCTACAAGCATAGTGTTCCCTGCAACAGTGTTACCTACAAGCATAGTGTTCCCTGCTACAGTGTTAACTACAAGCATAGTGTTCCCTGCAACAGTGTTACATACAAGCATAGTGTTCCCTGCTACAGTGTTAACTACAAGCATAATGTTCCATGCTACATTGCTAACTACAAGCATAGTGTTCCCCGCTACAGTGTTAACTACAAGCATAGTGTTCCCTGCAACAGTGTTACCTACAAGCATAGTGTTCCCTGCTACAGTGTTAACTACAAGCATAGCGTTCCCTGCTACAGTGTTAACTACAAGCATAGTGTTCCCTGCTACAGTGTTAACTACAAGCATAGTGTTCCCTGCTAGTGTTAACTACAAGCATAATGTTCCCTGCTACAGTGCTAACTACAAGCATAATGTTCCCTGCTACAGTGCTAACTACAAGCATAGTGTTCCCTGCTACAGTGTTACCTACAAGCATAGTGTTCCCTGCTACAGTATTAACTTCAAGCATAGTGTTCCCTGCAACAGTGTTACCTACAAGCATAATGTTCCCTGCTACAGTGCTAACTACAAGCATAGTGTTCCCTGCAACAGTGTTACCTACAAGTATAGTGTTCCCTGCTACAGTGCTAACTACAAGCATATTGTTCCCTGCAACAGTGTTACCTACAAGCATAGTGTTCCCTGCTATAGTGTTAACTACAAGCATAGTGTTCCCTGCAACAGTGTTACTACAAGCATAGTGTTCCCTGCTACAGTGCTAACTACAAGCATAGTTTTCCCTGCAACAGTGTTACCTACAAGCATAGTGTTCCCTGCTACAGTGCTAACTACAAGCATAGTGTTCCCTGCAACAGTGTTACCTACAAGCATAGTGTTCTGCAACAGTGTTACCTACAAGCATAGTGTTCCCTGCTACAGTGCTAACTACAAGCATAGTGTTCCCTGCAACAGTGTTACCTACAAGCATAGTGTTCCCTGCTACAGTGTTAACTACAAGCATAGTGTTCCCTGCAACAGTGTTACCTACAAGCATAGTTCCCTGTTACAGTGCTAACTACAAGCATAGTGTTCCCTGCAACAGTGTTACCTACAAGCATAGTGTTCCCTGCTACAGTACTAACTACAAGCATAGTGTTCCCTGCTACAGTGCTAACTACAAGCATAGTGTTCCCTGCTACAGTGTTAACTATGAACTCAAATGCTTCCTGGGCAAGTTGTTTCTTGAGATACAACAAGTAGAAACTGTTTTAGAGAAAGTGAGAGTAATATTATGACGACACCAGAGAGAGGGGGGGGAGCAGAGAACGAGAGAGAGAACGAGAGAACGAGAGAGAGAGAGAGAGACAGAGAGAGAGAGAGAGACAGAGAGAGAGAGAGAGAGAGAGAGAGACTGAGACTTCACAGCATTTTTGAGTACTGATGCATAATGTAATCAAATAAAGAAATAAAGGAATATTCAGAAAATATAACAGGTTATCTTAAAAATAATTCACAAGCGGTAAATCAAACTCTCGAAATGAAAAGTTAAATAACTGAATGATAGGAGTAAGTGAAGGTGCAAAATAAGCAAGCCAGAGATAAAAAATGAGAGAACCGAACAATAATAAACACGAGACCAGCAGTAAAGCAGTCAACAACTTGTAAATTATCTGGAAAAATACATAAAAGGTTATTATTACTGTACAAGATAACCCAGGTGTTGCACATGTATTGATGTGCAACACCTGGGTATCATTACTGCACAAGATAACCCAGGTGTTGCACATGTATTGATGTGCAACACCTGGTTATCATTACTGCACAAGATAACCCAGGTGTTGCACATATATCGTAATCATGTGGAAAACGACAAGGAAATAAGTATAGCAACAAACTTGAGCTGGGAGGTCAGCCCCGTGTTAGTGAATAATGCGGTAGAATGTGGCACTACAATATAAACGTCAGCATTTCACTGTTATAATTCCTCAGGCTTCCTGGTGGTTCCCAGTTTTCTCTTAGCGCAGAAAGGCTCACCTTTATGCTTTATTGGAGGTGATCTATTTTGTAATTAGTTAAATTTGGTTACTAGACCATAAATTAACTATAATAGGTTACGTAGAAAAAAAATCTTCAGCATACAAGTCGAAAAAAAAAGTTGACTGTATAAGAACAGGTCGAAAACGAAGAATGTCAAAAATAGAAATAAAGACGGAAAGTTATATATGATTACAAAATGTTAGGTAAGAGGACACAGATGCAATTAATGTGGCATTTGATTGTGGCAACTTTTCGCTCTCCAGGAGCTTCAAGCCAGTGAGCGAAACGTTGCCACAATAAAATGTCACATTAGTTGCATCTGTGTCCTTTTACTTAACATTTTGTCAGCAATTCTACCACTTGTACCCAAGATAACAAAACGCCGAGAACAACAACTTAAAATAATTTGCTAAGTCAATGAACAACAACAATTACTGCGACATTGATGGCTAGGGTTCATTCACGTGGAACGTTATAAAGCCAATGGATTGATAAAGGTCATGGCGAGTGAAATTTAGCCACATTGTCTAGTTAGATACTATTGGTGTCCATATTTACCTAGCCCATCTCCGGCAGCAGCAGGTGTGATATTTACGGAGACAGTTGAGTGTGTCACTCGGCGCCATTATCAATAACTTACATACTCACACTAAAAACGAAGATAGTCAATAAACAATGAAACCTACCAAGACACGTACAACGCACGTACAATGCACATACAACACACGTACAACATCAATACTTTCATATCAAGTTAAACAACCAGCATCAGTTACCAAAATAAAAAAATATTAATGTCAAAGGCATCTCCTAAAATTAGCCAAAGTTCTCTGACCATTATGAAAACCATGAGCAGGAAAAAACTAACAATGTGTTCCACTATGAGTGTTGTGTTGTGTTCCACTATGAGTGTTGTGTCCCAAGCTACAAACACAGAGGCAGGAGCACCTGGCAACATGTGGCCGCGAGTGAGATGACTCTCACCGACATATCGTTGTCTGAGGAAGAGTGAAAAAACAAGTGGAGTCCCACAAGTGGAGTTCCACAAGTGGAGTCCCACAAGTGGAGTCCCACAAGTGGAGTCCCACAAGTGGAGTCCCACAAGTGGAGTCCCACAAGTGGAGTCCCACAAGTGGAGTCCCACAAGTGGACTCCCACAAGTGGACTCCCACAAGTGGACTCCCACAAGTGGACTCCCACAAGTGGACTCCCACAAGTGGACTCCCACAAGTGGACTCCCACAAGTGGACTCCCACAAGTGGACTCCCACAAGTGGACTCCCACAAGTGGACTCCCACAAGTGGACTCCCACAAGTGGACTCCCACAAGTGGACTCCCACAAGTGGACTCCCACAAGTGGACTCCCACAAGTGGACTCCCACAAGCGGACTCCCACAAGTGGACTCCCACAAGCGGACTCCCACAAGTGGACTCCCACAAGCGGACTCCCACAAGTGGACTCCCACAAGCGGACTCCCACAAGTGGACTCCCACAAGTGGACTCCCACAAGTGGACTCCCACAAGTGGACTCCCACAAGTGGACTCCCACATTCGCTTCTGCATAGAGCCTCTCAACAGGGGAAGAGCGAAAAGCACCAAGGCATAAACGTAATCCTTGGTGATGGATGGGGTTAAGGCTAGAGAGAGTAGCAGGAGAGGCCGCTGAATAAATCTGGTCACCATAATCGAGTTTCGATAAAACGAGGGCTGAATGTAGGCGAAGTAGAGTTCGATGATCAGCTCCCCAGGAAAGATGAGCAAGGGTTTTAAGAAGGTTCAGCCGGCTGTGACAAGTTGCCTTCAGAGAGGTAATGTGAGGTTTCCAGGATAACCTACGGTCAAAGAGAAGGCCTAGAAACCTGACTGTATCACGTTCGGGGATACGGGAGCCATAGAGATACAAAGGATGATCGGAGATGACAGAGCGTCTAATGAAAGTAATTTGGTGAGTTTTGGTACTGGAAAATTTAAACCCATGTGTGGTGGCCCAAGTGGAAACACGGTCGACCGCATGCTGGAGAGAAACTGCAATGCGATGAGAGTCAGCGCCTGTGCAAGCAATAGCGAAGTCATCAACATAGAGTGATGACCAAATATTGGGTGGAAGAACAGAGGCCAAATCATTTATAGCAAGGAGAAAAAGTGTTGTGCTAAGAACACATCCCTGAGGGACACCTTCAGCTTGGACGAAGTTCGGGGAAAGAACATTATTGACTCAAACACGGAAATGTCTGTCAGTTAAAAAGTTCTTAAGGAAGGATGGTAGATTGCCTCGGAGGCCTAAGGAGTGGGCTTGGGCCAAAATATTATACCTCCAAGTTGTGTCATATGCCTTCTCAAGGCCAAAAAATATGGCAATAATTAAGTGATTATTCGCAAAGGCATTACGAACATACGTATCCAAGCGTAGTAAGGGGTCTATGGTAGAACGGCCCTTACGAAAGTCATATTGACTAGCGGAGAGACTGTTGTGTCTCTCTAAATACCACATTAAACGTCGATTTACCAGACGTTTCATCACTTTGCAAACTGCATTAGTAAGAGCGATGGGACGATAGTGGGAGGCATCATGTCTTGTAGTACCCGGCTTGCGGAAAGGGAGAACAATGGCAGATTTCCACAGCTGGGGAAGAGTTCCTTGTGCCCAAATAAGATTGAAGAGGTGTAAGAGGACTACAAGGGCTGACTGATGTAAATGTTGCAACATATGAATATGAATGTCGTCAGGCCCAGCTGCCGATGATCGGCAAGCTGTGTGTGTTGCCTCCAGTTCCTGAAGTGTAAAAGGCACATTATACTGTTCTTCTTTGAGAGAAGAAAAGTCCAAGGGTACTAACTCTCTGGCAGACTTTGAGGAAAGAAACGAGGGGCATAGATGGAGCCCCTGGGCAATACGGACCAGATGAGTGCCAATTTCAATGGCAACGTCAAGAGGGTTTGCTACATTATTACCGGCGACCCGTAGAACAGGAGCCGGGTCAGGAGAGTATCTACCACTCAATTTCCTTACTTTTTTCCAGACTACACTCAGAGGAAGCAGAGGTGATGGTGGAAACAGTCTCGCCAGCAAGTGCGTTTAGCATCACGGATGACACGGCGAGCGATCGCAGGCTTCTGCTTAAAATCAAGAAGTCTCTCATTGGTTCTATTGTATCGGTACCTGCCCCATGCAGCGCGTTTCAAACGTACTGCACGAGCACAAGCAGGAGACCACCAAGGCACGCACTTCTGAGAATGCCTGCCTGAGGTTTGGGGTATAGAATGAAAAGCTGCAGTATAAACTGACGTCGAGAAGAGGTGTAGGAGCTCATCAATGGAGGATGAAGAAGGAACCTCACTAAAAGCAGTGAGTTGCGAGTAAAGGTCCCAATTTGCCCGAACAAATTGCCAGCGAGGGCTACGGAAAGGTGGTGAATATGAAGAAGAAAGAATGATTGGAAAATGATCGCTGTCATGTAAGTCCGGTAGAACAGACCAGGTGAAGTCTAATGCAGTGGAGGAAGAGCAGACTGATAGATCGATGCAAGAGAGAGTATGAGTACGAGGATCAAAATGGGTGGGAGTACACGTATTTAAAACATGGAGGGGGTGAGAGGCGAGAAAAGCCTCCAACTGGATGCCACGTGAGTCACAATGAGACCCCCCCCAGAGGAAATGGTGGACGTTAAAATCACCAAGTAACAGAAATGGTGGTGGTAAGGATGAAACTAGAAAGGCAAAATCTGGGATAGAAAATGCTCGAGAAGGAGAGAGATATAAAGAACATATTGTAAACCACTTATTCAAGTGGATACAGGCTGCAGTGTAATGCAGCCAGGTGTGGACAAATAGTTGACAGTACGGAATATCATTGCGTAAAAGAGCACTTTCATTAAAGGTCCCATCTGAGAAAGGATCCGAAGAATACAATAAAGTATAGCCTGGTATAGGTTGGAAAGCAGCCGAGTGTAATTTTGGTTCTTGTAAGCAAGCACCAACAGGGAAAAACCTGGAAAGCAACATCTGAAGCTCACCCCGATTACCCCTGAGGCTGCGGATATTCCACTGTAAACAGGCCATGATTGGCAATGAAGAAAATACCAGGAAACCTGTGACAGAACGAACGAGTGTTGCTCCTGTGACAGAACGAGCGAGTGTCGCTCCTGTGGCAGGATGAGCGAGTGTCGCTCCTGTGACAGAACGAGCGAGTGTCGCTCCTGTGACAGAACGAGCGAGTGTCGCTCCTGTGGCAGGATGATCGAGTGTCGCTTCTGTGACAGAACGAGCGAGTGTCGCTCCTGTGGCAGGATGAGCGAGTGTCGCTCCTGTGACAGAACGAACGAGTGTCGCTCCTGTGACAGAACGAGCGAGTGTCGCTCCTGTGACAGAACGAGCGAGTGTCGCTCCTGTGACAGAACGAACCAGTGTCGCTCCTGTGACAGAACGAGCGAGTGTCGCTTGTGACAGAACGAGCGAGTGTCGCTCCTGTGACAGAACGAGCGAGTGTCGCTTCTGTGACAGAACGAGCGAGTGTCGCTTGTGACAGAACGAGCGAGTGTCGCTTCTGTGACAGAACGAGCGAGTGTCGCTTCTGTGACAGAACGAGCGAGTGTCGCTCCTGTGACAGAACGAGCGAGTGTCGCTCCTGTGACAGAACGAGCGAGTGTCGCTCCTGTGACAGAACGAGCGAGTGTCGCTCCTGTGACAGAACGAGCGAGTGTCGCTTCTGTGACAGAACGAGCGAGTGTCGCTCCTGTGACAGGACGAGCGGGTGTCGCTCCTGTGACAGGATGAGCGAGTGTCGTTCCTGTGGCAGGATGAGCGAGTGTCGCTCCTGTGGCAGTATGAGCGAGTGTCGTTCCTATGACAGAACGAGCGAGTGTCGCTCCTGTGACAGAACGAGCGAGTGTCGCTCCTGTGACAGAACGAGCGAGTGTCGCTTCTGTGACAGAACGAGCGGGTGTCGCTCCTGTGACAGGATGAGCGAGTGTCGTTCCTGTGGCAGGATGAGCGAGTGTCGCTCCTGTGACAGAACGAGCGAGTGTCGCTCCTGTGACAGAACGAGCGAGTGTCGCTTCTGTGACAGAACGAGCGGGTGTCGCTCCTGTGACAGGATGAGCGAGTGTCGTTCCTGTGGCAGGATGAGCGAGTGTCGCTCCTGTGACAGGATGAGCGAGTGTCTCTCCTGTGACAGGATGAGCGAGTGTCTCTCCTGTGACAGGATGAGCGACTCTCTCTCCTGTGACAGGATGAGCGAGTGTCTCTCCTGTGACAGGATGAGCGACTCTCTCTCCTGTGACAGGATGAGCGAGTGTCTCTCCTGTGACAGGATGAGCGAGTGTCGCTCCTGTGACAGGATGAGCGAGTGTCTCTCCTGTGACAGGATGAGCGAGTGTCGCTCCTGTGACAGGATGAGCGAGTGTCGCTCCTGTGACAGGATGAGCGAGTGTCTCTCCTGTGACAGGATGAGCGAGTGTCTCTCCTGTGACAGGATGAGCGACTCTCTCTCCTGTGACAGGATGAGCGAGTCTCTCTCCTGTGGCAGGATGAGCGAGTGTCTCTCCTGTGGCAGGATGAGCGAGTCTCTCTCCTGTGACAGGATGAGCGAGTGTCTCTCCTGTGACAGGATGAGCGAGTGTCTCTCCTGTGACAGGATGAGCGAGTGTCTCTCCTGTGACAGGATGAGCGAGTGTCTCTCCTGTGACAGGATGAGCGACTCTCTCTCCTGTGGCAGGATGAGCGAGTCTCTCTCCTGTGGCAGGATGAGCGAGTCTCTCTCCTGTGACAGGATGAGCGAGTGTCTCTCCTGTGACAGGATGAGCGAGTGTCTCTCCTGTGACAGGATGAGCGACTCTCTCTCCTGTGACAGGATGAGCGAGTGTCTCTCCTGTGGCAGGATGAGCGAGTCTCTCTCCTGTGGCAGGATGAGCGAGTGTCTCTCCTGTGGCAGGATGAGCGAGTGTCTCTCCTGTGGCAGGATGAGCGAGTCTCTCTCCTGTGGCAGGATGAGCGAGTCTCTCTCCTGTGGCAGGATGAGCGAGTCTCTCTCCTGTGGCAGGATGAGCGAGTCTCTCTCCTGTGGCAGGATGAGCGAGTGTCTCTCCTGTGGCAGGATGAGCGAGTGTCTCTCCTGTGGCAGGATGAGCGAGTGTCGCTCCTGTGGCAGGATGAGCGAGTCTCTCTCCTGTGGCAGGATGAGCGAGTCTCTCTCCTGTGGCAGGATGAGCGAGTGTCTCTCCTGTGGCAGGATGAGCGAGTGTCGCTCCTGTGACAGGATGAGCGAGTGTCTCTCCTGTGGCAGGATGAGCGAGTGTCTCTCCTGTGGCAGGATGAGCGAGTGTCTCTCCTGTGGCAGGATGAGCGAGTGTCTCTCCTGTGGCAGGATGAGCGAGTCTCTCTCCTGTGGCAGGATGAGCGAGTGTCTCTCCTGTGGCAGGATGAGCGAGTGTCTCTCCTGTGGCAGGATGAGCGAGTGTCTCTCCTGTGAGCGAGTCTCTCTCCTGTGGCAGGATGAGCGAGTGTCTCTCCTGTGGCAGGATGAGCGAGTCTCTCTCCTGTGGCAGGATGAGCGAGTGTCTCTCCTGTGGCAGGATGAGCGAGTCTCTCTCCTGTGGCAGGATGAGCGAGTCTCTCTCCTGTGGCAGGATTAGCGAGTCTCTCTCCTGTGGCAGGATGAGCGAGTGTCTCTCCTGTGGCAGGATGAGCGAGTGTCTCTCCTGTGGCAGGATGAGCGAGTGTCTCTCCTGTGGCAGGATGAGCGAGTGCTGGATGACAGTACTGCAACTATGATGACTGGACAGCACTTACCTCTGGTGTACGTGATGAAGGTTCCGGGGCATGATGGAGTCTGTGGTGGTGTCCCAGGCCAGGCTGCTTGATGCTCTGGTCAGGTCAAGGTATTATGTGTTACAACTACGTGACAGCAGAACACTTAGAGCAGTGTTGAGTAAGACAAGGCCACATAAGCAACAACTAAACACTTCAAAGGTTGAAGTGCAGGTTGGGCTACCTTCCTTATTATAATATCCGTGGGCAAGTGCTAAACCCGCAGGGGTCACATAGCGTCTCATGAATGGAAGTTAATCATGTTTGATCCAAGGAAGCAGAGAATAGCTCGACTTCCTTGGACCAAGAGCCAATCACCATGATGAAGGGAGGCGAGGTGGCCAAGGTGTGCAGCAACTTACATTAATACGACACAAGAAGCAACAGTGAACACCAGGATGGTTGGGGTAGACATGTGGGGGTGCAGAGTGAGTGGACGGGTACTCACGGGTGGGCGGGAGACGCACTGCATCTTGGCGTGGATGGAGATCTGTGCCTGGCGTGCTGAGGGCGGCGGGTGGTCTGGCGTGGGCGGCTGCTGGTAGTGGGTGGGGCTCAGGGGCTGCTGCTTCATCTGTGGGCGGTACAGTAGGCCTCGCTCAGCCACGCCCACACCTCCCCCTCTCACGCTCTCTCATTCCTACCAAACCTATTAATCACCTGAACACTGTCACTTGTTGCATGAATACATGCATGGATCTCAGCTTTGTGAATTACTCCTGAAAACTGAAGAAAACCTATTTCACAAGCGTTGAAATGACCATACCAACACCTTTATAAGACGTAAATACATTTCCAACACAACCACAAAATACACTAGGACGACATTCATAAGATAATGCTACAATAAAAACTTATTAATTCCTACTACAATAACACAACCAGATTCTTTTAACTTTATAACTAAACAGGAAACTAAGCTAACCTAAATGGACGTAGAGCCTCCAGACGTATTCAAATACAACTACCACTAGTGGAACAAAATATATCGTCCACACTTTCCAACAGCCCCATAACCATCACAGCCAATAACACACAAACTTAAGTCTTCCATGGAACTCACCACAGTTATTACCCAGCAACACAGTCACACACATGCAACACTCTGAAGAAGTAACACGTTCAACATCTCAGGAACTTGAGCATTATCTCTTGAGATCTGTGATGAAAGCTAGGCGGCACGAGATGCAGCATCAACAGTATACATCACGTGTTGTGTACGTTGCACTGATTATGAAAACCCACCAAGACATAACACAACCCTGATGTACTCCTCAACTAAGTTACTCAAGTCCTCAAACTATTATCATGATTATTATTATTCTTACATACACGGGTGAGTAAAGAAAAACGTAAGGATAGTAGAGTGCTTGGGGAGTGGGAGCAACCAGAGCTGATACAAGGAAAGACAGGGCAGTTCCAATTCTTTCGATCCGTCATTGATGAAAGAATCAAGTCACCCACTTTCAACACCAATCACCACATTCTCTCCAGGTAACTTCTCACGCATCCTCTAATCTTCCAGGACTGGACACCAAGAACCGCAACTTCATTTCTCTCGTCTCTCCCAATTTTTTTTTTCAACAAGTCGGCCGTCTCCCACCGAGGCAGGGTGACCCAAAAAAGAAAGAAAATCCCCAAAAAGAAAATACTTTCATCATTCAACACTTTCACCACACTCGCACATTATCACTGTTTTTGCAGAGGTGCTCAGAATACAACAGTCTAGAAGCATACACATATAAAGATACACAACATATCCCTCCAAACTGCCAATATCCCAAACCCCTCCTTTAAAGTGCAGGCATTGTACTTCCCATTTCCAGGACTCAAGTCCGACTATATGAAAATAACCTGTTTCCCTGAATCCCTTCACTAAATATTACCCTGCTCACACTCCAACAGATCGTCAGGTCCCAAGTACCATTCGTCTCCATTCACTCCTAACACGCTCACGCACGCTTGCTGGAAGTCCAAGCCCCTTGCCCACAAAACCTCCTTTACCCCCTCTCTCCAACCCTTTCGAGGACGACCCCTACCCCGCCTTCCTTTCCCTATAGATTTATATGCTTTCCATGTCATTCTACTTTGATCCATTCTCTCTAAATGACCAAACCACCTCAACAACCCCTCTTCTGCCCTCTGATTAATACTTTTATTAACTCCACACCTTTTACTAATTTCCACACTCCGAATTTTCTGCATAATATTTACACCACACATTGCCCTAAAACATAAACGTGACACTTTCTTCTGACAAACACTTTAATAAGATTTTCGGGGTGGAAACGCTAGAGACTTTCTTATAAGCAACATTCAACTCAGCAATGAGACATTTAGTTACCTTTCAACAATTAATGTTTAAAAGTTCTCTCTCAAAGCTAAGAAGCTGAGTGCATTTATAGCCACATTGTCGCTCATGTACTAAATAATGCAAGTTTCTTACATAACAGCATCACTGTGCAATAGTGTCACTAGCAATGACTCCAATAACATGCAATAACTGGGAGCATATCGTGCAATAACGTGCTTCATAACATGTGAATAGTGTCAGGGTGCAGGACAAACTTCTCAGTGCTTATAGTAATGTAACCACAACACCCAAACAAAGACGTTAGCAAACAGCTGCAATAAAACCCTTGTGGCTTACGAGTATGACCATTACGATAACAAAAGGCAACCGACTTAACATTTCCAAGTAGAAATAAACACCAAGACTGACAAAATACCAAACCTAACTTCAATAAATAATGAACAAATCATAGTACCAAAATCTACATCATGGTGGCAACGTTGTTCTTCGCTGTAACAACAACGTTGTTCCTCGCTGCAACAGCAACTACAATGAAGCTGCAATAACAGGCTGCTGGCTACCATGTGAGGCAACACCTCCCAGAAAAACACACAAAACTTAAGGTTAAATTTTCCACAGTTATATTTCTCTGTTTCCTTTAAGGTGAGGGGGGGGGAGTGGACCTCTCTAGGTTGCCTCTTAGTTTAATGCTTAAAGCAGTATAACAAAATATAATTATTAAATTTTTTTATAGATTTGTTTTTATTTTGCACCCAAACACAGCAACCTAATATATTCTTGTTAAGTTTTACGTTAACTAAAATAATTTAATCTACCTAATGTATCTAAGAATCAGTCTAAGTGAATTTCACTGTTTTTCTTGGTAAGGAGGGAGGGAGGGAAGGGGAGGTGGGGGAAAGAAATTTCTCCGATAACCTGAATAACGTCGCAGGATCCCCCCCCTCCAAAAAAAATAAAGCTACCTTACGTCTTTTTTTTTTTAATTTATCAGTCACACACACTAATAACAATAACCTTCACTCCGACAACCTAACTGCAATAAACAATCGCAATAAATCTTAACTAATAAATCTGACAACAGTGACTACAAGACCCGAACTATCATACACACCTCGCTACAATAATGTTCAATGTATCACTAACATTACTACATAAAACGTGGACGATCCTCGACAAGTCATTACAATAACCATTAAACGTAGCGATGACCACAAGGGTGTAATGACCACTAAGAACACCTGCAGCAAGTTACTCCTCCATGTTATAGTAAATAATAATGTAACTAATAAAACAATACTGCAATAAATATCTTCCAGTGTAATTGCTAATTTAAAAAGTTCTGGTAAGACAATGATGCGAGGCAGAGAATATTAAAAATATAAAGGATTAAAAAGCCAAAACCGAATCCTAAGTGTTCCACAGCTTCACTAGAAGAAAGAGGATTGTAAAGGACAAAGGAATATGACTAAAGAAGGAAGGTGTGGCACTGCAGGAGGATCATGTAAATGTAATGAGCGTAATAAAAGATTAAGGAAGACCTTTAAAGAAGAAACCGAGGAGCTACTTGAAAGCAATAGAAGAAACCAGCAGGAACTAGAGAACATCCACACCAAAAATGAACCAAGTTAGGCAGCTACACATAACTTAAACAAAATAATATTAACTTCAGTTCTACGCGCTCAGAGTATTATAAACTAATATTAATTTCCGTCCTATATTCTCGCAGTAACTTTACTATTACTCCCACAAGCATAAAAACCATCTTAAGTTCCAATTCCAACTTCTCA
>NC_091314.1:28606264-28681264 GCF_038502225.1 Cherax quadricarinatus
AAATATATATATTTATATATATATATATTATATATTTATATATATATATATATATATATATATATATATATATATATATATATATATATATATATATATATATATATATATATATGCAATAAGATCACAGTAAACAGGTGATTTCAAAATATGCAAAACAACCACTCTGAAAGAATAGAGAAATTCCAAGCGCTTTCGTGACTACTCACATTATCAAGGAACTATGTAGTTCCTTGATAATGTGAGTAGTCACGAAAGCGCTTGGAATTTCTCTATTTTTCAGAGTGGTTGTTTTGCATATATATATATATATATATATATATATATATATATATATATATATATATATATATATATATATATATATATAGTTATAATTGAAAGAATTAAGAGTAAGACGGAGAATAGGATAGCAGATGAACAAGGAGGCTTTAGGAAAGGTAGGGGGTGTGTGGGCCAGGTGTTGACAGTGAAACATATAAGTGAACAGTATTTAGATAAGGCTAAAGAGGTCTTTGTGGCATTTATGGATTTGGAAAAGGCGTATGACAGGGTGGATAGGGGGGCAATGTGGCAGATGTTGCAAGTGTATGGTGTAGGAGGTAGGTTACTGAAAGCAGTGAAGAGTTTTTACGAGGATAGTGAGGCTCAAGTTAGAGTATGTAGGAAAGAGGGAAATTTTTTCCCAGTAAAAGTAGGCCTTAGACAAGGATGTGTGATGTCACCGTGGTTGTTTAATATATTTATAGATGGGGTTGTAAGAGAAGTAAATGCGAGGGTCTTGGCAAGAGGCGTGGAGTTAAAAGATAAAGAATCACACACAAAGTGGGAGTTGTCACAGCTGCTCTTTGCTGATGACATTGTGCTCTTGGGAGATTCTGAAGAGAAGTTGCAGAGATTGGTGGATGAATTTGGTAGGGTGTGCAAAAGAAGAAAATTAAAGGTGAATACAGGAAAGAGTAAGGTTATGAGGATAACAAAAAGATTAGGTGATGAAAGATTGGATATCAGATTGGAGGGAGAGAGTAAGGAGGAGGTGAACGTATTCAGATATTTGAGAGTGGACGTGTCAGCGGATGGGTCTATGAAAGATGAGGTGAATCATAGAATTGATGAGGGGAAAAGGGTGAGAGGTGCACGTAGGAGTCTGTGGAGACAAAGAACTTTGTCCTTGGAGGCAAAGAGGGGAATGTATGAGAGCATAGTTTTACCAACACTCTTATATGGGTGTGAAGCGTGGGTGATGAATGTTGCAGCGAGAAGAAGGCTGGAGGCAGTGGAGATGTCATGTCTGAGAGCAATGTGTGGTGTGAATATAATGCAGAGAATTCGTAGTTTGGAAGTTAGGAGGAGGTGCGGGATTACCAAAACTGTTGTCCAGAGGGCTGAGGAAGGGTTGTTGAGGTGGTTCGGACATGTAGAGAGAATGGAGCGAAACAGAATGACTTCAAGAGTGTATCAGTCTGTAGTGGAAGGAAGGCGGGGTAGGGGTCGGCCTAGGAAAGGTTGGAGGGAGGGGGTAAAGGAGGTTTTGTGTGCGAGGGGCTTGGACTTCCAGCAGGCATGCGTAAGCGTGTTTGATAGGAGTGAATGGAGACAAATGGTTTTTAATACTTGACGTGCTGTTGGAGTGTGAGCAAAGTAACATTTATGAAGGGATTCAGGGAAACCGGCAGGCCGGACTTGAGTCCTGGAGATGGGAAGTACAGTGCCTGCACTCTGAAGGAGGGGTGTTAATGTTGCAGTTTAAAAACTGTAGTGCAAAGCACCCTTCTGGCAAGACAGTGATGGAGTGAATGATGGTGAAAGTTTTTCTTTTTCGGGCCACCCTGCCTTGGTGGGAATCGGCCAGTGTGTTAATAAAAAAAATATATATACATAGTTATACAGTTATATATATATAGTTATATATATATATATATATATATATATATAGTTATATATTATATATATTTATATATATATATATATATATATATATATATATATATATATGTTATATATTATATATATATATATATATGTATATATATATATATATATATATATATATATATTATATATATATATATATGTATATATATATATATGTATATATGTATATATATATATATATGTATATATATATATATATATATGTATATATATATATCTATATATATATGTATATATATATATATATATATATATTTATATATATATATATATATATATATATATAGGGAAGTACCACCTCTATAGCTGGACTGGGCACCCTCATCCTCAGAGAAGACAATAAACGTACCTCAGGGAAAACTCAAGGTTCTCCCCGGAGCAGTTTGAATATTTTCTTCTCCTGCCACCCCCTATATTTTATATTCTATGTGAACATTTATTAATAAACAGAATACATTTACAGAAAAACACAAAGATGAATACAATGGTACAATGTATTAAAGATCATGAATTTCCTCCAGCTCCTCCGAAGCCGGACGCGAGCCAAGTATATAGCAAGCATTTCCCCTTTGGATGGCCATGCTGAGGCGCTGGAACATGAAAGTGGCTGCCCTTGGGTCCCTGGTGGTGTTGATGAGTCTGAACCCAATTCTTTAAGGAAATGTGTGGCATTTTTTCCCCATGATCCCAAGGTCTCTGATCCCTCTGGGACAAATTGATACTGTTGGCTTATGTCCCTGTACTTGCTGATCTTGTACTCCTCCCTGTGGTCAGCAGCTCCTCCCTGTCGCCCAACACTGTGATGGATATAGGTGTCACCCAGCGTCGACACACAGGTATAGTCCCATGCTAAGACCTTGGCATTCTTCCAAGGATAGATGGTGATCCTGTCGGGGCAGTTTGCTGGGTTATAGGTATTGTTGGCTGCTAGTGATCGGGCCTCCCTCTCGGCTGGGCATCCAGCTGTAGCAAGGGTTCTCTTAATGTCGTTGACCTTATTGTGTCTTGCATGCCAGCCCTTGGTTTTGGAACAGTTAAGACCATGTAGACCATATTGGTCTGCTTGCGCTTCGCCGCAAATACACGTATATTCTGTGTGAATTGGGCCAGCAAGGCGCTGGTCGAGTCGCGTTCCCATTGCCGATATGGGAACTGTTTGGAGGAAGTCCCCGGAGTGAGGTGCGCTCACAGCCTGGAGACGGGCAATCTCCCTATCTGATGTTGCAGCCCTGAGCATGTTGGCAAGCACCTTTTCAGCGATCGGGCCATCCCAGCTTGACTGTTTGTGAGCCAGTGCTGCACTAGGGTTTGGTGCTGGAGCAGCAAGAGTCTCCCATTCAGGGATGGCACTGGCATAGCTAGGGTCCTGTATTCCTGCTGAGTCACTGAGGTTATCAGGAAGAATTTGTCTCATCAACTCGTTTGATGCTGTGGGAGGTATCACCTCTAGAACTGTCCTGGGGACCCTCATCCTCAGAGAAAAGAATGAACTTGATTCAGGGAAAACTCAAGGTTCTCCCTGAAGCTGTTTGAGAATATATATTGTAGAATGTGAAAAAACATTGTGGTAACTTCACTCCGGCAGAAAGAGGGAGCGTGGAGCGGCATAAGGTTGTGTCCAACGGAGCAGTCTACCGACCCAGTTGTGGTGCAACTTTTCCACATACATAACAACAACTGCTATCCTGTCTCTGTTAATTTCAAAGCCTAGCTGTAACTATAGTATGTCATCCCTCAGGAATGTGATCCACAAAATCAATTAACCCTAGTACTTATTTACTGCTAGGTGAACAGGAACAGCAGGTGTAAGAAGGCTTACTCATAACTCTCCCAGCCCTGGACTCTAATCTGGGACCTTCTGTTGCGAGACGAACGCTAGCCACTAAGCTACTTGTCAGCCCGTCATATGGTCGGTAGAGTACTGTATTTTGATATTTGGAGAGTACTTGACCGTTTAGATCATTCAGTGCTTTTGGCAAAAATCATATACAACACAAGAATAACATGAGTAAAACGCACAACCTAAATAAACAATTTAAAATAATCATTATTTAAAACGCCCCTTAAATTGATAATATGAAAAGACTCAACTAAAGGTTCCCCGATATTCCCAGAGGCACCCCGGTAATCATAAAACCCATAACGAAAACGGAAAGGCTTAAGACATGGACAAACTGTAAAAAAAAGTTTCACAATCACCCTTCATATGGGTGCCCATACCAAGAGCCCCCTGGAGAGAGACGCGTCACTTTGACTTCATATCATATTGTAGTCACTAGCATATATTAAATAATTATTTGTATATATATTATTGTTAAGCAAGTCTTAAACATTATGTACATTTGTATAATAAGGCAGCAGGCTGTGCCAGTTTGCAAGCGTGCGTGCGTGTGTCGCCGGGAGTGTGTGAGATCGCATAAGCTAGGTGAACAAGCAGCTACACGTGCACTTAATGAACAGTTGGTAAATAAGGCCAGAGCTAGCAGACCAGCATGACAATAACACAAGCCTGCCACTCTCCAAGCTCATCATCTCTTCTGGTATTTTAAACATTTCCTGTCCTGTAGGTAAAGACACTTGTGCCAAATTCATGATATTTACTGAAGAAACGTTTAGCGGCGAGAGGCGAAACGTTTTCTGAATATTTTGAGCTGTACATAAGCGTTATCTACACACCGTCTTTAACACAATGCCTGTTTTCCAGCTATACTGTGCCTTACCCTTTTCGACGCACTCTAATGTGTGTATATCAAGGTTTATACCAACATACAACAATAAGTGAGAGAGAGGAAGAGTAGCGTGCATAGCACCCCCCCCCCTCGTACACGTTTGTCTCCCCACAAACACCCAAGCTTTCATGCACACGCCTACGCAGCCCTCCACCCACGCGCACACAGTTGCTGTGAGTAAAGTCATGCAGGGATTAGGGGGATGTCTTACCTTGGGTTTGCTATCGCGGAACTCCAAGGACCTGGGCCTCTGCTCACCATCAGAGTCGTCGGAAGAGTCCAGTCTGGAGCCAATCTTAGCGTACGCTGACGAAGCTCTCGGCCGCCTAGGCAACGTCAGGGCAATCTTGTCCCGCAGGTTTTCGTTGCGGTCCCGCAGGCTCTCGTTGCGGTGCTCCCGCATATTGTCCTGCCGTGGCTGCGGGAAGATATTCTCGTTGTGCAGGTGATGATCCTTCTTCTCTCTGAAAGTCTGGTAGCGTTCCTTAAGGTTCTCGTAGCGGTGGATAGTGTTCTCGTAAACGTGAGGGTCCTTCAGCTTGGAGGTGCGGCGACTCTTCACAGGCTTGAACGATATAGTGCTGTACATCTGGTGAGGGAGGGTGTAGGTGCTGTTAGGGTACCTCGCACTCACTACCGGAGGAATGACAGCCGTCGCCACCTGGCGAGTGACAGCCGTCGCCACCTGGCGAGTGACAGCCGTCGCCACCTGGCGAGTGACAGCCGTCGCCACCTGGCGAGTGACAGCCGTCGCCACCTGGCGAGTGACAGCCGTCGCCACCTGGCGAGTGACAGCCGTCGCCACCTGGCGAGTGACAGCCGTCGCCACCTGGCGAGTGACAGCCGTCGCCACCTGGCGAGTGACAGCCGTCGCCACCTGGCGAGTGACAGCCGTCGCCACCTGGCGAGTGACAGCCGTCGCCACCTGGCGAGTGACAGCCGTTGCCACCTGGCGAGTGACAGCCGTCGCCACCTGGCGAGTGACAGCCGTCGCCACCTGGCGAGTGACAGCCGTCGCCACCTGGCGAGTGACAGCCCTCGCCACCTGGCGAGTGACAGCCCTCGCCACCTGGCGAGTGACAGCCCTCGCCACCTGGCGAGTGACAGCCGTCGCCACCTGGCGAGTGAAGAGCCACCAGGCTCACATGTATTAAGCATGGAAACATACAAATACAGAGCAATGAGATCCATGAATGCCAATGTTTCGCCCGTGTAGTGGACTTTACCAGGTCAAACTGCGTGGGCGAAACGTGTCGGTATTTGATAGCATTTCTCTGCAGATGTTATGCATCTCGGGACCCGTCATGTGGGATGCCTCCTTCCTTCCTAGTAAAGGTAATGAACGAATCTTAATACAAGGAATTGAAGCTATCCCTCTCCTTCATCGGATCAAACCTGATTCCCCACGTGCTGTAAGACCCTTACAGATTTAGCGCTTCTCTATAAACATAATCCAGGGGTTAAGATTAACATGTATAATGGTAATGAATAAACCCACAAGTCATTTTGCAGCAGTTGGGAGTGAAGTGTCAAGGGAAATAACACTGGATTTCAGGAAGTGAAATGTAGCTCTGGTTCTTTGGATGAAGATCCCTTATAAGCAGCACGAAGGCAGCAGCTGGTTATCCCAGCAACATAATCTTAGGACAGAGTGATGAATTACAAGCTGGCTTGGAACACCACTACAAGCTGGCTTGGAACACCATTACAAGCTGGCTTGGAACACCACTACAAGCTGGCTTGGAACACCATTACAAGCTGGCTTGGAACACCACTACAAGCTGGCTTGGAACACTACAAGCTGGCTTGGAACACCACTACAAGCTGGCTTGGAACACCATTACAAGCTGGCTTGGAACACCATTACAAGCTGGCTTGGACCACTACAAGCTGGCTTGGAACACCATTACAAGCTGGCTTGGAACACCACTACAAGCTGGCTTGGAACACCACTACAAGCTGGCTTGGAACACCATTACAAGCTGGCTTGGAACACCACTACAAGCTGGCTTGGAACACCACTACAAGCTGGCTTGGAACACCATTACAAGCTGGCTTGGACCACTACAAGCTGGCTTGGAACACCACTACAAGCTGGCTTGGAACACCACTACAAGCTGGCTTGGAACACTACTACAAGCTGGCTTGTAACACCACTACAAGCTGGCTTGGAACACCACTACAAGCTGGCTTGGAACACCACTACAAGCTGGCTTGGAACACCACTACAAGCTGGCTTGGAACACCATTACAAGCTGGCTTGGACCACTACAAGCTGGCTTGGAACACCATTACAAGCTGGCTTGGAACAATACAAGCTGGCTTGAACCACAAGCTGGTTTGGAACACCACTAGAAGTTGGCTTGTAACTACAAGCTGGCTTGGAAAAACACTACAAGTTGGCTTGGACCACTAAGCTAGCTTGCAATACTACAAGCTAGCTTGTAACACTACAAGCTGGCATGGAACACTAATCTAGCCTGTAACACTACAAGCTGACTTGTAACACTACAAGCTGGCTTGTAACACTACAAGCTGGCTTGTAACACTACAAGCTGGTTTTTAACATTACAAGCTGACTTGTAATACAAGCTAGCCTGTAACACTACAAGCTAGCTTGTAACAATACAAGCTAGCTTGTAACACTACAAACTGGCTTGTAACACTACAAGCTGGCTTGTAACACCACTACAAGCTGGCTTGCAGCACCCCTACAATTAATCGTGGCAAGCTCTACCCGCCGGGGGTCATACAGCCCCCTGCGGAGAGAGAATCAGGTTTGATTCGAAGAAGGGGAGCGCACATACATGTGACATACCTGTAACAGGTTTTTGAAGATTCTCCTATTCTTGTAGCTCCCGCTGACCGCCTGGTTAACCAGGTTGATTGTGCTAGCGGCCTGCAGGCCACATCGCTATCATAATCCTGCTGATCCGGCACTTACTGAAGGAAGCTACCTAGCTTATTCTTAACAAAAATCTAACTTCGTCCCGTCAATATCTGTGATATATTGTGGTAACAGTACACAAGTAACTCGTACTTAATACATTGAAACTTATGACGAGGCTCTGGTCCAACTTGAACCATTAACAAGTCATAGTTGATATTCACTCCGAAGTACGGTTTATGTATTGTTCAACCACGGTATTGTGACTTTTTGCTTCTTGGTGGTAACAGGTTATATCTGAGGGACTGACACCTTCAAATACTATTTCTCCGAGGTTGATGGACTGATTACATCCTCTTCACTTTATTACACCTGCTGCCTCTGTATTTGACTGAAGAAGCCTACTGTGTAGGCGAAACGTTTCAACAATAAAAATACCCAACTGTTGCACATGTTGCTCTATTTTCAACATAACAGGACCACATTTGTTGACACAGTTCTTCAGTAGTACCCACGGCGCCCCTGCTTTTTACCGGTTCTATTCCATACTTCCATCTTTCTTACTCCATTAACCTGGTCTAGTAGGTAGCATGGAGATTAAGGACCAGCTTTCACTTATCTTCTACGTGTATATCTCTTCTCATTTCCAGGAGTACAATCCAAGTGATCTGAGTCATTCACAACACTTAATGTTTTATTGACTATATATAATTCTTTGGCTCAGTAGCCCTTCACCAGCACTTGAAAAAAAAATCTCACGTCTTCGACCCCATTTCTCCAGTTTTTTCTGCTCATTAAAAACATGTCTGTGTTCCTTGTACACACAATACATTTTTAACCTCTGATATGAGTCATAACAGAGCGTGTATCAGTATTGTATTACACACACACATTACAGTGGCCACAACAATTCTTAAGTGACAATACCGTGGCTGCAACAAATCGCCAATCCACGAACAAGTAACCTAGACAACGTTTCGGTCCGTCCTGGAGCATTCCAAAGTCACGAATCAACTTGATCATACTCCAAGACAAACCAAAACGTCGACCAATTTAACCTACATGTTTAGGGTCAGTGATAAGTACTCAATGATGCGAGATGTAAGGAATACTTGGATGTGAAAGTGAAAACTGAGGCTGGACTCGTCCCTGTCAAACCATCTGGAATTTTTTTTTAGCAAAATTGGATACATAAACAATGTTTCAATATGATAGAGTGAGAACAAAAGCAAGCTACGCTTCCCTGACAGGAGTACCAGGGAAGAGGGGAAGGGAGAGTAGGAGGAACACTCACCCTGTTGGAGTGGGCGTGCAGGACGTGCATGGGACGATGAGTCTCTTCGTCGGAGTCAGAACTATCGTGAGATTGGCTGTACCGTGATCGACCATGCTGTTGTTGTTGTTGTTGCTGCTGCTGCTGCTGCTGCACGTCCACATTCTCGTAGTCAGACTAATTTTGTTGAAAGGAGGGAATAATAATAATAAAAAAAATCTATATTCATTGGGAAGTGCTAAATCTATAAAGGGTTTAAGTGTCTGGGGAATGGGAGGCAATCAGATCTGATCCAAGAAATTGGAGATTAACTCCAGTTTCTTGGGAGACGAAGAGCTTGACCAGCATAAACACAGCCTGTGAGAAGCTAGGTCAAGTAACAGGTCACATTACCATGACTGGAACATGAAGTAACACAAGAGTTACCAGTGAGAGAGGATGCTGTAGTCTTATTATAGACATAACACAAGACAATAAGTAGTAAAACAACATAATAAGTCGTAATACAAAACAATAAGTAATAATACCGTATGAATGGTAATACAAGACTAAGTGGTAATTATAAAGGCCAGATAATAGCAGCAGTGGCGAGACTACGAGGAATATGAGGGAGAGAAATTGAGTAGTACGTGGTGGTAGTGGTGATAGTAACTGGTGGTAGTGGTGATAGTAACTGGTGGTAGTGGTGGTGGTAGCAACTGGTGGTAGTGGTGGTGGTAGCAACTGGTGGTAGTGGTGATGGTGGTAGCAACTGGTAGTATTGGTAGTAACTGGTAGTAGTGGTAGTAACTGGTGGTAGTATCTAGTGTTGGTGGTAATTACTCCATACTAACTAGCTTGTAATAACTAAATAATAATTGACAGCGAATGTTCCAGTCAACGTCTCTGTCCTTTTGAGCAATGACAATAAATTATCAAGTTCCAAATTATCACTTTAAAATTGCAGTCAAACCAAGGACATAATACAACATAAAATAAGTGCATTCTAAAATAGATCAAACAAGGGCATATTAAAACTGATAAACCAAGGGCATACAAAATAAAGAAATACTAAACAGACAAAACAAGGGCATATTATAACAAACAAATAAAAGCATACAATGAACAAACGACAATAAACACACGGCAGGAAACAGTTAAAGTGTAGCAAGAAATTAGAAGATGGGAAACTAAGGAAATCAAAGACAAAAGAGAATAAGTCACAGGTCTAAACAACTAATAATAATAATAATAATAATAATAATAATAATAATAATAATAATAATAATAACTTTTAAGTAAAATCCACACTAGAACAAAGGCTAAAGCACTGTAGAAAGGCTACAAAATACTGAGCTACAGTATAAGCGCCATTAAATGCGACAAAACGCAGAATACATACGGTGTCCACATTATCATAGTCGGACTGCATGCAAAGATATCCAGAGGTCAGCACAGGGGCAGGGTACTCAACACAGGGGCAGGGTACTCAACACAGGGGCAGGGTACTCAGCACAGGGGCAGGGTACTCAGCACAGGGGCAGGGTACTCAACACAGGGGCAGGGTACTCAACACAGGGGCAGGGTACTCAACACAGGGGCAGGGTACTCAACACAGGGGCAGGGTACTCAACACAGGGGCAGGGTACTCGGCACAGGGGCAGGGTACTCAGCACAGGGGCAGGGTACTCAACACAGGGGCAGGGTACTCAACACAGGGGCAGGGTACTCAACACAGGGGCAGGGTACTCAGCACAGGGGCAGGGTACTCAGCACAGGGGCAGGGTACTCAACACAGGGGCAGGGTACTCAACACAGGGGCAGGGTACTCAGCACAGGGGCAGGGTACTCAACACAGGGGCAGGGTACTCAACACAGGGGCAGGGTACTCATCACAGGGGCAGGGTACTCAACACGGGGGGCAGGGTACTCAACACGGGGGCAGGGTACTCGACACAGGGGCAGGGTACTCGGCACAGGGGCAGGGTACTCAGCACAGGGGGCAGAGTACTCAACACAGGGGCAGGGTACTCAACACAGGGGCAGGGCACTCAACACAGGGGCAGGGTACTCAACACAGGGGCAACTTACTCAACACAGGGGCAGGTACTCACACGGGCAGGGTACTCACACGGGCAGGGTACTCAACACAGGGGCAGGGTACTCAGCACAGGGGCAGGGTACTCAGCACAGGGGCAGGGTACTCAACACAGGGGCAGGGTACTCAACACAGGGGCAGGGTACTCAGCACAGGGGCAGGGTACTCAACACAGGGGCAGGGTACTCAACACAGGGACAGGGTACTCAACACAGGGACAGGGTACTCAACACAGGGGCAGGGTACTCAGCACAGGGACAGGGTACTCAGCACAGGGGCAGGGTACTCAACACAGGGGCAGGGTACTCAACACAGGGGCAGGGTACTCAACACAGGGGCAGGGTACTCAGCACAGGGGCAGGGTACTCAACACAGGGGCAGGGTACTCAGCACAGGGGCAGGGTACTCAACACAGGGGCAGGGTACTCAGCACAGGGGCAGGGTACTCAACACAGGGGCAGGGTACTCAACACAGGGACAGGGTACTCAACACAGGGACAGGGTACTCAACACAGGGGCAGGGTACTCAACACAGGGGCAGGGTACTCAACACAAGGGCAGGGTACTCAACACAGGGGCAGGGTACTCAACACAGGGGCAGGGTACTCAACACAGGGGCAGGGTACTCAACACAGGGGCAGGGTACTCAACACAGGGGCAGGGTACTCAGCACAGGGGCAGGGTACTCAACACAGGGGCAGGGTACTCAACACAGGGGCAGGGTACTCAGCACAGGGGCAGGGTACTCAACACAGGGGCAGGGTACTCAACACAGGGGCAGGGTACTCAACACAGGGGCAGGGTACTCAACACAGGGGCAGGGTACTCAACACAGGGGCAGGGTACTCAACACAGGGGCAGGGTACTCAGCACAGGGGCAGGGTACTCAGCACAGGGGCAGGGTACTCAACACAGGGGCAGGGTACTCAACACAGGGGCAGGGTACTCAACACAGGGGCAGGGTACTCAACACAGGGGCAGGGTACTCAACACAGGGGCAGGGTACTCAACACAGGGGCAGGGTACTCAACACAGGGGCAGGGTACTCAACACAGGGGCAGGGTACTCAACACAGGGGCAGGGTACTCAACACAGGGGCAGGGTACTCAACACAGGGGCAGGGTACTCAACACAGGGGCAGGGTACTCAACACAGGGGCAGGGTACTCAACACAGGGGCAGGGTACTCAACACAGGGGCAGGGTACTCAACACAGGGGCAGGGTACTCAACACAGGGGCAGGGTACTCGGCACAGGGGCAGGGTACTCAGCACAGGGGGCAGAGTACTCAACACAGGGGCAGGGTACTCAACACAGGGGGGCAGGGTACTCAGCAGAGGGGCAGGGTACTCAGCACAGGGGGCAGGGTACTCAACACAGGGGCAGGGTACTAAGCACAGGGGCAGGGTATTCAGCACAGGGGCAGGGTACTCAGCACAGGGGCAGGGTACTCGGCACAGGGGCAGGGTACTCTCCACAGGGGCAGGGTACTCAACACAGGGGCAGGGTACTCAGCACAGGGGCAGGGTACTCAACACCGGGGCAGGGTACTCGCCACAGGGGCAGGGTACTCCCCACAGGGGCAGGGTACTCAACACAGGGGCAGGGTACTCAACACAGGGGCAGGGTACTCAACACAGGGGCAGGGTACTCAGCACAGGGGCAGGGTACTCAACACAGGGGCAGGGTACTCAACACAGGGGCAGGGTACTCAACACAGGGGCAGGGTACTCAACACAGGGGCAGGGTACTCAACACAGGGGCAGGGTACTCAGCACAGGGGCAGGGTACTCAGCACAGGGGGGGTATTCAGGGGCAGGGTACTCAACAGGGGCAGGGGCACAGGGGCAGGGTACTCAGCACAGGGGCAGGGTACTCAGCACAGGGGCAGGGTACTCAGCACAGGGGGCAGGGTACTCAACACAGGGGCAGGGTACTCAACACAGGGGCAGGGTACTCAACACAGGGGCAGGGTACTCGGCACAGGGGCAGGGTACTCAGCACAGGGGGCAGAGTACTCAACACAGGGGCAGGGTACTCGGCACAGGGGCAGGGTACTCAGCACAGGGGCAGGGTACTCAGGGGCAGGGTACTCAACACAGGGGCAGGGTACAGGGGCAGGGTACTCAACACAGGGGCAGGGCACTACTCAACACAGGGGGGGACAGGGTACTCAACACAGGGGCAGGGTACTCAGCAGGGTACTCAGCAGGGTGCTCAGGGGCAGGGTACTCAGCACAGGGGGCAGGGTACGCCCCACAGGGGCAGGGTACTCAACACAGGGGGCAGGGTACTCAACACAGGGGCAGGGTACTCAACACAGGGGCAAAGTACTCAACACAAGAGGCAGGGTGCTCAACACAGGGGCAGGGTACTCAACACAGGGGCAGGGTACTCAACACAGGGGCAGGGTACTCGGCACAGGGGCAGGGTACTCGGCACAGGGGCAGGGTACTCAGCACAGGGGCAGGGTACTCAGCACAGGGGCAGGGTACTCAACACAGGGGCAGGGTACTCAACACAGGGGCAGGGTACTCAACACAGGGGCAGGGTACTCAACACAGGGGGCAGGGTACTCAACACAGGGGCAGGGTACTCAACGTAAACCTCAGTGGATGTCTTGCTACCTCCTTTACGGAGGCTGGAGATAGCAACACAACACACTCCCCTTGCACCATGACAGCATAACAGACATATACGCCAAGACTAAAAATATGAAGACTGAGACACTCATGCAACATATGGGAATTTTTATTTAGGAAACGTTTCACCACACAGAGGCTTCATCAGTCCAATACAAAGCAGAAATGTGTAAGGAGAGGAGGAGTATGAGGTAATCAGTCCCTCAACCTGGAGTCGATGTGTTCAGTCCATCAATCTTGTAGAATGTACAGCATAGGGCCGTAGACGTGTCTTATATACTGTAGTGAGGTGAGGCGAAGCAGGAGGCGGGGTCATAGTGGTACCATCCACTAGTCGAAGTAGGTCTTCGTCCAGAGGTTGGACAAGTTTGAAGAATTCTTTGTATCAAGATCCCATGATGCTGCAGTGTCATCACAACTGTCAGACACTGCATCATGGGATCTTGATGCCACGTCTACGGCCCTATGCTGTACATTCTACAAGATTGATGGACTGAACACATCGACTCCAGGCTGAGGGACTGATTACCTCAAACTACTCCTCTCCTTACACCTTTCTGTTTTGTATTGGACTGATGAAGCCACTGTGTGGCGAAACGTTTCCTAAATAAAGATTCCCATATGTTGCATAAGCGTCTCAATCTTCAACTTGTCGGTTTTCAAACCATTCATCACAAGACTAAAATTATGAAACTAACACATTTTAGGCCTGAGAAAGCACTGATAAAGCAGAGGAGACTACAAAGGCAAAACTGCAGCTCTATTAATTAGGCCTAGTCTCCAGAAACTGCAATTCTATTAGGCTTAGTCTTCAAAAACTGCAGTTCTCAAATGGGAAGTCTGAATACAACTCAAATAAATCCATCTACTCCACCTATGCAATAAATCCATCCATCCATTAAATGCACCTATCCAATAAACAAACACGGTTATCCACCGACTCCACCTATCAAATAAATCAGCGTGTCATGAATCCACCTGTCAAATGAATCCACCTGTCAAATTAATCTACCAGTCAAATGAATCCACCTGTCAACTGCTAAGTCTTACGCGTCATCATGTCGTGACTTGCTAACGATCATCTTTGATCTAAACGTTTTTAAAAGCGTTCATCTTTGAGCGAAATGTTGAGTAATCAAGTCTTGCTCTGCTGCAAGTCTCTGAGTTACCTTCTTCTCATTACCTCTTTCAACCATGGACGATACCTGTTCAACTCGCTACATCAGACAAGTGATTTGTTCAACACGCTACATCAGAGAAGTGACTTGTTCAACACGTTAAGGGTTCACCATGGATGAGAATGTCTTTAAGATACAGGCAAAGTGAATTATTTCATTGAAAAGACACCGCTAAAGCTGTTGGAGGGTTATACAGCGCCTTGAAAATGGGAGGTAATCAGTCCAGCTTCTGTAACTCCAAACAGTGTAGACTGGAACAAACTACACACCGACAACTACAAACAGGTTTATAAACAGGGTAACTACTCAGACAACTACACACACACATGTAAACAAAAGCAGATAATCTCTCACAGCTCACCTGGTCTTGACCCTTAAAGTAAATAGTTTCGTAGGTGGGCGCTTCTTGATCAGCGTCCGGGGTCGGGGAGGGTGGGCACATTGACCGCCGGGGTGGCTTGGGCGGCGGCAACGGCTGGTGTGGGCGGCACAGAGGTCCAGAGGTCAGAAGGCGAATGTAGATGTGGGCGTGGTGTAGGTGTGGGCGTGGTGTGGGTGTTCAAGACGAGCGTGGGGACGGCGATCACGTGGATGAAGGCGTGGGAAGAGAGGGAGAGAAGACACAGATTTCATTAGTAATACCTCATAAAATATGGAACAAGTTCAAAAACAAAATATACATCAGATGAGTCACCACAATCATACTGACACACCCAGCGTGGGCTGCTGCAACACCCAGCGTGGGCTGCTGCAACACCCAGCGTGGGCTGCTGCAACACCCAGCGTGGGATGCTGCAACACCCAGCGTGGGATGCTGCAACACCCAGCGTGGGATGCTGCAACACCCAGCGTGGGATGCTGCAACACCCAGCGTGGGATGCTGCAACACCCACCGTGGGATGCTGCAACACCCACCGTAGGATGCTGCAACACCCACCGTGGGAGGCTGCAACACCCACCGTGGGATGCTGCAACACCCACCGTGGGATGCTGCAACACCCACAGTGGGATGCTGCAACACCCACCGTGGGAGGCTGCAACACCCACAGTGGGATGCTGCAACACCCACCGTGGGAGGCTGCAACACCCACCGTGGGAGGCTGCAACACCCACCGTGGGATGCTGTAACACCCACCTTGGGATGCTGCAACACCCACCTTGGGATGCTGCAACACCCACCGTGAAATGCTGCAACACTCACCGTGAAATGCTGCAACACCCACCGTGAAATGCTGCAACACCCACCGTGGGATGCTGCAACACCCACCGTGGGATGCTGCAACACCCACCGTGGGATGCTTCAACACCCACAGTGGGATGCTGCAACACCCACAGTGAGATGCAACACCCACAGTGGAATGCTGCAACACCCACCGTAGGATGCTGCAACACCCACAGTGGGATGCTGCAACACCCACAGTGGGATGCTGCAACACCCACAGTGGGATGATGCAACACCCACAGTGGGATGCTGCAACACCCACAGTGGGATGCTGCAACACCCACAGTGGGATGCTGCAACTCCCGAGGGATGCTGCAACACCCACCGTGGGATGCTGCAACACCCACCGTGAAATGCTGCAACACCCACCGTGAAATGCTGCAACACCCACCGTGAAATGCTGCAACACCCACCGTGAAATGCTGCAACACCCACCGTGAAATGCTGCAACACCCACCGTGAGATGCTGCAACACCCACCGTGAAATGCTGCAACACCCACCGTGGGATGCTGCAACACCCACCGTGGGATGCTGCAACACCCACTGTGGGATGCTGCAACACCCACCGTGGGATGCTGCAACACCCACCGTGGGAGGCTGCAACACCCACCGTGGGATGCTGCAACACCCACCGTGGGATGCTGCAACACCCACAGTGGGATGCAACACCCACCGTGGGAGGCTGCAACACCCACAGTGGGATGCAACACCCACCGTGGGAGGCTGCAACACCCACCGTGGGAGGCTGCAACACCCACCGTGGGATGCTGTAACACCCACCTTGGGATGCTGCAACACCCACCTTGGGATGCTGCAACACCCACCGTGGGATGCTGCAACACCCACAGTGAGATGCTGCAACACCCACAGTGGAATGCTGCAACACCCACCGTAGGATGCTGCAACACCCACAGTGGGATGCTGCAACACCCACAGTGGGATGCTGCAACACCCACAGTGGGATGCTGCAACACCCACAGTGGGATGCAACACCCACAGTGAGATGCTGCAACACCCACAGTGGGATGCTGCAACACCCGAGGGATGCTGCAACACCCACCGTGGGATGCTGCAACACCCACCGTGAAATGCTGCAACACCCACCGTGAAATGCTGCAACACCCACCGTGAAATGCTGCAACACCCACCGTGAAATGCTGCAACACCCACCGTGAGATGCTGCAACACCCACCGTGGGAGGCTGCAACACCCACTGAGATGCTGCAACACCCACCGTGGGATGCTGCAACACCCACCGTGGGATGCTGCAACACCCACCGTGGGATGCTGCAACACCCACTGTGGGTTGCTGCAACACCCACAGTGGGATGCTGCAACACCCACCGTGAGATGCTGCAACACCCACCGTGGGATGCTGCAACACCCACCGTGGGATGCTGTAACACCGTGGGATGCTGCAACACCCACTGTGGGATGCTGCAATGCCCACTGTGGAATGTTGCAATACCCAATGTGGGATGTTGCAATACCCAATGTGGGATGTTGCAATACCCAATGTGAGATGCTGCAACACCCACTGGGGAATGTTGCAATATCCACTGGGGGATGCTGCAATATGCACTATAGGAGGTTAACATACCCACTGTTATGCTGTAATAGCTACTGTGGAAGGCTGCAAAACACATTATGGGAAATTCACATACCCAATGTTATGCTACAACACCCACTGTGGGATGTTGCAATACTTACTGTGGGATCATACAAAACCCACTGTGGGATGCTACAATACGCACTGGGGGATGCAATAATACGCACTGTGGGATGCTACAATACGCACTGTGGGATGCTATAATGCGCACTGTGGGATGCTACAATACGCACTGTGGGATGCTATAATACGCACTGTGGGATGCTATAATACGCACGGAGACCGGTTTTGAGAGCACTCACTGCCCTTTCCCCGCAGCCCGGTCCGAGGCCAGACTTCTCTGTTGACCGCCTGGTCAACCAAGCTGATTGTGCTAGTGGCCCGCATGCTCACACCGGCTGATTCGGAACGTGTAGACGGAAGTTGCCCAGCATCTTGAAAAACTGTCTTCGTCGCAGCAGTATTTCTGGTATCTGATGAAGTGCGTTGAACCAAGAATGTTAACACAGTTGATAAATCAGACATGTGCAGCACTTGGGTATCCTCACTGAGGAAACATTTCGCCACACAGTGGCTTGTCAGTCTTATACAAAGAAGAATTGTGAAGATCAGGAGTAGTTTGAGGTAATCAGTCCATCAGCCTGAAGTCGATATTATCAGTCCATCAGTCTTAAAAAGATTGATGGACTGATAACATCGACTTCAGGCTGATGGACTAATTCTGATCTTCACCATTCTTCTTTGTATAGGAATGATGAAGCCATTGTGTGGCGAAACGTGTCCTTACTGAAGATACCTAAGTGCTTCACATGTGTCTAAAATCGTGCCCATGGCCTCCGTACTCTTCAGTGGGTTTCTTCCAAACTTTACCCTGTATCTTTCAGTCCGGTGAATTGCTATAGTTATGTACCTTCCATGTACGTATTATCAGTTCTCTCTCTTCTCCCTTCCTGACAGAACAATCCTGGTGCTTTGAGGCATTCCCACCAATTTAGAGGTTTTCCTGATTATGTGGCAGTATATCTTTGTACAATTTCCAGCTCAGCTCTGCTCTGCTCTGCTCTGCTCAGCGCTCTCTCTCTCTCGGCTTGAAATCAGCTGTGAACACGGAAAACTATTTAAGTCGTGAAAGCACAAGTGATTTGACACGTACCATTATCGGTGTTGCTTCTGTTTTGAAACTTCTCATAATCCACTCTGTCATTTTCCACACCTTCACTACATTTGCCTTACTACATTTCCACATGGCAGATCCTCCGACATATTTATTTCCAGGTCTTTTACTTGTTCCTCAAGTTCTATGTTCTGCCTGCGTTCTGTATACTATTATGCTGACTCTGGGGGTCTTCATTCCTCCCATACCTCAGCAGGGCGGTTCTGTATATCATGCTGGCTCGGGGTGGGGGGGTGGGGGGTCTTCATTCCTCCCATAGTTCAGCAGGTGACATTTGTCACTGCTGAACATCATGGTACTGTCGTACTAAATAAGCCGAACTCCCTTAAAAGTTAAACTTTTCCAATTTTTTTTACATATTGATAGCTATTTATTGTCACTAACAGTAATATAAAGATTTTTATTTTTTGACCAAAACACAGAATTCTCACCTAACCTCCCATAAACTTCCTTTTTTTTTAGCTAAATTGTATGTATATCATAGGCTAATTTATTTACTATTCCTTAAAATCGATTATACATATTTTTTCTCCGACTTATGGCAAAAAATAATTTTAATTCGGCTTATTCTGCAAAGTGAACCCTTGCCAAATAGGACAAACTGGACGATTCGGTTTATTAGGATCGACAGTATTGTCACTTACCCACTGATTGGCTTTGTCTATAATACTGTTTTATACTGAGATTACTTTTATACTTTTTTTTTTTTATTCGCCGGTACTCTCCCGGCCCGGGTCTTTTCCAAGTAGTGGTGACCCGGCCTTGGCTCCCTATCTGGGGAGTGTCTCGAGACTTAAGTCTCCCATGGGAGGAGACCAACACACGACTGCAGTATTGACCAACACACGACTGCAGCATTGACCAACACACGACTGCAGCATTGACCAACACACTGCTGCAGCATTAACCAACACACTGCTGCAGCACTGACCAACACACGACTGCAGCATTGACCAACACACTGCTGCAGCATTAACCAACACACTGCTGCAGCACTGACCAACACACGACTGCAGCACTGACCAACACACGACTGCAGCATTGACCAACACACTGCTGCAGCATTAACCAACACACTGCTGCAGCACTGACCAACACACGACTGCAGCACTGACCAACACACGACTGCAGCATTAACCAACACACTGCTGCAGCACTTTCCAACACACGACTGCAGCACTGACCAACACACTGCTGCAGCACTGACCAACACACTGCTGCAGCACTGACCAACACACGACTGCAGCACTGACCAACACACGACTGCTGCACTGACCAACACACGACTGCAGCACTGACCAACACACGACTGCAGCATTAACCAACACACTGCTGCAGCACTGACCAACACACGACTGCAGCACTGACCAACACACGACTGCAGCATTAACCAACACACGACTGCAGCATTGACCAACACACGACTGCAGCACTGACCAACACACGACTGCAGCACTGACCAACACACGACTGCAGCACTGACCAACACACGACTGCAGCATTAACCAACACACGACTGCAGCACTGACCAACACACGACTGCAGCACTGACCAACACACGACTGCAGCACTGACCAACACACGACTGCAGCATTAACCAACACACTACTGCAGCACTGACCAACACACGACTGCAGCATTAACCAACACACTACTGCAGCACTGACCAACACACGACTGCAGCACTGACAAACACACGACTGCAGCACTGACCAACACACGACTGCAGCACTGACAAACACACGACTGCAGCATTAACCAACACACTACTGCAGCACTGACCAACACACGACTGCAGCATTAACCAACACACTACTGCAGCACTGACAAACACACTACTGCAGCACTGACCAACACACGACTGCAGCGTTAACAAACACGGGATAACATCAGAGTCCAACTGAAAAAATTAATCACATATTTCACATGATAGTAAACATTAGGAGAGAAGCAGCACAAAATGCGACGCGACTCCACTCTCTTTGTGCTTTATAATTATGAGAAACGTTAAAGCACAGCGTCTGAGGTGATGGCAGGTAGTCAGGGTTGATCAGAAGAGGGTAGCAGAAGTTACCTGCATTCAAGAAAGCTTCATCGACATCACAGCATCCCATCCCCCGCTGAATCGCTCTTTTGACTTAGTTTCTCGTGGGAGTGAGCTCTAGCTCTTGGTTCGTATATTTACGTAGATTGTACGTAGAGGCAAAATTATACGCCACCTATCAGAATGTATATCGTCACTATACGCCAATTCCCAGAATTTTTCACAATATATTGTATACATTGTAAGATGCAGTAATCACTAACACGTTTAGACATGGGAAATCTTTCCCATTCTTCTCATGGGTAATATCCACATAAAACATGATCAGGAATAAGAATCAGCAATAATCGACTGCAATTAAAACCCCTGCGTGTTATGATGTATACTGTACCAAGCTTACTACAGATGACGAGCACTCTCTCCACCCACACACAGGTAACGCAAAAGAAAAAGGAGAGAGAAAGAGAGAGAGAATGAGCCGATTACATATTCTGCACTTCTGTGCATAATATTGCATATGTACAACACTACAAAATATGTACATGTATAGCACCTCTACACATAATATTACACATGTACAACAACACTGTGCAGAAGACTACACATATGCTTGAACCACTGTGTAGTGATCACCTGTTATTGAGATGCTTCCGTTTAATGTTCACCTCAGCTTACGTTATTTACAAGTCTACATCTCGCGGTGCAGAGAGGAAAGTTAAAAAAAAAAAAAGATTAATGATTAATTATAAAATGAGTACTGCAACTGAGACTGTTCTTAGAGCAAATGGAAAACCCTAACTTAATTGAATCTAATGTAATGAAACTTAATGTAACTTAACATAACCTAATGTCACACAAGCCTCACCGAACCTTAACGTAATAATTATTCCGCAGTGATTTTCACAAGTATTACAACGAGAAGACATAACTCTAATGGACTCGTATTTGGAACTGTCCTTGTAAAGGTTTATGAGCCGTGATTTACCAGGTGTGTTACGTGCCTGAACACATCTCCGGGGTGCATTCTAACATACTTAATTAAAAGGAATTATGTATATCTTCCTAAATATTAACTTGCACAAGGAATAATTATTTTTTGTGAAGATATGGACGGCTATGGCAATATAAACACAAATGCAGTATAATGTGATCCTTTATTGACTACGTTTCGCCCACACAGTGGGCTTCTTCAAGTCACAAACAGAACTACCTGGGGTGGAAGGAACGCGAGTATTTATAGTCCGGCTGAGGTCAGGTGAAGAATGCTGCATCTGATGATGTACCGAGTTGGGTTGTAGAGTCTAAACATCTTCAACACACCCAGAGAAGACACTGCCGAGAAGAGATACATAGTCCTTCCCACCAACTCCATTGCCAAACATGTTTCCAACATCTTTGCCAAAACATCATTCCAAGTATCTACCTCCACAACCACGACCATCAAGGACATCACCAGTAGTAGGCAGGACAAGCCTCCATCCTCTGCAGGGGTATACACAATCCCTTGTAATGACTGCAACAAGTTATACGTGGGCGAAACATCAAGGGACCTCCAAACACGTATTTCAGAACACCAATACGCAAGCAGGTCTGACGACACAAGGAATGCCTGCGTACAACACCGTAATTCACACAACCACTTGATAAACTACAGAAACTCAAGACTTATCGCCACAGAAGACAACACCCAATACCGAAGAATCCTGGAATCATCACTTATTTCTATATCCGACAACTTCAACCAGAATAGTGGCTTCTATAACATAGCTGAACCACTTGCCAAGAAACTTCTTCATCGCTATCCCACATAAGAACACTGTAGAAGGTCTGCTCACAAACTTGTCCAGTCTCCTTTCCAAGCTACCCAAGTTTTTAGACTCTACAACCCAACTCGGTACATCATCAGATGCAGCATTCTTCACCTGACCTCAGCCGGACTATAAATACTCGCGTTCCTTCCACCCCAGGTAGTTCTGTTTGTGACTTGAAGAAGCCCACTGTGTGGGCGAAACGTAGTCAATAAAGGATCACATTATACTGCATTTGTGTTTATATTGCCATTGTGTCGGTATTTTATACCATTTATTTCCATATGGACGGCTAACTTGCATTTACAAAACAAAAAAAAAACTCATGATCGAGTTCAAACCCAGCTGTAAAAGTGTACAACTATTGTATAAACCCGAGCAGAGCAAAACACCAGCCCCCCACCTGGGTTGGTGACCAGCTTACAAAAGCTATATAACTCATCAACACGAAAAAAAACTTAGCTGGTATTTAGGGCCGCAATAAATATGCTGAGTTGATAAGGAAGAATAAGAGTCCCAAGAAGGATAGAGGCAATTCACGTGTGTTGTCCAGGCAGAGCGAGGAGTCTCCACTCCACCAAGGCCGCAAAATATACAATTACTTATATGGCACACGGCTGGATACAACAAAAAAAAATGAACAGCAGTGTAAAGAAACAGAAGGCGTCACTGTAAATATTCTTACACAGACAAGCTAATTATACCAAACTCAAAAATACATACTCCAAGGTTGAATATAAAATTATAGAACACTATCGTATTAGTATACACAGAAAAACCACTGTATGAGGTGCGAACTTCACCTCAGGATAGAGCGCTTTACACCGCTGAAATTTACCGAGTCTTGACTGAATTATGTACACTTAATATTATTAATACGCCTCAGAGCTATTCCATTAAACAGGAACATATACCTTACAGAGCTAATCTAGTAAACAAGGAATCAATCACTTTATAATCAGAAAAATAATACTGGGGGGAAATAATGTACAAACATACGAGTAAATACAATTATTTACTAACTGGATAATGAAAATAAAGGGAATAAACAATTAATAAAAGATTACCACTTAAACAAGATTACTGAGAAGGGATAATATTACTATATGGGGGTTATTACAATTATCTTACACAACTATGAGAAATGAGAATACAAATTATGCTGCAGCAAGGTACACTTACAGTCAATAGTCCACCGCAGGATAATCCAAGCCTCCACCTGCGTTCTTTAGCACTAGTTTCAGGAGTGGTTTCATCCTCTGAAACAAGTCTCAAGATCATCCACTTCCAGGAAGCTCGGTGTCCAAGCCTTCTCTATCCTCACTTCATCGAGACAGTCCCATCACTCTCACCTCTCCCCCTTCACACTACCAAGTGGGCGAGTACGACTGAAGCAATATTTCACCCCCCCCCCCCCGAAAAAAAATAGAAGAACCTGGATTTCATTTTTCCAATAACGTCATATTCTCCGAATTTCATTATTAGCATAAATAAGCGTTTCTCATATTTTTTATATATTTTTTCGCCAGTATTATTTCAAGAATGATAAGTGGCTGACTCTTCGTGTTTAATACCGTAATAATACAGCATATTCAAAACTCGGATTAATTAAATCGAAATCAAGTGATGTATAATGACCTACTGGGAAGTAAACGGCTTCACACCCCTTCCCTATGACAACCATTGTATCAACATTACGGAGCACGAGTCAAAATCAACACTGAACGACACAAGGATCTAGTATTTTATTCTAGTTTATCAACATTAAGGGATGTGGGGGAACTACTGTATTTTATCAACATTAAGGAACATGGGGCACGAGAGTACAAACAAAACACTTTTAGCATCAAAACACAGAGTGCCAACATATCACTACATCACAGAGGGCACACTGCACACATTGTCTTTGACAACAGGCACAATTAGAGGCCACGCACGCGCGCACACACACATGTGCGCACACACACATGCGCGCACACACACATGCGCGCACACACACATGCGCGCACACACACATGCGTGCACACACACATGCGCGCACACACACATGCGCACACACACACACGTGCGCGCACACACACATGCGCACACACACACACACACACACACACACAATTACTTTAAGCAAGAACACACAACTCAGAAACACCCAATTAGGAAAGGAGGCACCAGCGTAGACAGCAAGATAGTGCGGCACACACCATGAAGCACGGAACTCGTGTATACAAGGCACTGCAAACCCCAATGTAAATTATGCGTATAGTGAAGAGCTGGACAGATACCTAAAGTCAGTTCCCGATCAGCCGGGCTGTGGCTCGTACGTTGGACTGCGTGCGGCCAGCAGTAACAGCCTAATTGATCAGGCACTGATCCATCGGGAGGCCTGGTCATGGACCGGGCCGCGGGGGCGTTGATCCCCGGAATAACCTCCAGGTAACCTCCAGGTAACCATCAGTAGGATGCAACCTAGGGCCGCCAGGCGGCAACTCCAAAATCTCAGAGGATGTCATGTTTATACACAGGCTTGTACATTTACGGTAGTGTGAACCTCGTGTAAACAAAGCATCAATGGGATGGAACCTCATAGCGGCAAGAGGCAACCCCACAAGCTCATATGATGCCAACTTTAGTTGTTACATTTATGACAGTGCACGGGATCCTAATGAAACGCACCCCACCACCCACAACTTCGTGCTCACCTACAATATAATGACTACCATTATATTGTAGCCCCTGGATACAATATAATGGTAGCAGAAGAATAGCCAGAGTATACACCAACACTGGGTGGCCACTGTACGGCGCGAAAACTGCAGTATAAACAACTGCCATCATCACCACCCCATTAGTCAACCACTGTAAAGTACTAAATGATAAATATGTGCTCTTTCACTGGTATATCTGGTAACAGTAAACGAGGCAAGTGAGAATGGGGGAAGTGAGGGGTCTCTACTGTACAGCAACAGGTGTCCTTCTAGGGAAAGTAAGTCTCTACCCTACACTAAGTCCTTTAAGGACTCTATCGAACAATAGTGGCTCGCCTCTTAAGGGTTCTTTCTTTATTCAGTATTATTGGTCTTCCCGGAGTCTATCTACAAAATGGTGTCTTCCAAAGGGGTACAAAGATCTCTACCTAAAATTTAAATTTCCCTCCAAAAGGGTGCAACGATCTCTGCCTGACAGGAGGGGTTCTCTCCCAGTGGGGATTAAGTAAGAAGTTTCCTTCTAATGTAATAAAACTACTGAACAGAAATGAGTCTTTCTACGAGTACTAGGTAACATGTGCTATTTAAAACACATCTCTTCTAAACATAAATCAGTGTGCTAGCAGAAATCAATTTCTACCACAGTAATGGGTTCCACCTATGGGGTATTAAGAGTTCAACGAACACTGGTAGGTTCCCACTTACATCTCTCCAAGTCAGAGTAAGAGTCCCCTTATTTATTTAATTTTAATACACTAGCAGGTGATTCCATCTTAACATTAACATATAACACCGACTTCATGAGGTAATATTTAGTGGAGTTAGCCATCGAACTAGAGGACCCGGGGAGAGAAACCACACCACACACAATGATGGCTAATGAACACACAACAACGACTTGATAACGAATACACAACAGCTTTCTGCTTGACAGGTGGCCATGTGCTAGCTAGGGACATATATGGGGGCTGTGCTTGCTAGGGACATATCTGGGGGTTGTGCTTGCTAGGGACACGTGGGGGAAGAGTGTTGTGCTTGCTGTGTGGGGAGGGTATGATACTGGAGGGGGGGGGGTAATGTACTTGCTAGAGGAGAAGTACGTTTTCTTGGGGGTTGTAGGAAATGTTCTACTGTGGATGAAGAACATGGATGTAGAAGAGTGCATTGATAGGGAGATACAGGAAGTTTGTGCGTGTGTTTGTGTATTTGTACTGATGCCAGAGAGTAGGACTGCTGCCACAACTACTGCTGGGGTCGGTGAAGGTGGTGGTGGCACGGCATCATGCACAGCTACTCACTTCTACTACCTTACTGCTGGAGGAGTCAGAGCCAGCAGGGGCAGCGGTGCGCCTGGTGACGGTGGCGCTGCTGGAGGAGGTGCTGCCGGGGCTGGTGGCGGCTGCGGCCACGGACGCCCCCTGCGGCAGGAGCTCGTCAGAGGAGGGCCGCAGGTGGCGGGAGTCCCTAGAGGGCCTGAGCGAGGCAGAAGAGCTGCGGCAGGAGCGAGGTGGAGGAGGCACCTCGTAGAGACCATCGTCGTCACCACATCTGCAACAAAAACACACACTACAACTCTCCATCACTTAATGATCACTGGTTCTCCATCCAAGGTAATGGAGCTACTCTCTCAATCCTCAGGCGCTGTATGACCCCTACAGGTTAGCACTTCCCCAGGAATACTGTGCAATAACAGTAAAAATACAATAATATACAAATTTTCTTGGATATATATATATATATATATATATATATATATATATATATATATATATATATATATATATATATATATATATATATATATATATATATATATATATATATGCAAGAAATAGTCGTCTCAGAGAAACTACACAAAATGTCAGAGGTGTCTGATCAACCAGGTTATGATGGCTATATAAGCTTGATAAATAAATCATATTAAGCGCTAAACCTACGTGAATCATTCAGCCCAATACGTGGTGGAGGCTCGATCCTCAGTTTCCTGAGCGAAAGAGAGACGCGCTTACTATTTCCACTCACCTATATACCTTTAATGTGTTACAAGAGTTTTACTAGTTGCACATCCCCCCCCCCGGGCCAGGCTTGTCTAGTGCTTGCCTGGTCAACTAGTCTCGCTCTGCTGGCTCTAACATACAGTTTCAGATATATTCACTAGGAAGCGCTAAAACCATAGGGATGACAACTCCCGAGGAAGAAGTAACCAGGTGTGATCCAATGAAGAGGGGCAGCTCCAATTCCATGGATCAAGAGGTCTTCAGCATGAAATGTGAAGTGCAAATACCACAGACTTGAGCACATGTAACCCCTGAGACTGGCGTTGTCGGCTCCTCCAGTGTTGCCACACACACAAAACACTGCCATCAGGGGAGTCTTTGTACTACTACTACTACGTTTCACCCAGAGCTGGGCTCGGTGAAACTCAACCTTGGCTGAAATGTGGTGATAAAACTAGCCGCTGCTACCACTGTGCTCCACTTGTTGAATTACAACATTGTTTACCACTGCCACATCCTCAGGAGACGTGAATGGTGAAGGCTCTTGTTTCAAGGAACTGCACCTATTCTTCCTTTCCATGGATCAAGACTGAGTGCCTCTCCATTACCCCCAGACGCTGTATGATGCATACAGGTTTAGCGCCCCATCAATGTAATAATAATAATACCACAGTAAAACAGTGGCGCACTCTTAAACTGTGATGTAACAAATTAACGCAACAAATAAACTGAGTTGTAGTAAATTAAGAAAATAAAGAGTTACAAAAGAGTTGTGAATTAGCAAGACAACAAATACGGATGACAAGGAGATCTCTTAGCAAGGAACAACTATATATAAACTGAATAAAGATTACGGTAAAGGCCCTTCATTAATAAAGGTTTCACTGAATGCCCTTTATTACATGATAATCTCAACTACAACGAACATCTGATGGCGAGAGAGAGAGAGAGAGAGAGACACACACACAGACAGATAGAATTGAGATTGTATAACCGTAAGATTACAAACCAGACACTTGTGAGCGTTGTATTATTTTGTCCATGTGTGTGTAATGTTACTTACAGAGTGCTAGCATCGTTTGATTATTCAACATTCTATACACATTCTGTTTCAAATAGTGTTATATTTATACCATCAGAAACAACTCGATACTCTCGCTACCATTTCATTTTCGTAAAATAAAAATAATCAACTAGGCCAGTAAAACTATTCAAAGTATTTGTATATTTCACATTCTATATTTATACTCTCCCTGGCATCGGCAGTGTCAGCAGATTTATAGGAAAGGGAAAATATCCCCACCTTTTGGGCCGAGAGATTATGAGGTATTAGGCACGCATCGTGGTGGAAGTGGCACCGTACCTCCTAAACGAAAAGTAGACCAGGTATATAGGGAGCTCTCTCTCTCTCTCTCTCTCTCTCTCTGTATACTCACCTGTGGTTGCAGGGGTCGAGTCATAGCTCCTGGCCCCGCCTCTTCACTGGTCGCTACTAGGTCCGCTGTCTCCCTGCTCCATGAGCTTTATCATACCTCTTCTTAAAACTATGTATTGATGCTGCCTCCATTACATCCCTCTCCAGGTTGTTCCACTTCCTGACAACTCTATGACTGAAGAAATACTTCCTAACACCCCTGTGACTCATTTGAGTTTTCAACTTCCAGTTATGACCCCTTGTTACTGTGTCACATCTCTGAAACATTGTTTCTATCCACCCTGTCAATTAATCTCAGTTTTTATATGGTTTCATGTCCTTCCTATCCCTCCTGTCTTCCAGTGTTGTCAGGTTGAGTTCCCTTAACGTCTCCTCGCAAGACAAAGCCCTCAGCTCCGGAACTAGTCTTGTTGTAAACCTTTGCACTTTCTCTAATTTCTTGACATGTTTGACCAGGTGTGGGTTCCATACTGGCTCTGCACACTTCAATATGGGGCTGACGTACACGGTGTATAGCGTCATGAATGACTCCTTATTGACATGTCGAAACGCTATTCTCAGGATTGTCAGGCGCCCATAGACTGCAGCAGTTAACTGGTTGTGTGCCTCAGGAGATATACTCAGTATGATGCTTACCCCAGGATAATTTTCCTTGAGTTTTGCAGCCTTTGACCTCTTAGGATGTCCTCCGTCTGCGGTCTCCTTTGCTCTTCCCCAATCGTCATAATTTTGCACTTGCCGGGGTTAAACTCCTGGAGCCATTTGTCAGACCAGGCTTGCAGCCCGTCCAGATCCCCTTGTAGGCTTATCCTATCCTCTTCCGCTTGTATTTTCATTAGTCATCTCATCCTCGATTGTGTGCATTATGTTCAGCACTTGCTGGTGCACCCTACCACCTGGATTTTCTGGGAGCGCCTCTGTCTCCACTGTGAATACCTCCCTGAATCTTGAGCTAAGCTCTTCACATACTTCCTGGTGGTTCTCTGTGAGCTTCCCTTCTTCCTTCCTCAACCTGATTACCTGATCCTTGACTGTTCTTTTCCCTCTGATGTGGCTGTATAACAACTTTGGGTCAGATTTGGCTTTTGATGCTATGTCATTCTCGTATTGACGCTGGGCTTCTCTCCTTATTCAGGCATATTCATTTCTGGCTCTTCAACTCAACTCGTTTTCCTGGGTGCTTTGTCTTCTCTAGTTTTTCCACCAAACTCTTGCACACTTGGCTTTGGCTTCTCCACAGTTCTCGGTAAACCAATGGGCTAACTCTAGTCTTCCGGGTCACAGTACGTGGCGAGGTGTTAGAATGGGCGCCTGTGACGAGAGGGGTTCCACAGGGGTCAGTCCTAGGGCCGATACTGTTCCTGATATTTGTGAACGACATGACGTTCTGTTGCCCTCTGGTACGAACTTTTCTACTGCCTCCCTCCACTTTGTGGTCTCGTGTTCCATTTCATTTACTGTCTTTCCCTCTCGCTTACCCACTGCACCTCATGAAGGAACTGTCTCATACTTGTATAGGCCCCTTTTTGGAAGTCTGGCTTCTCCTGTCATTCTCGTGCTGCTTCACTCTCCATTGTTAACTCCACTATGCATTCGAAACTCGAGACCATGTGGTCACTAGGGCCTAGGGGCCTTTTGTGTGTGATATCTTCTATTTTTTGACTGCTCAATGTGAATACGAGGTCTAGCCATGCTGGTATATCCTGTCTGTCTCTGTCTGTCTGTCTGTCTCTCTCTGGTCGTGTCCTTAATATGTTGGTACATAAATTTTCTTGTACTGTCTCCAGCATCTTGGCTCTCCATGTGGCTTCAAATTCTCCCAATCTCAATCTCTTTATGGTTGAAATTCCCTATGATGAGTAACTTTGTCCTGCTCATGTGGGCCCTTCTGGTGATGTCGGATAGTTTGTCCACCATCATTCGTGCTCTCATTATATTCCTGTTTTGGCCTCCTCTTGTTCAGTGGTAGGTTGTACAACACTCCTACCATCACTTTTTGGGGCCCCAGTATGCAGTCTTCCTATGCAGTTATCTGCTACCCCTCTGATTAGTCATTCCATCTCCTCAGAAAGCCATTGGTTCTTGATAAGCAGTGCAACTCCTCCGCCCCCCGCCCCCCTCTTTCCTAAGTATCTAATATCTAGATGGAAAGATCTCGTGTTATTGCTTCTGTGAGCCTTGTCTCTGCGATTGCTATGATGCCCGGGGATGCCTCAGTGATTCTTTCCTGCCACTCTTCACTCTTATTTGTAATTCCATCTGCGTTGGTGCACATCTTCAGCTTCCTCTCTAGGACTGAAATCTGGGAGGTGGGAGGGGTTGATGATGGCTGTGGGTGTGGTAGGCAGGCCTTAACATTATGGTAGTCTGCTGGTGTGGCAGTATTAGTGCTGGGAGGGGTGGGGACAGTGGATGTGGAGTGTAGCTTGGCTCTTGTTATTGTGTTTGGTTGGTGTAGGGTGGGAGGGGTTGAGGGGTCTGTGTGCAGTTGTGTTTGCTGTTCCCTTCGAGGATGTGCTTCCCTGTCTGCCGGTGCCTTCTGTCCCCCCTTCCCCTCGTGCCTCTGGTACATTGTGTGTGTGTGTGTGTGTGTGTGTGTGTGTGTGTGTGTGTGTGTGTGTGTGTGTGTGTGTGTGTGTGTGTGTGTGTGTGTGTGTGTGTGTGTGTGTACACGTACACGCAACTATTTGTTGCAGAGGTGGAGTCTCAACTGCTAGCAGCCCTGCATCTTTGACCGACTCTTACTGGATACAATCTTATTCTGGTTTCATTATCCCTATCATAAATATTAAAATTGCGTGTAGATCCTGCTTCTGTCATTTCGTTGTCAAGGTCATACTTCTTCCTGATACACTCAGACTGAAGCAACACTTCCTGACTTCCCTGTGACTCACTTTATTTTTTTTTTTAGCTTCCAATTTTGCACTCGTGTGCCTGTTTCCTGCCTCTCGAGCAGCCTGTCCCTATCTACCCTTTCAATCCCTGGGTTTTTATACATCGTTATCCTGTTTCCCCTAGCCTTTCTTTCCTCTGCTATCAGGTTTAGCTCCTGTAGTCTCTCCTCAGCTCTTACCGCATAGCTCTGGGATTACTCTCGTTGTAAATCTCTGCTCTTTTTTTCCACTTTTTTTTAACATGCTTGATAAAGTGAGTTCCATGCTGGTGATGCAAACTCTGAGAAGGGCCTGACATATGTCGTGTATATAGTGTCGGGAACGCCTATTTGTTGAGATTCCTAAAAGCTAATCTTACATATGCCAATTGGGCTATTAACCCTGCGATTAGCCCAGATTTGGAGTGCAATGGTAAACCCCGCCTTGGGTCAGGCAGGAACTGCTGCATTTACGTAAGATAGAGGTGACGAACGCTTACTGGGAATCTAGCACTGTGGTTGCAGCTGTACAGTCTTGTACATTCACTCCCCTCTGGACTACACCTCCCTCCTCAGCCACTACTTTATAAGACGTGTGCATTCACCAGCCATAAATTTAAGATAAAATTCAGACTATTTTTTTCTGCAATTTGTGAGTTAGCTTTGAATTGTACTAGCCACGGTGTAGTGACCTTTCCCAACTTAATAATAATCCTGAACTGACTGAAACCCCCACTTAAAATTTCCTCTCCGAATTTTAGGGTTAGTTGTGAATGGCTCTAGCCAATGTTTGGTGATATTCTTGTTTCTGAACTGTGCCTTTTATTCTCTTCGCATTGTGCCTTTTATTCTTGCATTGTGCCTTTTATTCTTGCATTGTGCCTTTTATTCTTGCATTGTGCCTTTTATTCCCCTTCATTGTGACTTTAATTTTACATGGTGCTGATAGTGCAGTAAAGGAAGCGCGAAACACTCAGGGATATTACAGTGCCTGTGGACAGGGATTCAATGAAATATGATCCCACGTAGGTATGTACTGTCCAGACATGGATAACTGAGCAGCTCTTGGTAGTCTGCAGAAGTGATTATCTACCTACAGAACTCGCCACGTGCACAAGCTGTTTCTCCACGAACATACACAAGGTGCAGGCAGGTTATGAAATTTGAAGAGCGCTTTGACCAGGTAAGTCACTCAGTACTCTTGGCAGTGAAAAATAAATACCACACATTAAAAACATCAAGGGTAACATTAGCAATAAAAACCACTAATGCGAATAAAAATAAGAAATTACAATGGTAAAATAATCAACATTGGTTAAAAAAGTACCACTAAATAATCAAAACCCAAAAACTAATACCACCAAATGATGTTACCTTTAATTTTTTAAGAAATGAACCAGTAACTCATTCAAAAGCCTTGGTCAGATGACCAAAAGCGCTTTCCAACGGCGGATCATTGTGACTACAACCTACGTCAGGAGGCATTAATAAAGTTTCCTGACGCATCTAACCCAACCTATCCCATTAAATTGTCACTGTCAAAAGACTCTTCTAAAAAACATCCCGAGATCCCTACATGTGCCCAGGTAATTATAGAAAACAAAAGTTAAAATGTATTGCCCAGTCAGCCGCACGCCCCAAGCTACACAGAGGGCAGCAGCAGTACACACAACAGGTGGATATGATGGGTCAAACGTCTATTGCCGGTGCGAATCAACAGAATGCATAGGGTGTGGCAAGAGTTACTCAAAGTGTCACCTGCTGCCACACAACCCGACGATTCGTATTTGGCATGGAGCCAGCCTGTGTGTGTACATGCAGTAATGATGCACAGACAGCAGCGCAAGGATATATGTGACCTAAGGGTGAAGAATGTTTCAGTATCAATAAGTGAATGTACAGGATACTTACTCAGACGTCTGGCTGCGATAGGAGAGGGAGCCTCTGTCACTGCCGCTCACTGTCTTGGGTGGAGGCGGCACGTCATAGATGGACCAGTCCGACGTCGCCTCTGACACACGGCTAGCCACCGACGTTCGCCCGTCACGGTCCGATATCCGGCTCTCACGGTCCGACGTTCGACTCTCCCTGTCTGAAGCTCGGCTCTCCCTGTCCGAAGCCCTGCTCTCTCTATCGGAAGCCCGACTCTCTCTGTCTGATGCGCGGCTGCTGGCTCTGTTCTCTGATAACCTACACATGCTCTCTCCATCTGCAGTACAGGAGGGGAGGGGAGGGAGACAGGAAAACATTATAAACCTCACAAAAGAAATATTTCCTGTACAAACCCTGACCCTAACACCATCTCTACCAGTCCTATTACACTATGCATCCCCGCTGCCTACAAACCTCCTTATAGTATTTACGGGGAAATCAAACCCGTAGGGATTTAAAAGGGTGGTCATCAAGCCTGATGCAAGGAAGGGGAGGGTAGCTCCAGTTCCTTGGATCAAGAGCTCTTGAGCAGTATTAAGGCTTGAAGGGCTACAAGCCTGAGCTGTGAGAGCCACGACTACAGCGGCAGCAGCCAACACTAACACAACTCACTACTCATCAAATACTTACACCACAATGCTACAGCAAAACAACTCCACAACAGCATTCATAAACAAACCAACTGACATCAGCATTCTAAAATACATATTCACAAATCACACTAGTTAATAAACTCAATATAATACTGGCACTAGGAAAACAATATTTTTTACAATACCACTACAAATAATGTCATTATTCAAGGTTTAAATCATACAGGAATAAAAAAGGTTGAAGGTTTCATGAGAAAACTGGAAGAGTACCTGCAGAAAAGGTTATCACGGCTTGACTAATGTGGCAATGTCGTCCTGCTGGCTGCTGCCAGCCACAGCCTGATAGACCAGGCAGTTAACGGGGAGCTCTGGCCAAGCTTCAAGAGAGTAACTCTCGAAACCAGTCACTATCTGGTTTACATAAATTGAAGGGAAGACGATATATCCAAATAAACCGAATAGTGACACATTTCCAGCTTACCACACCTTGTTCAACCCCCTCTGATCACATCATCAGGTTTACAAGGATCATACAACTTCTTTGGGGAATGAAAGGCACTCACGCTGGGTCAGCAGCTCCCCCCCTCACCAAGAACTCTCATTATTACTATAATCAGAGAAAGTGCTAAACTGACAAGGGTCATACAGCAATGTGGGGCATTATGTGGTGCAGAGGTTATAATTAGCTAGGTGGAGAGGGGATCAGGGGTGAGGGAAGAAAAGGGATGGAAGGGACGCTAAGCACTGTGTCAAAGTTCGTATAATAAGGCAGTTGCTGACAAAGTCAAAAAGTGCTTGGGAATCAAAGGGGAGGGTCATCTGCAAGTAGAGAAGATAAGGTAAGAGTGGTAAGGTGGCAGCATCATTGGAGGTAAATCCTGCGAGCTCACTGGTAAATCGGGCAATCAACAAGGAAGTGAAGAACCGAAATAGGGACCTGACAAGCCTCACAGAGAGGAACAGGGCATCTATCCATGAGTTACCCATGGGCAAGCCATGTATGACCAATGCCGAGGTGGAAGAGCGCAGTCTCCCGAGAATGGCAACGGAGGTAGGAAGATGGCCACAACCCTAAAAGCAGTTTAATAGGGCGCAATTTGTTACTGCATGTGCCCAACCACCGTTGTTGCCAACAGCAGCAGAGATGGGCAGAGATGACTGGAAAATAGTCCCTGTACACAATACCCCTATAAGAAACCATGAGATCATGTATCGCGGGCCGTGCAGCAGCATGTGCCTGCTCATTGCCCTGCACACCAACATGACTAGGGACCTAGCAGAAAACGACATTTTTGTTCTTGTTAGCCACGCGATGCGACCATTGTTGAATACGGAGGACTAATGGATGGGGGAGTCGAAGCGTTTAATGGCTTGTAAAGCACCGCGGGAATCCAAAATTATCACAAACGTCGAAGGAGACGTATGTAATACAAAGTGCTATGAGGATGGCATACAACTCTAAGGTAAAAACACTAGCCGAGTCCAACAAGTGGCCTCGGACAATATCATCAAGGTAAACTGCTACGAACCCAACACCATCAGCAGATTTAGAACCAACTGTATACACAGCAATAGCATGAGCATGTGACCGGAAGTGCTTGAGAAAAAGAGAGCTAGTAGCAGGAGTAGGAACTGTAGGAACTTAGGAGTAGGAACTGTACATAAGAACATAATAAAGAAGGAACACTGCAACAGGCCTACTCGCCTATGCGAGGCAGCTCCAATTCTCCCACTGGCTTAAGCCAATTCTTTGATGTAGTGAGGTCAGACACATCACTTAAGGGAGAAGCAGTGCATCCAACCTAGTAGCACAAGCTAGTCAGGTCCAACTCACACTCACCCACACATGTATTTATCCAACCGTCTATGACGGTACTCGGGAGTTTGTTCCACTCATCCATAACTCTATTACCAAACCAGTGCTTTCCTATATCCTTCCTGAATCTGAATTTTTCCAATATAAAGCCATTGCTATGAGTCCTGTCTATGTTAGATATCTTTAGCACACTATTTACATCTCCTTTATTAATTCATTTTCCATTTATACACCTCAATCATATCTCCCCTAATTCTATGCCTTTCTAGAGTGCAGATTCAGGACCCTCAGTCTATCCTCATATGGAAGATTTCTGATACATGGGATCAACTTTGTCATCCTCCTTCGTACGTTTCCCAGTGCATTTATATCCATTCTGTAAGTGACCAAAACTGTGCAGCATAATCTAAATGAGACCTAACCAAGGATATATAGCGTTGAAGAACAACCTAAGGACCTCTATTATACTTCTTGCTATTATTATTATTATAATAAAAAAGAAGCGCTAAGCCACAAAGGCTATACAGTGCTGCAGGGTAGGGAAGGAAGCGAGGGTATCAGGCGGCAGAAGGGGGGAGGGATGATTAGTAGGTTACAGAAAACAGCAGGGCAGGGGATAGTGCGGGGGTAGAGGGTAGCAAGAGATTGAGGTAGAAAGGGCTGAAGGTATCATCATCAGAGTTTGTGGAGTAAGTCAGTTGTTGTCAATGTGAGAGTCCGGATGAAAGGTGGGTCCATCAGCAAGAAGGGAAGGTAAAGAGAGAGCAGCGGAGTGAAGACGACGTTGGAGGTAAATTCTGCGTGCTTGTTGATAAAGTGGGCAGTCTAACAGAATGTGGCTGACCAATACTGGAACCTGACAATTCTCACAGAGAGGAGCAGGGCGCCTCTCCACGAGATATCCATGAGTAAGACGAGTATGGCCAATGCGAAGGTGGGAGAGAGAGTAGTCTCCCAACCTCGACACTGGTGATAAGAAGACTACCAGTAGCCTATACTCGGTTTAATAGAACAAAGCTTGTTATTGAGCAGAGCAGACCAACGTTGTTGCCAACGGGTGTAAAGGTGGGTAGCTATTACAGCAAAATAGTCCGGAAATGGAACACCTCTATATGAAATTGGTAGGTCATGTACTGCTGACTGCGCAGCAGTCTCTGCCTGTTCATTGCCCTGTACGTCAACATGACCAGGGACCCAACAAAAAACAATATCTTTATGCTTGGTAGAGATATGGCGTAGCCAAAGTTGGATATGAAGAACTAGGGGATGAGGTGTATCAAATTTCCGTATAGCCTGTAGAGCACTAAGGGAGTCTGAGACAACCACAAATGATGATACAGGCATAGATGCGATACGAATAAGTACTGCAAGAATGGCATACAATTCAGCAGTAAAAATGCTAGCCGAAGATAGTAAATGCCCTTGCACGACGCTGTCTGGAAACACTGCTGCAAATCTGACGCCGTCAGAAGATTTAGAGCCATCTGTGTACACAGCGATGGCACAAGAATGAGAGTGGAAGTGGTCAAGAAAAAGAGAGCGGAAAGCCACCGTATGCAGTTGGGCTTTCGAGCAAAGGAGTGAGAAAGAACAGACTCAAACAGCTGGAACTTCCCAGGGAGGGTAGGGAAAAGTGAGATGCTACATGAACATATAAAGGTGGTAACTGAAGGGAAGACATGAGTGAATGTAGGCGAAGAGAGAAGGGATGGAGCAAACAGGGGCGGCAAACAAATAAAGAATGTCTACTAAAATCAGTGACCATTCTATAAATGGAAGGATTGAGGAGATCGTGAGAGCGTACATAGTAGCAAAGGCAATGGGCATCACGGCGATCAGACAAGGATGGAACATTCGCTTCTGCATAGAGGCTCTCAACAGGGAAAGAGCGAAAAGCACAAAGGCATAAACGTAATCCTTGGTGATGGATGGGGTTAAGGCTAGAGAGAGTAGCAGGAGAGGCCGATGAATAGATCTGGTCACCATAATCGAGTTTCGATAAAACGAGGGCTGAATGTAGGCGAAGCAGAGTTCGACGATCAGCTCCCCAGGAAAGATGAGCAAGGGTTTTAAGAAGGTTCAGCCAGCTGTGACAAGTTGTCTTTAGAGAGGTAATGTGGGGTTTCCAGGATAACCTACAGTCAAAGAGAAGGCCTAGAAACCTGACTATCATGTTCAGGGATACGGGTGCCATAGAGGTACAAAGGGTGATCGGAGATGACAGAGCATCTAGTGAAAGTAATTTGGTGAGTTTTGGTACTGGAAAATTTAAACCCATGCGTGGTGGCCCAATTGGAAACACGGTCAAACCGCATGCTGGAGAGAAACTGTAATGAGGTGACAGTCAGTGCCTGCACAAGCAATAGCGAAGTCATCTACATAGAGTGATGACCAAATATTGGATGGAAGAACAGAGGCCAAATCATTTATAGCAAGGAGAAAAAGTGTTGTGCTCAGAACACATCCCTGAGGGACACCTTCAGCTTGGACAAAGTCCAGGGAGAGCACATTATTGACTCAAACACGGAAATGTCTGTCAGTTAAAAAGTTCTTAAGGAAAGATGGTAGATTGCCTCGGAGGCCTAAGGAGTGGACTTGGGCCAAAATATTATACCTCCAAGTTGTGTCATATGCCTTCTCAAGGTCAAAAAATATGGCAATAACTGAGTGGTTATTCGCAAAGGCATTACAAACATATGTATCCAAACGTAGTAGGGGGTCTATGGTAGAACGGCCCTTACGAAAGCCATATTGACAAGTGGAGAGACTGTTGTGTGTGTCTAAATACCACATTAAACGTCTATTTACCAGACATTCCATCACTTTGCAAACTGCACTGGTAAGAGCAATGGGACAATAGTGGGAGGCTTCATGTCCCGTAGTACCCGGTTTGCCCGGTTTGCAGAAAGGGAGTACAATGGCAGATTTCCACAGCTGTGGAAGAACTCCTTGTGACCAAATAAGATTGAAAAGGCATAAGAGGACTGCAAGGGTTGACTGATGTAAATGTTGTAACATATGAATATGAATGTCATCGGGCCCAGCTGTCGATGATCGGCAAGCTGAGTGTGTTGCCTCCAGTTCCTGAAGTGTAAAAGGCACATTATACTGTTCTTCTCTGGGAGAAGACAAGTCCAAGGGTGCTAAAACTCTGGCAGACTTTGAGGAAAGAAACGAGGGGCAGAGATGGAGCCCCAGAGAAATACGGACCAGATCATTGCCAATTTCAATGGCAACATCTAAAGGGTTTGCTATATCAACACCGGCAACCCGCAGAACAGGAGCCGGGTTAGGAGAATATTTACCACTCAGTTTCCGTACTTTTTTCCAGACTGCACTCAAGAGGAAGCAGAGATGATGGTGGAGACAATCTCGCCAGCAAGTGCGTTTAGCACAGAGTGTTTCAAACGTACTGCATGAGCACAAGTAGACCACCAAGGCACGTATTTCTGAGAATGCCTGCCCGAGGTTTGGGGTATAGAATGAGAAGCTGCGGTTAAAACTGAGGATGAGAAGAGGTGTAAAAGCTCATCAATGGAGGACGAAGAAGGGACCTCACTAAAAACAGTTAGTTGTGAATAAAGGTCCCAATTTGCCTGATCAAATTGCCAGCGTGGGTTACGAAGAGATGGTGAATATGAAGGGGAAGAAAGAATGATTGGAAAATGATCGCTGTCATGTAAATCCAGGAGAACAGACCAGGTGAAGTCTAGTGTGGCAGAGGAGGAGCAAACTGAGAGATCAATGCAAAAGAGAGTATGAGTATGAGGATCAAAATGGGTGTGAGTACCTGTATTTAAAACATGGAAGAGGTGGGAAGCAAGAAAAGCCTCTAGTTGAATACCATGGGAATCACAGTGAGACCCCCCAGAGGAAATGATGTGCATTAAAATCGCCAAGTAACAAAGTGGTGGCGGTAATGACGAAACAAGAAAGACAATATCCGGAATAGATAATGCTCGAGAAGGAGATACAAGGAACAGAGTGTATACCACCTATGTAGGTGGATACAGGCTGCTGTGTAATGCAGCGAAGTACGAACAAATAGCTGATGGTACGGAATATCAGTGCATAGAAGAAGGTGGTGGTAATGATGAAACAAGAAAGGCAATATCCGGAATAGATAATGCTCGAGAAGGAGATACAAAGAACAGAGTGTATACCACCTATGCAGGTGGATACGGGCTGCTGTGCAATGCAGCAAAGGATGAACAAATAGCTGAAGGTACGGAATATCAGTGCATAGAAGGACACTTTCGTTAAAGGTCCCATCAGGAAAAGGATCCAAAGAATGCAATAAATTATAGCCTGAGATGGGATAGATAACAGCAGAGTGTAATTTTGGTTCTTGTAAGCAAACACCAACAGGGGAAAATTGGGTAAGCAACGTTTGAAGCTCACCCCAATTACCCCTGAGGCCGCGTATATTCCACAATAAATAGGCCATGACTGGCAATGACAAAGATACTAGAAATCCACAGGCAAGGGTAAATACGGACTAGAGGGGTTAGAAAAGTCCACATGCGGTGGCAGTGAAAAAACATTCAAGCAGCAAAGGAACGGTGCACTGTGAAGAAAGGAGTTGCACAGATGGAGAAGAGGAAAGAAAAGGAACAGAGGGTGGATCAGTGTCCATTGATGGTTTGGTCTCTGCAATATATTCAGAGATTGCTTCAAGTTTTTCAGAGTTCAGAGACGTCATATGGGAGACAATATTGGAGGTGGAAGGAGGAGTTTGAGTAAAGATCAGAACTGTAATGGACTGTACCAAGGTAGGGGGAAGGGCGAAAATGTGGAGGAAACTGGAGAAGTGTGGGAGGGGACAGAAGAGGCAGAAACCTGGGAGGTGGCAGAAGAGGAAGAAACTTGGGAGGGGACAGGGAAGGAAGGCACAGTACAAGGAGGAGGATGAACCTCCACACTTGTAACAGAGCCAGTGAAAGGGGAAGACCCAGGTACAGAGACCGGGAAGGTAAAATGTGGAGGTGGATGAAGGGAAGGAGGGGTTAAAGGGGATTTTTTGGACTTCTGAGAAGTAAAGGGATGATTGGGAGGAGGTGTCGTACGAGGTCTTGTCGATACTGGGGTTTGTGAGGGAGAACACTGAGAACAGACTGAGGTGTTGAAGTAGGGACGTCTGAGCCCAGGACAGCAAAAGAATTAGATACAGGAGTGACTATGGGACTGGCAACCGCAGAGGAGGCTGCAGAAGATGGGAACCCAGAAGTGGGGGCACGTTTTGAAACACAAGAATAAGAAACAAGGGGTAGTCTCCCTTGGAGGCAGAGATGAGAAACTGCCATAGCATAAGGGAAACCTTCTGCCTACTTCTTGCTATGAAGCCAAGGATATATTGTGATAACTAATGCACTGTGGTCTTGGTTTTAGATTACTACTAACCAGAACTCGTAAATCCTTTTCACAATCCATAATACTAAGATCTACATTATTCAGTTTATATGTGGCATGGTTATTTTCCTGTCCAACATTTAGAACTTTGCATTTGTCTATGTTAAACTGCATCTACCACTTCTCCGACCACTGCACGAGTCTATTCAAATCATCCTGGAGTGCTCTAATGTCCACATTAGAATGAATTGGACAGCCTATTTTGGTGTTATCAGCAAATTTGCTTATGTCGCTATTTATTCCCTCATCTATGTCGTTTATGTAGATTGTGAACAAGGGGCCCAACACTGGCCCCTGTGGAACACCGCTTGTGATGTGCCCCCATTCTGATTTCTCCCCATTTATGCAAACTCTCTGCTGCCTATTTGTCAACCATGCCTCAACCCAGGAAAAAATTTCTCCTATTCTGTGTGCCTTAAGTTTCCTCAATAGCCTCTGATGTAGAACTCTAGTGAAAGCCTTACTGAAGTCCATAGGAGTAGGAACTGTAGGAAGTTCCTAAGGAGGGAAGGAAAAAGGCAGACACTAAATGAACGTACAAGGGGGGCAACTGAATAGAAGATCAGAGCGAGTGAATGCGAAGAGAAAAAAATCGGAGCAGGCAGGGGCATCAAACAAACAGTGAGTTCCTACTAATGTCTGAGACTAACCTATACGTGGAACGAACACGAAGATCATAAGCACAGACAAAGTAACAGACAACGAGCACCACGACGATCAGCCAGAGAAGGAACATTTGCTTCTGCATAGAGGCTTTCAACAGGGGATGAATGAAAGGCACCAAGGCACAGACGATGAATGGGATCTAACTTAGAGTTGCTGGAGAGGCCGCAGAATAGACTTGGTCACCATAATCTAGCTTGTACAAGACCAGGGTGGAATGCAAACGGAGGAGAGTGCGACGATCTTCTCCCCATGAATGATGTGCAAGAACCTTAAGGAGATTTAGCCAACCATGGCAAGTTGTCTTTAAAGAAGAAATGTGAGGTCTCCACATCAGCTGGCAATCAAAGAGCAGGCCCATTAACCTGACCATATCACACACCGGAATAAGCGAACCATGAAAGCACAATAGAGTATCAGGAATACGCGGATGTCTAATGAAGGTAATGAATCAGGTTTTTGTACTAGAAAATTTAAAGCCATGAGAAGTGGTCCAATGGGAGACTTGGTCTATCACAACCTGAAGGGAGGCTGCTACTAGTCGACAGTCAGCACACAAGTCAGCTATAGTGAAGTCGTCAACATAAAGTGACGACCAAATATGCAAAAGAAGAACAGAAGGTGGGTCATTTATAACTAAGAGAAAAAGAGTAGTGCTGAGGACACAACCCTGTGGGACTCCCATGACTTTCACAAAGTCTGAGGAAAGCGAGGTACCAATACGGACCTGAAAATGTCTATCAGACAAGAAAGCAGCATTGAAGTTTGGTAGATTACCATGGGGGCCTAAGGAGTGGGCTTGGGCAAGAATGTTATACCTCCAAGGGGTTTCATGTGCCTTCTCTAGATCAAAAAAGACCACTAGGACAGAGTGGTTGTTAGCAAAGGCATTTCAAATATACGTATCTAAGTGGAGCAAGGGGTCTAAAGTAGAGCGGCCTTTGTGAAAGCCATATTGGCGAGGGGAAAGGCTATTATGAGTCTCTAAGGACAACATCAAATGTCTATTCACCAATTGTTTCATCACCTTGCAGACCACACTGGTCAGGGCAATGGGACAATAGGTGTAAAGCCCTGAGGCACCAGGTTTGTGAAACGGTAGTACAATAGCTGATTCCATTGAGGGGGAACCCCTCACTCCCAAATAAAATTGAAAAGATGTAAAAGAACAGGAAGGGCCGTAGAATGGAGATGCTGTAGCATACCGATGTGGATATCATCAGGTCCCGTTGCCGATGGCCAGCAAATGGAAAGCGTGGACTCCAATTCTAAGAGAGTAAAAGGTTCGTTATACGGCACCAATCCATTGGAGGAGAAATCTAAGGGCAATTGCTTTTAGACACCAGAAATGAGGGACAGAGGTGAAGCCCTCGGGAGATATGGACAAGATAGTTTCCGATTTCTGTGGCAACTTCTAGAGGTTCTGCGACATCAACTCCAGCAACCTGCAAAACGGGAGCTGGGTCTGGAGTGTACTTACCACACAATTTCCGCTCCTTTTTCCAAACTGCGCACATGGGAAGACGAGGTAATGGTAGACATGTAGTCTCACCAACAAGTGCGTTTAACATCGCGGATGACACGGCGAGCAACTGCCCTTGCGCTTAAAATCCAACAGACGCTCCGCTATATGATCATATCAATAACAGCCCCACACAACACATTTTAAACGCACTGCATGGGCACACGCCTGAGTATGCATGCCTGAGAATGCATACCTGAGGTTTGGGGGATAGGAAGTGTCGCCACAGTTAGGACTAAGGTCGAAAATTGGTGTGCCAGTTCATCAATAGAGGACAAGAAAGGGTCTTCACAACAGGTGGTAGGATGGGAGTATGAGTCCCAATCTGCTTGAGTAAACTGCCAACGAGGGCTACGAAACAGTCGGGTATATGTAGTAGAAGTAAGGAGGATAGGAAAGTGATCACTATCATGTAAATCTGGAAGAGACCATGCAAAATCAAGTGCAATGAGGAGGAACAGATAGAAAAATCTATGTAGGAGAGAGACTGAGTGCGAGAATCAAAATGGGTAGGAGCACCCGCATTTAAAACATGAAGAGGATGAGAAGCGAGAAGTCTCTCCAACTGATCACCACGAGAGTCGCAGTGGGACCCTCTCCACAGGTGATAGTGAGCATTAAAATCACCCAACAAGATGGGTGGTGGTAGAGAAGAAATTAAAAACACGATGTCAGAGATACAGAATGTATGGGAGGGAGAAAGAGAGCAAACTGTAAACCATCTGTGTAAATAAATATGAGCTGGAGTACAATGCAGCAGGGAATGAACAAAACTTGTTGATGGCATATCAACACACACAAGAAGCGTGCTTTCATTAAAAGATTCGTCAGGTAAAGGATCGGAAGAATGTAACAGCATGTAGCCTGAAATGAGGAGAATGACAGCAGAACGAATTTTGGGCTCTTGCAACCCAACACATACTGGGGATAACTGGGAGAGCAACACTTGGAGTTTTCCTCAACTGCCCTTAAGGCCACAAATATTCCATTGAAAAAAAGACATCATGTACAGAAATAAAAATGGCAACAAAAAGAAATGATAAAATCTATGGGCTTTTAAGATCAGTAAAGTCAACATGTGGGGGCAATGGTAAGCATGTAAGCAAGGAAGAATTAGAATATTGCAGAGGAATAGATTGTTATGATGGTCATGAAATAGAAAGGGTAGAAGGGGGCATGTTGGTGTCCATCAGGGGTGTCTCCGCAATATAGCTGGAGATAGCGTCTAATATCTCAGTTGTTAAGGAAGCCAATGATGCCATGTCAGAGACAGGAGAGGCATTGCAAGTAAAGGTCGGAGTAACCATGGAGGCAACCAAAGAGGTCTGAGGGGGGAGGGGAGTATGAACCTGGAGAGATGCAATGGCTGGGCTAGAAGAATCCTGCAGTGTAACAGGAGAGGGAGGAGATTGGAGGGTTACTATGGAGGAAGACGGGGGGGAAAGAGGGGACTTCACGAGGAGGGGGTGAACCTTCACCTTCATACAAGAGCTGGAAAGGGGGCGAGAACTAGGCTCCGAGGTAGAAGATAGATTCTCTACAGATGATGGAGGCGAAGAAAGTGTAGGTCTGCTGGGTCTCGTAGACTGAGAAGCGAGTGAGCAAGATGAACTAGAAGTAGGAAGTGGTGCAGAGGATAAAACTGCAAAAGAATTAGAAACTGGGATGACCCCGGAAGACATGGACGCAGAGGGATTGGGAGGCAGGAGGACTGTCGAGGTTGGAGATCTTCTTCTCGAGCAGAGAGCTTGCTCTGAATTCTGTACTGTTACGACATGCTCACCACTTCGAAGAGCGTGGAAGGACACATTTTGGCCAACTTGCTGTAAAAGTGGTTTACCAATTCCACGATCAGAAAGATAATCAGTTTGAGACGTCTTTTGTAAAGAAAAGAATTTTGTCCAATGCATACTCATTAGTCTGGTACGCAAATGTAGTGAGTGTTGCATAGGTTGTTTTCGAGTGATCATCGATGAACTGTCGTCAGTAGGGGAAGCTGGACGCATTGTGAAAGGCTTGCTAGAAGTAGCAGCATGAACAGATACGGGTGATGCTGCAGCACCTGAAGCAGGTGATGAAGCGTCACTGGCAGAACGTACAGGGGTATGAGAAGAGTCAGTTGAGTGAACCGATAACAAAGCCGGGCCAGAACAGGGTGTGGGATCAGAATGGGGTGTGGGAGGAGGAAGGGTTTCACTGGGCAAAGACTTCATAATAAAGGTGCTTCTTCTATGATATCTCATTTCTTGTTATTATAAGAAAAAAAGGAAAGAAAAAATATACCTTTTAAATAGACGAAGTTTGGGCCCCAGAGACCAACGTTTTTCCCAAGGGTTGGAAGGGGGGAAGATATTACAGCAAAATAGTCCATAGGAATACCTATAAGAAACGGTTTCATTTTTGGCTGACCAGCGGGGTTTTGTTTGTTCATTCCCCTTAAACCCAACAGCCAGGGCCCCAAAAAAAAACAATACCTTTATGCTTAGAAAAGGCGGCGACCCGGGGATACAGGCAGGGGGAAAAAACAAATTTTTAAGCCAAAAGCACTAAAGTCTGGAAAACCCAAATGATACAAGGGGGCAAATTTTGGGAAAGGCTAAGGGGATGGGTATTTGGTCAGCTGAAGATAAAAATGCCTTTTGGCCTGCCCGGGAAACACTTTGGAATCCTACGCGGAAGACTTAGACCATCTGTGTACACAGCAATGCTGAGAAGAGAGTGAAAGTGGTCAAAAAAAGAGGCGGAAGAACAGACAGTTTTTTGGAAAGGGGGGAAAAAAGAAAAACTAAAGGGGAACCCCAGGGGTGGAAAAAATAATCTTGTACATAGAAATTATTTAAAGAAAGAAAAGGGAATGGGCGAAGAGAAGGGCGGAGGAGGGGGGGGACAAATAAAAATTCTACTAATATCAGTGACCATTCTATAAAAGGAAGGGATTGGGAGTAGGAATAGTGGGGGGCAATGGGGATCCGGCGATCGGATAAGGATGGAACGTTCCTTTAAGAGGGTTAAGGGGGGAAGGAAAAAACCAATAAACGATCCCGGTAGAAGGGGGCGGGCAGGGGTCCCTGAATAGATCTGGTCACCAAAACGTTTCATAAAAAAAGGGTGGAATGTAGGTAAGGGGGGTTCCCATCAGCTCCCAAAAGATGAGCAAGGGTTTTAAAAAGGGTTCAGCCGGGTGTAAAGTTGCCTAGAAGGTAAGTGAGGGTTTCCCGGATAACCTCGATCAAAAAGGGGGCCCAGAACGCTGACAGTTTAGGATACGTGAGCCAAGGGTAGATTCAAAGACAAAGAAACATTTAAGCATTCATGTATAGATACCCATAGAGGTTTCTGGGTTTCATGCCATCTCTCTCGCTCTGTTATGTTCAGGTAAGGACGAGCCTCAAAGAAGCAAATAGTGATCTTTCTTTCTGCATTAACGCACCGCTAATATATTCCATTACCACTTACATATGTAAGTACATATATAAGTGCATATATTTTCGGAATGACTCGTGTTTTTCTGTAGCTGCATTGTTTTAAACTTTCTGGATGTCCTATGATCATAGTATATAGCAGTTATGTTCTGTGTTATGAATCAAGCAATGCTGCGAGTTTTTGTTTTTGAATGTATTTATCAATAAAAAATTCGGTGTGGCGTGAGCAAATTTTTATTCCGAAGTGTAGCCCTGAGAAAAAAAAGTCTGGGAACCATTGCACTAAGATATACAAGTGGATTAGTGCATATACAGTGAGATGCACCTGGATCTCTCTTAGCTCCATCATCCATGGACTGCTTCTTTAACCTTAACGGAATTTTGTCCATTGTTCTGAAGTTGTACTAGTGGAAAACGTATTGTTCAGGAGTTTTAACAACTGCTATATTTAGAAACTGGGACACCTGTGCACAAGTGTTATTAACATTTGCGAGGGAAGGTCCACAAGTGTGGGACCATTCACCTACATTCTTCACAATAGTGTGTATCTCTCTCCTCCTTTCACCTTCCTTCGAATTTTTTCCCCTTATCACATATACACTGTATACTTGTATAAAACTATAAACCGGCGTGGATCATTCAGGTAAGGAGTGGTAATGGCTGGATCCTCCAACCGCTAATATTGAGAAGCACAACTGACAGTGTTTCCCTCAGGGAAGGTTAGAAGCCAAAATGATGTGTTAACAGAATTACCTTCAACATAACCTATGATGAATAAACAGAATTCTGGACGAAAACTCGAACCGTGATCCATGCACATAGTAGGTCCAACACAGTAATCCCTCAGCCCTAGAGCTTACAATAGGAAGGTTTTACAATAAGCAATTCTCTGACTTGGTTGTATCAGCGGCACCAGCTGTGATCCTACTGTCTAATTCCACAGCCTTAGAAGCTTTCAAAGTAGATATATTCTCATATCACTCAAAGACATATATAATAGTGTGATGAATGGTTTGAAAAACCGACAAGTTGAAGATTGAGACACTTATGCAGCATAAGTGTCTCAATCTTCAACATATATAATAGTTCATAAACCCAAAATAGCTTTGAGTCCCCGTCCATTATTCTATTTATTCATTAGCAGTCTTTCATTACTACTTATGTTGGGTTTATGGACTATATGGCTTTGAGGGGTACAAGAATAGCTGGACTTTGAGAGAGAGGCTGTGAGGGCGAGACAGTAGATACATAGCTGCTGTTGCTGCTGCTGATGCAACTAAGTCAAAGTGCTGGCTGTAAAACCTTGCTTTTCTAAGCCCTGTGGCCGAGTCGTTGCAGTACTGGGCTTGATAAATTAGACACATGTGCAACTCTTGGGTATCTTTATTGAGGAAACGTTTCGCCACACAGTGGCTTCATCAGTCCATACAAAGGAGAATCTTGAACAGGAGGAGAATGAGGTAATTATTCTATTCAAGATTGATGGACTGACCACATCGACTCAAGGTTGAGGGACTGATTACCTCATTCTCCTCCTGTTCTTCAAGATTCTCCTTTGTATGGACTGATGAAGCCACTGTGTGGCGAAACGTTTCCTCAATAAAAATACCCAAGAGTTACACATGTGTCTAATTTATCAACATGTCGGTTCTCTGAACCATTCATCTACAAAGTACTGGGCTTGTTATGTGCAAGGACCACGGTTCGAGTCCCCATCCAGTATTCTGTTAAATCAATGAGAGTCATTCATTAAGAAAGACTCACACTGGGTTCATGATCAATAATGTTGATGGGTCAGTGAAGTGCTCACAGTGTGCCTTAAATACACACTACCATGGTAACACGAGTTTTGAGGGACACCAAACCCCGGCTGAATTAGCTGGATTATCATATTTACGTTAAGTGTTAATCCCATGTGGGTTATTCATCTGCAAGGAGTGGTTTGATTAGGTGGAATCATTGTTTTAAGTTGTGTGTGACTGCTAGTAACCTCGGCTCCGCCAACTACACGTCGGACGATCAACGTCATCGTCATCATAGTAACGTCACAAGACTCATCAGGTGCATCAGGCATAACCAACAACCTGGCTGGCCAGAAACCAGGCAAGGGCTACCGGAAGAAGACTGGAGCCTTAATTCCTCCTTGCTAAGAATGACCCATATGAGTTTTCAACGTTATAATATACATGATGATAATATTCTGCGGGTGACAGTGGCGGTGTTGGACGCACCCGCTGCAGCACCCTGTGTGAGAGTGAAGCTCACGTGGTCACAAGTGCACAAGATACATGTGCAACATCTGCAAAAGTTTTGCAACATGGGTGACGCTGATGAAAGGCTGCCTCTGTCTCGTAAGCATCTTAAGCGAAGCTCTAACCAACATTCACGTTTCTCTCACTAACAATGAAAGACGGGTATTGGAGGGGAAAGTGACCCTTGGAGAGTGACTCTACCTGTATGGGAGAGAGGGGGCACACTGAGTCCTGGAAGGTAACCTTACCTGTATGGTGGGGAGGGAGGAGGTAGTGAGCCCTGGAAGGTAATCTTACCTGTATGGTGGGGAGGGAGGGGGCAGTGATTCCTGGAGGGTAACCTTACCCGTATGGTGGGGAGGGAGGGGGTAGTGAGCCCTGGAAGGTAACCTTACCTGTATGGTGAAGACGGAGGGGGGAAGCGAGCCCTGGAAGGTAACCTTACCTGTATGGTGGGGAGGGAAGGGGTAGTGAGCCCTGGAAGGTAATCTTACCTGTATGGTGGGGAGGGAGAGGGGTAGTGAGCCCTGGAAGGTAACCTTACCCGAACGTTACTCTAGGAGCCTAGGGGAAGGATGGTGAAGAGAAACTGAGTGGGACCTTACCTGTATGGTGGGGAGGCAGTAGGAGGGGAGGCAGCGTGGTGGGGAGACAGTGGGAGGGGAGGCCGCGTGGTGGGAAGACGGTAGGTGAGGAGAGTAACTCTGGGAGACCCCCCTATAAAGTGGGGGACCTTATCTGTGTGGTGGGAAGGAAGGAGCAGTTTGAGTCCTGACCGGTGAGGCGGGGGGGGGGAAGGCGACCTTATATCTGTAAAGGGGAGGAAGGGGAAGAGTGTGCACTGGAAGTGGGGAGTGGAAGAATGAGTCCTGGAGGAGGGAAGAGAAGAGTAAGCCCCGAGGTGGGAAGGGGAAGAGTAGGGAGTATAAGAATGAGCCCGGGAGGGTGGTGGGGAGGGGGAGAGTGAGCCCGGGAGGGTGGTGGGGAGGGGGAGAGTGAGCCCTGGAAGGTGGTGAGGAGGGGAGAGTGTGAGCCCTGGAGGGTGGTTTGGAGGGGGAGTGAGCCCTGGAGGGAGGTGGGGAGTATAAGTGAGCCCTGGAGGGAGGTGGGGAGTATAAGTGGGGAGGACCTTACCTGCGTGCTCTGGGTGGAGGATGATGGGGATGAGGACATTCTCGTAAGGCGAGCCCAGTTCCGAGGGCGTGGGGATGGGCGGCAGGGAGGGCGGCGGAGGCGGCCAGATGGGCGGCGGCCACGAGGGCGGCTCACCAGCACCTTCCTCACCCTCGTCTTCCTCCAAGTTGATGAGCTGGTTGTGGCCTGTGTACCGTGGTCCAGTGTACCAGTAGTGTAGACCCGTGGTGGAATGTACCAGTGGTCCAGTGGAGTGTACCAGTGGTCCAGTGTACCAGTAGTGTAGACCAGTGGTGGAATGTACCAGTGGTCCAGTGGAGTGTACCAGTGGTCCAGCGTATCAGTGGTGAAGTGCACCAGTGGTCCAGTATAGGTACCAGTGGTGGAGTGTACCAGTGTATCAGTGAAGTGTACCAGTGGTCCAGTGTACCAGTAGTGTAGACCCGTGGTGGAATGTACCAGTGGTCCAGTGGAGTGTACCAGTGGTCCAGCGTATCAGTGGTGAAGTGCACCAGTGGTCCAGTATTGGTACCAGTGGTGGAGTGTACCAGTGTATCAGTGAAGTGTACCAGTGGTCCAGTGTACCAGTAATGTATACCAGTGGTGGTGTGTACCAGTCGTGTTTTCCAGCGGTTTGTACCAGAATAATGTACCAGTGTGTACCAGTTGTGGTACCAGTTGTGTGTACCAGTGGTGGTGTGTACCAGTGATGGTGATGTGTACGAAAGGTGGTAGTATGTTTTGGTGTGGCAGTATAGTGTTGTGGTGGCAGTGTATTATGATGTGGTGACAGCGTAATGGTGGTAGTGTGTGGTGGTGGTAATATGTTGTAGTGTGATGTGGTGAGGATGTAGTGTGTTGGTGTTGTGTAGTAGTGTAGTTATAATGTTGTGGTGTGGTTATAGTGAGTTGTGGTTATAGCGTGTTGTGGTGGTGATATGCAGTCGGGTGTTAAGTGTATGTGGTGGTGTATTGTTAGTATGTTGGCGTGGAGGTAACAATAGCACAGAGGTGGTTATGAGTGAGGGTGTGTAGGTGGGGTGGAGGTAACACACAACACATGGGGTTGTGTAGGTGAGGTGGAGGTAACACACAACACGTGGGGATGTGTAGGTGGGGTGGAGGTAACACAACACGTGGGGATGTGTAGGTGGGGTGGAGGTAACACACAACACGTGGGGTTGTGTAGGTGAGGTGGAGGTAACACACAACACGTGGGGATGTGTAGGTGGGGTGGAGGTAACACACAACACGTGGGGTTGTGTAGGTGAGGTGGAGGTAACACACAACACGTGGGGATGTGTAGGTGGGGTGGAGGTAACACACAACACGTGGGGTTGTGTGAGGTGGAGGTAACACATAACGTGGGGTTGTGTAGGTGGGGTGGAGGTAACATACAACACGTGGGGATGTGTAGGTGGGGTGGAGGTAACACACAACACGTGGGGATGTGTAGGTGGGGTGGAGGTAACACACAACACGTGGGGTTGTGTGAGGTGGAGGTAACACATAACGTGGGGTTGTGTAGGTGGGGTGAAGATAACATACAACACGTGGGGTTGTGTAGGTGAGGTGGAGGTAACACACAACACGTGGGGATGTGTAGGTGGGGTGGAGGTAACACACAACACGTGGGGATGTGTAGGTGGGGTGGAGGTAACACACAACACGTGGGGTTGTGTAGGTGAGGTGGAGGTAACACACAACACGTGGGGTTGTGAGGTGGAGGTAACACATAACGTGGGGTTGTGTAGGTGGGGTGGAGGTAACACACAACACGTGGGGTTGTGTAGGTGGGGTGGAGATAACACACAACACGTGGGGTTATGTAGGTGGGGTGGAGGTAACACACAACACGTAGGGTTGTGTAGGTGAGGTGGAGGTAACACACAACACGTGGGGTTGTGTAGGTCGGGTGGAGGTAACAACACGTGAGGTTGTATGAATGTTGTGTGGGTGGGGCGGAGGTAACACGTGGATTGTATGTTGTGGGTGGGGTGGAGGTAACACGTGGGGTTGTATGAATGTTGTGGGTGGGGTGGAGGTAACAACACGTGGGGTTGTATGAACGTTGTGGGTGGGATGGAGGTAGCACGTGGGGGTTGTATGAATGTTGTGGGTGGGGTGGAGGTAGCACGCGGGGTTGTATGAATGTTGTGGGTGGGGTGAAGGTAGCACGCGGGGTTGTATGAATGTTGTGGGTGGGGTGGAGGTAACAACACGTGGGGTTGTATGAACGTTGTGGGTGGGATGGAGGTAGCACGTGGGGGTTGTATGAATGTTGTGGGTGGGGTGGAGGTAGCACGCGGGGTTGTATGAATGTTGTGGGTGGGGTGGAGGTAACACGTGGGGTTGTATGAATGTTGTGGGCAGGGTGGAGGTAAGACGGTGATAGTCATGAGTAAGGTTGACGAATGGTAGGAACACCAGGAGCAGGGAAGTTGCCACGTGCGGGTCGTCGTAGGGTAAATAAGGGAGAATTAACAACGTGCCAGGTGGTCATTGGAAGGTACAGCTGAGGATGTAGTTTGATAGTGTCAGTAATGCGGGAGTGTGCGTAGTTTGAGGTATATGGAAACATTTAAGTTAATAAATGGGCGTTTTAAAACGTTCATGACGTCAAGGTTCTCGTTGTATGTGCGCGGGTGCGTGGAATTTGTTTGTTGGTAGTGTATGTGGGTGATTGTTACGGTGATATTCAGATGAGCGCGAGTTTTTGTATAGATGGTGATGTTTGTAGAGTACGGGTGTGTGTGGTATTTAAGTTTACAGAGTAGGTGTATGCGAGTTATCCCAGTTTACAGTATGTGTGTGTGTGTGTGTATTACTCAAGCGTACACAATATGTTTACGTTAGCCCAGTGTACAGAATACAAGTTACAAGAGTATACAGAATACGTACAGTACCCAAGTGTAGTGTGTACGTTGCCCAAGTGTACAGAGTATGTACGGAGGGAAGGGGCCGAGGAAGAGGTGGAGGAAAGGGAAGGAAAGCCAAGGTAAATATTAAGTAATCACCTAAGAGAGAATTACATGCATGAGGACAAAAAAAAATAAGCATATGAATACAACTGAAATAAATCATAATACAAGCGTCATTCCATAGCAACTATATGAAGATTTACATACTGCACGTGGCCACAGAGACAAGCCAGGCTGAGGAACCATTACTTTACAGCTAATGTACTGGTGCTACTGTACTTGTGCACGATACTTGCTGGATCACACCAGTACTGGTAATACAGCTACTCAAGACAACACTTGTACCTGATACTTGCTGGATCACACCAGTACTGGTGATACAGCTACTCAAGACAACACTTGTACCTGATACTTGCTGGATCACACCAGTACTGGTGATACAGCTACTCAAGACAACACTTGTACCTGATACTTGCTGGATCACACCAGTACTGGTGATACAGCTACTCAAGACAACACTTGTACCTGATACTTGCTGGATCACACCAGTACTGGTGATACAGCTACTCAAGACAACACTTGTACCTGATACTTGCTGGATCACACCAGTACTGGTGATACAGCTATTCAAGACAACACTTGTACCTGATACTTGCTTGATCACACCAGTACTGGTGATACAGCTATTCAAGACAACACTTGTACTTGATACTTGCTGGATCACACCAGTATTGGTGATACAGATATCAAAGACTAACACATGTGCATGGTATCTATTGAACCACACCTGCACGGTGTCTACCGCCTGCTTTAAACCCACAGCTTGCCCACTAGGCCGATTTTGCTATGACTGCTTGGTATCTGGACACACACAGGAACAAGCCTTTAACTGGCCTACGTTTTCATTTTCAAAATCTGTTCTACAAGTGAAACGTTGTGCAAAGAAAGGTCCGTTCTGCTGGCTTATTGCCCAGTCACCCGTGCGCGTTACCGCTCTTCACACACTCCACTGTTTTGCCAAACATACCGATTCTGTTCGTTTGTAATACATAACTGCATACTATTGCTATATAACTATATATTCATTGTTGATGCATAACTGTGTATTCACTGTTATTTGAGTTAGTTATCTTCCTCTCAGCCTGAACCAGTCTGGACATTCCCCTTTGACCTCTTTCGCCCACAGAACTGCCGCTCACTGGATGTTTTGTGTTTTTCACATTCTCTGCAAACTCTTAAAAAGTGTTGTGCATGAAAATCCGAGATCGGCAGTTCCTGAGGTACTCAAACTACCCCGTCTAGCACCAACAATCAGTCCATGGTCAAAGTCACTTAAATCACACTTCACATTTCTTCCCAATTCTGATGATCTGGTCTGATCAACAAGTGCCTGCATGCTCTTGCGCAATGAAGTGCTGCCACGTGATTGGCCGATTAGATATTTGCATTAACGAGCAGGTGATGTACAGGTGTACCTAATAAAGTGTCCACCGAGTGTATAAAAGTAACTTGAATCTAATAATTTTATATACACAATTATTACACAAACACGCGTGGTAGCGAAGTAAAGATGATAATGAGTCCATCAAGCTTGGAGAAGTGTCCAGCTCCATGGACTGATTACATCATATTTAGTGCGCTACCACACCTGCTGCCTTTGTACTTGACTGAAGAAGTTTACCATGTAGGCGAAACGTCTCAACAATAAAGATATACCCAACTTTTGCACATGTGACTTACTCATCAACTTGTCGGTATTGTATACCATTTTCCACCAACCTTCATGTTATGGCTCCCGGTGGACAGAGAACATTGTGTATCAACTTGCTTTAAGGTAAACTTAACGAGACACATGTTGTGGTTGTCTTTGTGACCTGTGTTCTGCAATACAAAAATTCACCCCAATTGAAATCTATCTTAATATATCTTCCGAGAACACATTACGATATATGGATGAATTTACAAAACACGAACAATTACTGAAGAACAATTTTTCCATTAACCTTTTGACATTTATAACGTATCTTTCACATTTATAACGTATTTTTGACATTTATAACGAATCTTTGACATTTATAACGAATCTTTGACATTTATAACGTATCTTTGACATTTATAACGTATCTTTGACATTTATAACGTATCTTTCACATTTATAACGTATCTTTGACATTTATAACGTATCTTTGACATTTATAACGTATCTTTGACATTTATAACGTATCTTTGACATTTATAACGTATCTTTCACATTTATAACGTATCTTTCACATTTATAACGTATCTTTGACATTTATAACGTATCTTTGACATTTATAACGAATCTTTGACATTTAAAACGAATCTTTGACATTTATAACGTATCTTTGACATTTATAACGTATCTTTGACATTTATAACGTATCTTTGACATTTATAACGTATCTTTCACATTTATAACGTATCTTTCACATTTATAACGTATCTTTGACATTTATAACGTATCTTTGACATTTATAACGAATCTTTGACATTTATAACGTATCTTTCACATTTATAACGTATCTTTGACATTTATAACGTATCTTTCACATTTATAACGTATCTTTGACATTTATAACGTATCTTTCACATTTATAACGTATCTTTCACATTTATAACGTATCTTTCACATTTATAACGTATCTTTGACATTTATAACGTATCTTTCACATTTATAACGTATCTTTGACATTTATAACGTATCTTTCACATTTATAACGTATCTTTCACATTTATAACGTATCTTTGACATTTATAACGTATCTTTGACATTTATAACGAATCTTTGACATTTATAACGTATCTTTCACATTTATAACGTATCTTTGACATTTATAACGTATCTTTCACATTTATAACGTATCTTTGACATTTATAACGTATCTTTCACATTTATAACGTATCACATTTATAACGTATCTTTGACATTTATAACGTATCTTTCACATTTATAACGTATCTTTCACATTTATAACGTATCACATTTATAACGTATCTTTCACGTATTTATATACGTATCTTTCACATTTATAACGTATCTTTCACATTTATAACGTATCTTTGACATTTATAACGTATCTTTCACATTTATAACGTATCTTTCACATTTATAACGTATCTTTGACATTTATAACGTATCTTTCACATTTTCATATACGTATCTTTGACATTTATAACGTATCTTTCATTTATACGTATCTTTCACATTTATAACGTATTTTCATAAACGTATCTTTCACATTTATAACGTATCTTTCACATTTATAACGTATCTTAGGGAAAATGAAGTGCGTGTTCCGGACAACTACGGTTTTTTTTTTCTGACAAGAATTAAATAAAACTAAACGAATTTACGTTTATCTTAGCTAGGATGGGTAGGATTAATCTAGGTTATACTAGGTAAATATTAGCAGGGTTAGATCACATTGTCAAGTTAATTTTGACAATAAATCCAGAATTGACATATCTAGTTAATTCTCACGAGCACACATCGATCGAAGAGAAAAAAAAAACTAAAGAATACGGAAGCAAGTGATTGTGAAACACTCTGGTTTGTCTGATCACTGCGAGTTATTACTGTATTATTACATAACCGGGGGAGGGCGTTAAATCTGTTGGGATCATACTACAGTGACTGGGATATTGGGAGGCAAATTAGGACCAACCCAAGAATCATAGATAGGTCCAATTTCCCTTTAATCAAAAATCCCTCAACAGCATCAAGGTACACTTCCCTCAAGGCGTCGCTGTGGGTAAAAAGCAAGGTGTGTATGTGTGTGTGTGTGTGTGTATGTGTGTGTGTGTGTATACATTATATATATATATATATATATATATATATATATATATATATATATATATATATATATATATATATATATATATATATATATATATATATATATATTGCCGAATAGTAAAACTTGCTATTTTGGCTTAAACAGCAACACTCTTCTTGCCGAATAAGGCAAGCTAAAATTTGTGTATGCAGTAATTTCGCAAAAATCATTCTGAAACGAACGAAAAAAAAATATTTTATTGTGTTTGTTTATTAAATTATTGTATTATTTGTATTAGGCTAAATTAAACTGTGCTTGTTATAATAAGGTTAGGCAAGTTTTCTACGGTTCTTTTGGTAGAAAATTATTAATTTTTACATTAACATAAATGAAAAAAAAATATATCTTGAAACGTATAAGAGAAAACTTTAGAAAGGACTAAACTTTAAATGAGTTCTTGCTAAATGACCAATTTTTACCTATTCGGCACATTATATACATATATACATTATATATATATATATATATATATATATATATATATATATATATATATATATATATATATATATATATATATATATATATATATATACACACACACACACACACACGTAGGCGAGGTTTAAGACATTTATTAAGGCCTGATAAAGCCCTGGTGGGCAAAAACTCTCTTTAATATCTTTCTTAAAGCTCACTTATCGGTATGTCTTTATGTAGGTACTTGTCAATGTTCATCACCATTCTTACCTATAACGCATATACACCTGGTGTCCTTACCTCACCATCTACTACACCTGATGACCCCTACCTCACCATCTACTGCACCTGATGACCCCTACCTCACCATCTACTACACCTGATGACCCCTACCTCAACAGCTACTACACCTGATGACCCCTACCTCACCATCTACTACACCTGGTGACCCCTACCTCACCATCTACTACACCTGATGACCCCTACCTCACCATCTACTACACCTGATGACCCCTACCTCACCATCTACTACACCTGATGACCCCTACCTCACCATCTACTACACCTGGTGACCCCTACCTCACCATCTACTACACCTGGTGACCCCTACCTCACCATCTACTACACCTGATGACCCCTACCTCACCATCTACTACACCTGGTGACCCCTACATCATCTACTACACCTGATGACCCCTACCCCACCATCTACTACACCTGGTAACCCCTACGTCACCATCTACAACACTGAACATTAAAATGGTATAAAATACTGACAGATTGTTAGGTAAGACACATATGCAACAGTTAGGTATCTTTATTTCGAAACGTTTCGCCTACACAGTAGGCTTCTTCAGTCGAGTACAGAAAAGTTGATAGAAGCAGAAGATACTTGAAGACGATGTAATCAGTCCATCACCCTTAAAGTTTTGAGGTGGTCAGTCCCTCAGTCTGGAGAAGAGCATTGTTCCGTTGTCTGAAACAATATTGTTTCAGACAACGGAACAATGCTCTTCTCCAGACTGAGGGACTGACCACCTCAAAACTTTAAGGGTGATGGACTGATTACATCGTCTTCAAGTATCTTCTGCTTCTATCAACTTTTCTGTACTCGACTGAAGAAGCCTACTGTGTAGGCGAAACGTTTCGAAATAAAGATACCTATCTGTTGCATATGTGTCTTACCTAACAATCTACAACACTACTGGCTGGTAGTAACAATCTTCAAGGTAATAGCAGCTGCTAGTGATCACAGCATGGCTGGAAGTAACTGAGAACCCCCATGATGGTAAAAGGCTGAGAATCTCCAAAGTGACAATTACGACACAAATATTACATAAAATAGGTTTTAGAATTTCCTGTATTTAGCAGTGTGAAGACTTCATCTTCATCCTGTCAAGTGTGAGGCTCACCTGTGCTCACTGAGACGACACACACTAACACTCAATCCCACAAACTATCAACATAACTGAGGAATAACTTGTCGGTACTTTATACCACCAATATGTACCAACATACCTGCCTACTCCCCCACCACTCAACCCAGATTATTATAATGGGGGAGCGCTAAACCCGTAGGATTATACAGCGCATGTGGGGGGAGGGGAATGCAAGGTATTCAGGCTCAATTCAGGGAACTGGAGCACAGATTGAATTCCCTAGATCGAGAGCCCCTAACCAGCGTCAAGGAACCTCCCTTGAGGGGCACTGAACACAATGCCTGCCTGCCTGCCCACCCCCCGTCAAAAATTCGTTCGCTTGCCTGCCTGCCTGCCTAATCTACCCAGAATACAAGTAGGGGCGTGAACCACAAGAGGTGTGTGGGCGTACACTTGATGAGAGTGGTGATCTCCTGAGTGATGGGCGTGTTGATGAGGGCGATGGTGTCAAGCACAGTATGACCACAGTCATCCCTCACCTCGGGGTCAGCACCAGCCTCCAGCAGTACCTTCACTACCTCCACCTGTCACACCACAACACCAGCGTCCACCATACGGCAGCAACCACCAAGGGGAAGGTAAAACAGAAGGGGTAAAGGAATCGGGAGGAGAAGGGACAAGGAAGAGGATAAGGGAGTGGGAAGGAGACAAGGGTCAGGGAAGGGGATAAAAGAAAGGAGAGGAGATAGGGGATAAGAAGGAAGGAGTGGATAAGGGGGAGGGGATAAGGGAGAGGATAAAGGAGGATATAAGGTAGAGGGATGGGGATAAAGAATAAGGAAAACAAAGGGAAAAATGTATGGATGCAGAGGAAGATATGGATGAGAAGGAAGGTATGGATGAAGAGAAAGGTATGGATGAGAAGGAAGGTATGGATGAAGAGGAAAGTATGGATAAAGAGGAAAGTATGGATAAAGAGGAAAGTATGGATGAAAAGGAAAGTATGGATGAAAAGGAAAGTATGGATGAAAAGGAAAGTATGGATAAAGAGGAAAGTATGGATGAAAAGGAAAGTATGGATAAAGAGGAAAGTATGGATGAAGAGGAAGGTATGGATGAGAAGGAAGGTATGGATAAAGAGGAAAGTATGGATGAAGAGGAAGGTATGGATGAGAAGGAAGGTATGGATGAAGAGAAAGGTATGGATGAGAAGGAAGGTATGGATGAAGAGGAAGGCATGGATGAAGAGGAAGGCATGGATGAAGATGAAGGTATGGATGAAGAGGAAGGTATGGATGAAGAGGAAGGTATGGATGAAGAGGAAGATATGGATGAAGAGGAAGGTATGGATGAAGAGGAAGGTATGGATGAAGAGGAAGGTATGGATGAGAAGGAAGGTATGGATGAAGAGGAAGGTATGGATGAAGAGGAAGGTATGGATGAAGAGGAAGGTATGGATGAAGAGGAAGGTATGGATGAAGAGGAAGGTATGGATGAAGAGGAAGATATGGATGAAGAGGAAGGTATGGATGAAGAGGAAGGTATGGATGAAGAGGAAGGTATGGATGAGGAGGAAGGTATGGATGAGAGGAAGGTATGGATGAAGAGGAAGGTATGGATGAAGAGGAAGGTATGGATGACTAGGAAGGTATGGATGAAGAGGAAGGTATGGATGAAGAGGAAGGTATGGATGAAGAGGAAGGCATGGATGAAGAGGAAGGTATGGATGAAGAGGAAGGTATGGATGAAGAGGAAGGTATGGATGAAGAGGAAGGCATGGATGAAGAGGAAGGTATGGATGAAGAGGAAGGTATGGATGAGAAGGAAGGTATGGATGAAGAGGAAGGTATGGATGAAGATGAAGGTATGGATGAAGATGAAGGTTTGGATGAAGAGGAAGGTATGGATGAAGAGGAAGGTATGGATGAAGAGGAAGGTATGGATGAAGAGGAAGGTATGGATGAAGAGGAAGGTATGGATGAAGAGGAAGGTATGGATGAAGAGGAAGGTATGGATGAAGAGGAAGGTATGGATGAAGAGGAAGGTATGGATGAAGATGAAGGTATGGATGAAGAGGAAGGTATGGATGAAGAGGAAGGTATGGATGAGAAGAGAAGGTATGGATGAAGAGGAAGGTATGGATGAAGAGGAAGGTATGGATGAAGAGGAAGGTATGGATGAAGATGAAGGTATGGATGAAGAGGAAGGTATGGATGAAGAGGAAGGTATGGATGAAGATGAAGGTATGGATGAAGAGGAAGGTATGGATGAAAGGAAGGTATGGATGAAGAGGAAGGCATGGATGAAGAGGAAGGTATGGATGAAGAGGAAGGTATGGATGAAGAGGAAGGTATGGATGAAGAGGAAGGTATGGATGAAGAGGAAGGTATGGATGAGAGGAAGGTATGGATGAAGAGGAAGGTATGGATGAAGAGGAAGGTATGGATGAAGAGGAAGGTATGGATGAAGAGGAAGGTATGGATGAAGAGGAAGGTATGGATGAAGAGGAAGGTATGGATGAAGAGGAAGGTATGGATGAGAAGGAAGGTATGGATGAAGAGGAAGGTATGGATGAAGAGGAAGGTATGGATGAAGAGGAAGGTATGGATGAGAAGGAAGGTATGGATGAAGAGGAAGGTATGGATGAAGAGGAAGGTATGGATGAAGAGGAAGGTATGGATGAAGAGGAAGGTATGGATGAGAAGGAAGGTATGGATGAGAAGGAAGGTATGGATGAAGAGGAAAGTATGGATGAAGAGGAAGGTATGGATGAAGAGGAAGGTATGGATGAAAAGGAAGGTATGGATGAAGAGGAAAGTATGGATGAAGAGGAAGGTATGGATGAGAAAGAAGGTATGGATGAAGAGGAAAGTATGGATGAAGAGGAAGGTATGGATGAAGAGGAAGGTATGGATGAAAAGGAAGGTATGGATGAGAAGGAAGGTATGGATGAGAAGGAAGGTATGGATGAAGAGGAAGGTATGGATGAAGAGGAAAGTATGGATGAAGAGGAAGGTATGGATGAAGAGGAAGGTATGGATGAAGAGGAAGGTATGGATGAAGAGGAAGGTATGGATGAGAAGGAAGGTATGGATGAAGAGGAAAGTATGGATGAAGAGGAAGGTATGGATGAAGAGGAAGGTATGGATGAAGAGGAAGGTATGGATGAGAAGGAAGGTATGGATGAAGAGGAAAGTATGGATGAAGAGGAAGGTATGGATGAAGAGGAAGGTATGGATGAAAAGGAAGGTATGGATGAAGAGGAAGGTATGGATGAAGAGGAAGGTATGGATGAAGAGGAAGGTATGGATGAGAAGGAAGGTATGGATGAAGAGGAAAGTATGGATGAAGAGGAAGGTATGGATGAAAAGGAAGGTATGGATGAGAAGGAAGGTATGGATGAGAAGGAAGGTATGGATGAGAAGGAAGGTATGGATGAAAAGGAAGGTATGGATGAGAAGGAAGGTATGGATGAGAAGGAAGGTATGGATGAAAAGGAAGGTATGGATGAAGAGGAAGGTATGGATGAAAAGGAAGGTATGGATGAGAAGGAAGGTATGGATGAGAAGGAAGGTATGGATGAAGAGGAAAGTATGGATGAAGAGGAAGGTATGGATGAAGAGGAAGGTATGGATGAGAAGGAAAGTATGGAAGGAGAAAAGGATACAAGGGACGATAAAGAAAAGTGATGCGAGATTAGGAAGGAGGGAATTAGATGGGAGATGGCGTAGGATGCAGAGGAATTAACGAGGATAAAGGAAGGATGAGGAAAGAATAACAGAAATTAAGAATAAAGGAAGAAAGGATACAAGGGATGAGAGAAAAAAAGGATACAATGGATAAGGAGAGGATACAAAGAATCAGGATAATATATGCAGGGACAGAAGGTAGGAATAGAGGGATGGAGGAAAAACAAAACAAGAGAAATTATTAATACGAATAAGTACGTAATACAAGGTGATACACACACACACACACACACACACACACACACACACACACACACACACACACACACACGCGCACACACGCGCACACACGCACACACAAGCACACACACGCACACACACGCACACACACGCACACACACGCACACACACGCACACACACGCGCACACACGCGCACACACGCGCTCACACGCACACCGGTGAAGAGGCGGGGCCAGGAGCTAGGACTCGACCCCTGCAACCACAAATAGGTGAGTACAAATAGGTGAGTACACACACGCACACACACGCACACACACGCACACACACGCACACACACGCGCACACGCACACGCGCACACACACGCACACACACACGCATACACGCGCACACACGCGCACACACGCACAGTTAATATATGTAACAAACATTATCCAATAAACTGTATATAACAGCAAACGTTATTAAGTTACTGCATATAACAAACGTTATCAAAGTTACTGCATATAACAAACGTTATCAAAGTTACTGCATATAACAAACGTTATCAAAGTTACTGCATATAACAAACGTTATCAAAGTTACTGCATATAACAAACGTTATCAAAGTTACTGCATATAACAAACGTTATCAAAGTTACTGCATATAACAAACGTTATCAGTTCAAGGTTTGAAAAGAAATATAATGATAAATAAAGTCAAGGAAGGATAGTTAAAAAGAATCTATGATTATTTGAACAGCAAGAGACGAGATACAATATGAAAGGGAAAGGGGGGAGAGAGAGAGAGAGAGAGAGAGAGAGAGAGAAGCAGAGCTAGAGACAGAGCTAGAAAGCGAGAGAAAGCAAAAAGAGAGAGAGAGAAAGCAAAAGAGAGAGAGAGAAAGCAAAAGAGAGAGAGAGAAAGCAAAAGAGAGAGAGAGAGAGAGAGAGAGAGAGAGAGAGAGAGAGAGAGAGAAGCAGAGCTAGAGACAGAGCTAGAAAGCGAGAGAAAGCAAAAGAGAGAGAGAGAGAGAAAGCAAAAGAGAGAGAGAGAAAGCAAGAGAGAGAAAGCAAGAGAGAGAGAGAGAGAGAGAGAGAGAGAGAGAGAGAGAGAGAGAGAGCGTACCTTGCCACAGAGGGCGGCCTCATGCAGGGGAGCACCCTGGCCCGTCCGTACATTAACATGATGGCCGTGCGCTAGCAGTAACTTCACCACCTCCCTGGACGCCCACCACGTGCAGTCACAGCAGGTGCACTCCCCGGAGAGGGTTAAGACCAGGTGGTGCATGAGGGGTAAGTGCAGCAGCAAGGGGAGAAGGAAGAGGAACAGCAGCACGGTAAAAAAAAAGGGGGGGGGGGGGAGGGCGGAAAGAGGGAGTTAATAGTGTGTTAGGAGGTTAGTGCTCGCCCACAGCCCTAGATAACACAGGCTATGTACACCCGGAGGTATAGCCTGGGTATCTCTCGTATATACACCCCTCTGGGTGTAGATACACAGCAATACAGACTACACTTCTGGGTACATATATACTGAGAGATGAAGGCCTTATCCCTGGGTATATATATACAGACCAATTTGATGTATACACTGCACACACCGATACAGGTTACACTCTGGGGTGAATATTTACTGAGAAATACAGTCTTCATCTCTGAGTATATATACTTCGTTGAGTACATATATACAGATACAGGTTACACCTGAGTAAATATACATTGCTAGATACATCCATGTATATACAGACACTTCTTAGTGTGTATATATAGATATATACCCATGTATATACGCTGGTCATTATTAGTATTAGCCGTATGTATGTGTATATATGATACACACTATATATATATATATATATATATATATATATATATATATATATATATATATATATATATATATATATATATATATATATATGCAAAACAACCACTCTGAAAGAATAGAGAAATTCCAAGCGCGGTCGTGACTACTCACATTATCAAGGAACATAGTTCCTTGATAATGTGAGTAGTCACGAAAGCGCTTGGAATTTCTCTATTCTTTCAGAGTGGTTGTTTTGCATATTTTGAAATCACCTGTTTACTGTGATCTTATTGCATATATATATATATATATATATATATATATATATATATATATATATATATATATATATATATATATATATATATATATATATATATATATATATACACACATACATACACACATACAACAGCACTGCCTACTGAGTACCAATGTTTCAAGGCAAATCTTTATATTTACACACAAAGCATATTTAAATACATATTTATATCACATTAATGTTAACACTGTTAAATATTGAGACATTCCATGTGAAGGAAGTAAACAATATATAAATACAAAGTGAATGTTATGTTAGTAACAGAGGGGAAAGGGAGGGATGGAGGGGACAGGCCGGGAAAGGGTGACTACGTTACAAAGGTGAGACAGGTTGGCTATATCACGACACTCAAGAGGGTTAGGGAGGGAGGAAGGCAGGGAGGGAGGAAGGCAGGTAAGGAGATGGAAGGTGGGAAGGAGATTAGAGGACAGTGTTAGCACAAGTCAAATCAGGGAGGATGAGTGAATGAAAGTGTTTGGTTAGGTTACAGGCTACAGGTGTGTGTGGGAGGGGGGACAAGGGGGAACTCACCTGTAATCGTGGTCATGATACAGAAGGAACGGAGGGGAAGGGGATCACGTTACAAGGGTTGCAGAGTGTGAAGCTACAGGTGTGTGGGAACGCACCTGTGACCGTTCCTGGAAGCACGATGCAGGGGCGTGTGCGGGAAGACTGCAGCAGTGGCTGCGGCCACCGTGTACGGCCGCAGGAGCTCCGGCTGCGCCCGCACCAGCACCTCCACGGTGTGCAGTCGGCCATACTGCGCCGCTAGATCAAGCGCAGTCTCCGCTTGCATGTTGGGCACGCTAGGGTCACCCCCTCGAGCCAGCAACATCTGTGCCGCCTCGGTGTGGCCATACTGCGCCGCGCAGTGCAGAGCTGTCTCCCCTCCCTTGTTCTGAAACATAGCAATCACTTAAATAACTGTTAAATTCAAAAGCATAATCTAACATTAATACAATACAAAAAATCTGTTCTATATTTTAGTTCACAATGCAAAAAATATCCATTAAGCAATTAGAAGTATTATTCAATTGTACTAGTAAAGGTTCAGGATTCGAACACAAAATAACATTAATATTCAAAATGCACAATACTATCTAAACCACAAGAACCAACATATACACTCTATGGGCAAGGTGAATCCTGGCAAGACGTCGAAGGTCACTCTGTATCCCTTCCCGTAACGTCCGTTAAAACCTCATCACTTGCGGATTCCTTATATCTAGGATTTTCTGCGGCTTGTAAAAATCTAAACAGTTATTTTCTCTTAGTGCCCCTACACAGTCCTTCAGGCGTAGGGCACTAAACAAGATGGTGACACGGAATAAAATCTCCCAACGCATGATGGTATTAGGACGTATGCTACAGCCACCTTAGACTACTGGGAAATCTTTGTTTGACAAACAGTATCCCTCTAAAAGTTTCACACGAAATGTACAGTTCCACGAAGGAACTGTTGCAAGTGTTAATTAAGAATATTTTTAATTGCTAGTTGTAGTTGAGCAGCAGAATGTAGACGAAGCCACTGAAGATAATTCAACAACATTAAAAATACACAATAATGTCTAAATCACAACAGCACAAATATGCAAGATGCATCTTTAAAGGACGACAAAGGTCATTTTACATCCCTTCCGGTAATGTCCGCTGAAGCCTTATCACTTTCAGATTCCACGTAACATTGATCTCTGGTCAACACACATTTTCTGGGCAATGAATTCACCATACCGATTTTAGGGCAAGTTTGTGGTGCTGATTCCGAGTATGACATCAGTTTTTGCTTGACTGGCTCTAGTTTTTGAAAAATTTGGTATCCCATTGAAAAAACAAAAGATGCGAAAAATATATTGATAGAGCGGGGCTAACTTACAAATCACATTTAAATTATTTTTTAGGTCATGCAAAAGTCAAATCATGTAATACATACTAGCACTTCATTCTATATAATATCAGAGTAACATAATAAGATAATTCAGATACTACTAATTACTGCTCAAGAAAACGTTGTACGCTTTTCTTCTATGGTGGTCATCAGAACAGTTTTGTTGAGTGAGCAATTGGAAACGATGCATATTGGTTACCACTGTGCAATAAGACACATTTGAAACTTCTAATGGAGCTGTCTATAAACAGCCCCCAAACTCCTGGTTGATATTCAAGTCTCATTCGAAGAAGTCCAGGGTTATTGCAGTATACAAGTTATTCATCTTCGCCAAGTAAGGATGGAGTTCAACATCTCTTGTCCGTTATGCTGTTATTTTAACTTCTTGTTAAAAGATGCTTGTTATAAAAGACTGAGGTCACATATCAGATCGAGTTGTTCTTGGGAGAACTGCTGGGGTGTTGAAATGCTTATTTAATATTCACTTCCACTGTTGTCATCTGTGTTACATCCTAAACTTGAGTTTCTTCAGCATCTGACAACGGAAGGTCAGGCAGTATTATAAACACTGGTATGGGAATGGCTTCGCTGTGTGCCACAGGTCTCCTTGCTGACCCCACATCATGATGTTCTCACTTGACTTTCTTGTATCGACTGAAACCTTTCACATTCACCATACAGAAATAACAATCGTCGTGGTGGCTTATCGGTTCTCTCCACACCATAGACACACCCAAGTTGAAACTTTTCCTTTGCCTATTTTTCCACTGTGGTAAGCATTCTACACAGTTTTTGCAAACCATATGTTCTCCAAGCGCCAATCCAAAATAAGGAAAATAAGTTTGTTTTATAAAATCCGTGATATTTTTTCTTTGTTTCTGCAAAGAGTATTTGCCACAAATGTAGCAAAATGCATTAGGATTGTTTAAGCAGACTTTTCGTGAAGAACTCGTGTTTATATGGAAAAAATAACAAAATATAGGTTACAATACTGTCACATAGCCGTTGATACAACTCCTTTTGTTAAATATTAAATCATTTAAAAATAAAATTCTAATCTTCATTAAAACTATCTGTATATACAAATTGTCACGATACACACACACACACACACACACACACACACACACACTATGTTAAGTGAGGGTAGGTACATAATATCTCACAAACTAATAGCTAATTTGAAAAACCTACTGCCATTTTCGAATTCAGCAACCCCAAAATACCCTAGATACCCAAGTTTGGGAGACAACAGTCTCTCACGCACAATCTTGGAAATCCACACACCACATCAAGGTGACTTGGCTTCGGGTGTGGGAAGGGGAGAGGACGGCCTTGCGTAGCAATTCAAAATTCATCTACTCTCGAGGGTAGTGGCTCCAAATAGCGTACCGCAGGCGATACTGAAGACACAAGTTACAAATAAGCTTTTATTGTGACAACGATTTGCTTTGTTATAGCTTTATTATGTCCTGAGTTCGTTTAGCTCTTACTGCAAAACTATGCCCCAACAAAAGCTTATTCAGCAACGTGTTTTCTTCAATGTTCACGAGCGTAGCTACCTGGAGGTTATTCCGGGGATCAACGCCTCCGCGGCCCGGTCCACGACCAGGCCTCCCGGTGGATCAGGGCCTGATCAACCAGGCTGTTACTGCTGGCCGCACGTAGTCCAACGTACGAACCACAGCCCGACTGATCCGGCACTGACTTTAGGTATCTGTCCAGCTCCCTCTTGAAGGCAGCCAGGAGCCTATTGGTAATTCCCCTTATGCTTGGTGGGAAGTTGTTGAACAGTCTTGGGCTGGATCACTTTCTGGATCATGTCTTTTCCTTAAGTGCTTTTACGCCTTTTTTTTTTTAACAGTAGCTTGGGTGACTTCCAGGAATCTTAAACTCTAGAAACCTCCCGCCATCCTGATATTCTGTTCTGCTTAGAAATCTCGACTTGAAGTTACTTATTACGTAACAATTATCCTCTTGTCAGTTTTTACATCTCAAGTAAGCTATATCAGCCTATTGTTTTTCTTGTTAACATCACGAAAAATAAGATAAATTCATAAAATTTCAATTTTAACAGAAGATACAAAAAATGGAAGAAAACGGTATGATAGGTTAAAGAGAGATGACCCACGATGAAAGTTTAAGGTGCGGACCTTCACACTGCCAACCACTCAGAACCTGATGCTCCCCAGGCCTCCTACCTCCTCCCACACACACACTGCCAACCACTCAGGACCTGATGCTCACCAGGCCTCCTACCTCCTCCCACACACACACTGCCAACCACTCAGGACCTGATGCTCCCCAGGCCTCCTACCTCCTCCCACACACACACTGCCAACCACTCAGGACCTGATGCTCCCCAGGCCTCCTACCTCCTCCCACACACACACTGCCAACCACTGAGGACCTGATGCTCCCCAGGCCTCCTACCTCCTCCCACACACACACTGCCAACCACTCAGGACCTGATGCTCCCCAGGCCTCCTACCTCCTCCCACACACACACTGCCAACCACTCAGAACCTGATGCTCCCCAGGCCTCCTACCTCCTCCCACACACACACTGCCAACCACTCAGGACCTGATGCTCCCCAGGCCTCCTACCTCCTCCCACACACACACTGCCAACCACTTAGAACCTGATGCTCCCCAGGCCTCCTACCTCCTCCCACACACACACTGCCAACCACTCAGAACCTGATGCTCCCCAGGCCTCCTACCTCCTCCCACACACACACTCCCAGGCCTCCTACCTCCTCCCACACACACACTGCCAACCACTCAGGACCTGATGCTCCCCAGGCCTCCTACCTCCTCCCACACACACACTGCCAACCACTCAGAACCTGATGCTCCCCAGGCCTCCTACCTCCTCCCACACACACACTGCCAACCACTCAGGACCTGATGCTCACCAGGCCTCCTACCTCCTCCCACACACACACTGCCAACCACTCAGGACCTGATGCTCCCCAGGCCTCCTACCTCCTCCCACACACAAACTGCCAACCACTCAGGACCTGATGCTCCCCAGGCCTCCTACCTCCTCCCACACACACACTGCCAACCACTCAGGACCTGATGCTCCCCAGGCCTCCTACCTCCTCCCACACACACACTGCCAACCACTCAGGACCTGATGCTCCCCAGGCCTCCTACCTCCTCCCACACACACACTGCCAACCACTCAGAACCTGATGCTCCCCAGGCCTCCTACCTCCTCCCACACACACACTGCCAACCACTCAGGACCTGATGCTCCCACGGCCTCCTACCTCCTCCCACACACACACTGCCAACCACTCAGGACCTGATGCTCCCCAGGCCTCCTACCTCCTCCCACACACACACTGCCAACCACTCAGGACCTGATGCTCCCCAGGCCTCCTACCTCCTCCCACACACACACTGCCAACCACTCAGGACCTGATGCTCCCCAGGCCTCCTACCTCCTCCCACACACACACTGCCAACCACTCAGGACCTGATGCTCCCCAGGCCTCCTACCTCCTCCCACACACACACTGCCAACCACTCAGGACCTGATGCTCCCCAGGCCTCCTACCTCCTCCCACACACACACTGCCAACCACTCAGGACCTGATGCTCCCCAGGCCTCCTACCTCCTCCCACACACACACTGCCAACCACTCAGGACCTGATGCTCCCCAGGCCTCCTACCTCCTCCCACACACACACTGCCAACCACTCAGGACCTGATGCTCCCCAGGCCTCCTACCTCCTCCCACACACACACTGCCAACCACTCAGGACCTGATGCTCCCCAGGCCTCCTACCTCCTCCCACACACACACTGCCAACCACTCAGGACCTGATGCTCCCCAGGCCTCCTACCTCCTCCCACACACACACTGCCAACCACTCAGGACCTGATGCTCCCCAGGCCTCCTACCTCCTCCCACACACACACTGCCAACCACTCAGGACCTGATGCTCCCCAGGCCTCCTACCTCCTCCCACACACACACTGCCAACCACTCAGGACCTGATGCTCCCCAGGCCTCCTACCTCCTCCCACACACACACTGCCAACCACTCAGGACCTGATGCTCCCCAGGCCTCCTACCTCCTCCCACACACACACTGCCAACCACTCAGGACCTGATGCTCCCCAGGCCTCCTACCTCCTCCCACACACACACTGCCAACCACTCAGAACCTGATGCTCCCCAGGCCTCCTACCTCCTCCCACACACACACTGCCAACCACTCAGAACCTGATGCTCCCCAGGCCTCCTACCTCCTCCCACACACACACTGCCAACCACTCAGAACCTGATGCTCCCCAGGCCTCCTACCTCCTCCCACACACACACTGCCAACCACTCAGAACCTGATGCTCCCCAGGCCTCCTACCTCCTCCCACACACACACTGCCAACCACTCAGAACCTGATGCTCCCCAGGCCTCCTACCTCCTCCCACACACACACTGCCAACCACTCAGAACCTGATGCTCCCCAGGCCTCCTACCTCCTCCCACACACACACTGCCAACCACTCAGTACCTGATGCTCCCCAGGCCTCCTACCTCCTCCCCCACACACACTGCCAACCACTCAGAACCTGATGCTCCCCAAGCCTCCTACCTCCTCCCACACACACACTGCCAACCACTCAGGACCTGATGCTCCCCAGGCCTCCTACCTCCTCCCCCACACACACTGCCAACCACTCAGGACCTGATGCTCCCCAGGCCTCCTACCTCCTCCCACACACACACTGCCAACCACTCAGAACCTGATGCTCCCCAGGCCTCCTACCTCCTCCCACACACACACTGCCAACCACTCAGGACCTGATGCTCCCCAGGCCTCCTACCTCCTCCCCCACACACACTGCCAACCACTCAGAACCTGATGCTCCCCAGGCCTCCTACCTCCTCCCACACACACACTGCCAACCACTGAGGACCTGATGCTCCCCAGGCCTCCTACCTCCTCCCACACACACACTGCCAACCACTGAGGACCTGATGCTCCCCAGGCCTCCTACCTCCTCCCACACACACACTGCCAACCACTGAGAACCTGATGCTCCCCAGGCCTCCTACCTCCTCCCACACACACACTGCCAACCACTCAGAACCTGATGCTCCCCAGGCCTCCTACCTCCTCCCACACACACACTGCCAACCACTCAGGACCTGATGCTCCCCAGGCCTCCTACCTCCTCCCACACACACACTGCCAACCACTCAGGACCTGATGCTCCCCAGGCCTCCTACCTCCTCCCACACACACACTGCCAACCACTCAGCACCTGATGCTCCCCAGGCCTCCTACCTCCTCCCACACACACACTGCCAACCACTCAGCACCTGATGCTCCCCAGGCCTCCTACCTCCTCCCACACACACACTGCCAACCACTCAGGACCTGATGCTCCCCAGGCCTCCTACCTCCTCCCACACACACACTGCCAACCACTCAGGACCTGATGCTCCCCAGGCCTCCTACCTCCTCCCACACACACACTGCCAACCACTGAGGACCTGATGCTCCCCAGGCCTCCTACCTCCTCCCACACACACACTGCCAACCACTCAGGACCTGATGCTCCCCAGGCCTCCTACCTCCTCCCACACACACACTGCCAACCACTCAGAACCTGATGCTCCCCAGGCCTCCTACCTCCTCCCACACACACACTGCCAACCACTCAGGACCTGATGCTCCCCAGGCCTCCTACCTCCTCCCACACACACACTGCCAACCACTCAGAACCTGATGCTCCCCAGGCCTCCTACCTCCTCCCACACACACACTGCCAACCACTCAGGACCTGATGCTCCCCAGGCCTCCTACCTCCTCCCACACACACACTGCCAACCACTCAGGACCTGATGCTCCCCAGGCCTCCTACCTCCTCCCACACACACACTGCCAACCACTCAGAACCTGATGCTCCCCAGGCCTCCTACCTCCTCCCACACACACACTGCCAACCACTCAGGACCTGATGCTCCCCAGGCCTCCTACCTCCTCCCACACACACACTGCCAACCACTCAGGACCTGATGCTCCCCAGGCCTCCTACCTCCTCCCACACACACACTGCCAACCACTCAGAACCTGATGCTCCCCAGGCCTCCTACCTCCTCCCACACACACACTGCCAACCACTCAGGACCTGATGCTCCCCAGGCCTCCTTCCTCCTCCCACACACACTGCCAACCACTCAGAACCTTATGCTCCCCAGGCCTCCTACCTCCTCCCACACACACACTGCCAACCACTCAGGACCTGATGCTCCCCAGGCCTCCTACCTCCTCCCACACACACTGCCAACCACTCAGAACCTGATGCTCCCCAGGCCTCCTACCTCCTCCCACACACACACTGCCAACCACTCAGAACCTGATGCTCCCCAGGCCTCCTACCTCCTCCCACACACACACTGCCAACCACTCAGAACCTGATGCTCCCCAGGCCTCCTACCTCCTCCCACACACACACTGCCAACCACTCAGAACCTGATGCTCCCCAGGCCTCCTACCTCCTCCCACACACACACTGCCAACCACTCAGAACCTGATGCTCCCCAGGCCTCCTACCTCCTCCCACACACACACTGCCAACCACTCAGAACCTGATGCTCCCCAGGCCTCCTACCTCCTCCCACACACACACTGCCAACCACTCAGAACCTGATGCTCCCCAGGCCTCCTACCTCCTCCCACACACACACTGCCAACCACTCAGAACCTGATGCTCCCCAGGCCTCCTACCTCCTCCCACACACACACTGCCAACCACTCAGGACCTGATGCTCCCCAGGCCTCCTACCTCCTCCCACACACACACTGCCAACCACTCAGAACCTGATGCTCCCCAGGCCTCCTACCTCCTCCCACACACACACTGCCAACCACTCAGAACCTGATGCTCCCCAGGCCTCCTACCTCCTCCCACACACACACTGCCAACCACTCAGGACCTGATGCTCCCCAGGCCTCCTACCTCCTCCCACACACACACTGCCAACCACTCAGGACCTGATGCTCCCCAGGCCTCCTACCTCCTCCCACACACACACTGCCAACCACTCAGAACCTGATGCTCCCCAGGCCTCCTACCTCCTCCCACACACACACTGCCAACCACTCAGAACCTGATGCTCCCCAGGCCTCCTACCTCCTCCCACACACACACTGCCAACCACTCAGGACCTGATGCTCCCCAGGCCTCCTACCTCCTCCCACACACACACTGCCAACCACTCAGGACCTGATGCTCCCCAGGCCTCCTACCTCCTCCCACACACACACTGCCAACCACTCAGGACCTGATGCTCCCCAGGCCTCCTACCTCCTCCCACACACACACTGCCAACCACTCAGAACCTGATGCTCCCCAGGCCTCCTACCTCCTCCCACACACACACTGCCAACCACTCAGGACCTGATGCTCCCCAGGCCTCCTACCTCCTCCCACACACACACTGCCAACCACTCAGAACCTGATGCTCCCCAGGCCTCCTACCTCCTCCCACACACACACTGCCAACCACTCAGAACCTGATGCTCCCCAGGCCTCCTACCTCCTCCCACACACACACTGCCAACCACTCAGGACCTGATGCTCCCCAGGCCTCCTACCTCCTCCCACACACACACTGCCAACCACTTAGAACCTGATGCTCCCCAGGCCTCCTACCTCCTCCCACACACACACTGCCAACCACTCAGAACCTGATGCTCCCCAGGCCTCCTACCTCCTCCCCCACACACACTGCCAACCACTCAGAACCTGATGCTCCCCAGGCCTCCTACCTCCTCCCACACACACACTGCCAACCACTCAGGACCTGATGCTCCCCAGGCCTCCTACCTCCTCCCACACACACACTGCCAACCACTCAGAACCTGATGCTCCCCAGGCCTCCTACCTCCTCCCACACACACACTGCCAACCACTCAGAACCTGATGCTCCCCAGGCCTCCTACCTCCTCCCACGCACACACTGCCAACCACTCAGAACCTGATGCTCCCCAGGCCTCCTACCTCCTCCCACACACACACTGCCAACCACTCAGAACCTGATGCTCCCCAGGCCTCCTACCTCCTCCCACACACACACTGCCAACCACTCAGAACCTGATGCTCCCCAGGCCTCCTACCTCCTCCCACACACACACTGCCA
>NC_091314.1:28683764-28715988 GCF_038502225.1 Cherax quadricarinatus
CGCCCACCACACACTTCCCTCCTCCAGTTCATCCACAGTGTAACTTACAAAGCTGTGAGGCAGTGATAGACCGTTCTGTTTATTTCCCATATGTCCACACATAGTTATGCTTTCTCATACACACTTATCATTCTTCCCCACATGACTGTATCATGTTTCTTCATACACAATATTATCTTGTTTACACACACACACACACCACACGCACACACACACACACACACAAATATTCAAAACACTTTTGATGAAATCAATTTTCCTTTTCAAGCCCACGTCAGTTCTCAAGCACAACAGGATCGTATGTGCGATTTTCATTCCCTTTTTTTTTATTTTACTTCCCAGAGCAGGATACACACTCTCTCATTTAAACTAACTTCATCCCAGAAAAATGAAGTTAGTTTAAATGAGAGGGAGCGCATCCTGCTCTGGGAAGTAAAAAAAAAAAAGGGGGGGGGGGAACGTAGAAGGGAAAGACTCACTGCGCTGGGCAGTGAGTCTTCCCCTTCTACGTTCTTCCCCGTCCCTCCCCAGGTCAGACTCATCACCACAGAGGATACTCGTCCCTGTCGAACACTCCCCCCCTCCTGCCAGCACTGATCACACACACACAGTGTTCATTATTCTACTCCACTACGCCCTTCCAACCCTTTCTACCTTGAAAAACCCTTCCCCTGCCTGTTACCCCTCGCCTCCAGCATTAATGGGACCCACACTCCCCTCCCAACACCATTAATGGGGCCGGCCTCCCTACCAACTCCATTAATGCGGCGTCTATTACAGCCAGGCTAAAAGGCCCGCACTCACTAATTGTCTAACTGCCTGTTTGACGCAGCTCATCACCTTGCTCAGATACGCCGCCATCACTAACTACCCTTCCCTTCCCATCCACCCTACCAACCCCAGCCTTACGCTTGCGTAGCTTCTCTCACATGAGTAACTGCTGCTCTACGCACTTTCAGGCCAGACCTCTTAGTTAACAGCACCTAAATGAGATTCAAATTTTGCACTCTTCCAGTGCCATCATTAATTGGTAGTTTATAAACAACTGGCACTAACCAATGCATCTGTGCACACACACACACACACACACACACACACACACACACACACACACACACACACACACACAAAGCAACTAAAAGTATACAATCACAAACACCTGCTGGAATATACACAACAGCAACAGCCACAGTGCACACTACAACACCAACTGTATACAACATAGTAAAACCTACTGTACACAACACACTATTGGACAACGTCACAGTAACACTCACTATACACAACGCCACAACACTATACACAAACTTTACACAACACAATAATATCCATCGTACACAAAGCACCATCCACTGTACACAACACTACAGCAACATTCAATGTACACAACACACCAACACTGTAGATAACACTACAGTAGCACCCACTGTACGCAACACCCAAGCAACACGGTACACACCACAGCTACACACTGTACGCAACAGCACAGCAACACCCACTGTACACAACACAGGAACATTGTACACAACTTTACAACACTCGGTATACACAACTTTACAACATTCACTGTACACAACACAGCAACACTGTACATACTACAACACCCACTACACAACAGAGCAACACTATGTACAACATCAGAGCAATAGCAACACAATCCCTTATATAACCAAGTAATACCCGATTAGAATATTAGAGAGCCGTTCCCGTGTGTATGGTAATTAAGTACTCCTGCTGAATAATTAAGAAGGTAATGCTGGAAGTATACCAACTAATCGGTAATGTTGTATGGTATACGTTCCGTATACGTAGTATACGGAACCTTATGATATATTGTGGGTTACACGTGGAGACTTCTAGTTGCTGATATATATGCAAACCACATTCTTACATACTACAGGTATCAACCGATCTTACAATCACACCATCACCCTCAACATCAACACCACCACACATCATATCAACATTACCACCCTTCACATCAACACCACCACACATCACATCAACACCACCACCCTTCACACCAACACTACTGCCCTGCACACCAACACTACTGCCCTTCACACCAACACTACCGACCTTCACACCAACACTACTGCCCTTCACACCAACACTACTGCCCTTCACACCAACACTACTGCCCTTCACACCAACACTACTGCCCTTCACACCAACACTACTGCCCTTCACACCAACACTACTGCCCTTCACACCAACACTACTGCCCTTCACACCAACACTACTGCCCTTCACACCAACACTACTGCCCTTCACACCAACACTACTGCCCTTCACACCAACACTACTGCCCTTCACACCAACATTACCACCCTTCACATCAACACCACCACACATCACATCAACACCACCACCCTTCACACCAACACTACTGCCCTGCACACCAACACTACCGCCCTTCACACCAACACTACCGCCCTTCATACCAACACTACCGCCCTTCACACCAAAACTACCGCCCTTCACACCAAAACTACCGCCCTTCACACCAACACTACCGCCCTTCACACCAGCACTACTGCCCTTCACACCAACACTACCGCCCTTCACACCAACACTACTGCCCTTCACACCAACACCACCACCCTTGACACCAATACTACTGCCCTTCACACCAACACTACCGCCCTTCACACCAACACTACCGCCCTTCACACCAACACTACCACCCTTCACACCAACACTACCGCCCTTCACACCAACACTACTGCCCTTCACACCAACACTACTGCCCTTCACACCAACACTACTGCCCTTCACACCAACACTACTGCCCTTCACACCAACACTACTGCCCTTCACACCAACACTACTGCCCTTCACATCAACACTACTGCCCTTTACACCAACACTACCACCCTTCACACCAACACTACCACCCTTCACACCAACACTACCACCCTTCACATCAACACTACCACCCTTCACACCAACACTACCACCCTTCACATCAACACTACCACAGCTGGTCATACACTTATCACACCATCCATCACATCACACCACCAATCACATCACACCACCAACCACATTACACCACTCATCACATCACCCATCACATCACCACAATCAACCGACAACCGGAGACAGTAATGCCACATACCACTTGGTTGCTTATCATTCACCCAGTCTTAGTAGACTGTTTATTATTTAGAGACCACTCCCACACCTCCCTTCCCTACCCACTTGATCCACACCCATCTCTTCCTTCCCTACCCACTTGATCCACACCTTCCTTCCCTACTCACTTTATCCACACCTCCCATCCCGATCAACATGGTCCACATACGCGGCAGCCTCTCCTTCCCTACCCACATGACCCACACATGGCAGGCCCCCCTCCTCCATACGCACACATTGTGCCTCTAGAAACAGTCTTTCAAGTCTATCGACACAGGGAGACTGCCGGAGGTGTGGAAGACAGACAGGTAGTGTTAAACTACAGACCAATGCCACACTGACATGCATAGTGTGTAAAGTTTCGTACATTATTAGAAGAGCGGGGAACACCTAGAAATAATGGGGTCATAGATGACCACCAGCATGGCTTTAGAGATGGTAAATCTTGTCTTACGTTTACGACAGGAGGGAAAGAGAGGAGAGGGATGAGTAGATTATATCTTCTTGGAAGGCTTCTGACACAGTATCGCACAAGAGACTGGTATAAAAGCTAGTGGAGGAGGCAGGAATGACACTGCAAGCACTACACTGGATCAAGGCATACCTGACAAGTGAAGTTCTGCAAAGATCAGTACTAGGGCCATTGCTATTTCTTGAATACGTGAATGACATTATGGAAGGGATAAAGTCAGAGGAATTCCTGTTCATAGATGCCAAACTAATGATAATACAAGCAGCCGTGAACCAGAAAAGACTATGAAAGTATCTGGAGAGTCTGCAGATTTGGTTTGACAAGTGGGTACCGACGTTTAACCCCAGCAAGTGCAAAGTTATGAAGTATGGGGACGAGCAAAGACCGCGGATGGAGTACAGGCTCGGGGTAAAGGCTGTAAATCACACTAAAGGAAGATCTTACCTGGAGGTTATTCCGGGGATCAACGCCCCCGCGGCCCGGTCCATGACCAGGCCTCCCGATGGATCAGGGCCTGATCAACTAGGCTGTTACTGCTGGCCGCACGCAGTCCAACGTACGAGCCACAGCCCGGCTGATCCGGCACTGACTTTAGGTATCTGTCCAGCTCTCTCTTAAAGGCAGCCAGGGACTTATTGGCAATTCCCCTAATGCTAGATGGGAGGCTGTTGAACAGTTTTGGGCCCCGGACACTTATGGTGTTTTCCCTTAGTGTACCAATGGCGCCCCTACTTTTTATTGGGGGCATTTTGCATCGCCTGCCCAGTCTTTTACTTTCGTAGGGAGTGATTTCTGTGTGCAGATTTGGGACCATTCCTTCCAAGATTTTCCAAGTGTAGATTATGATATATCTCTCCCTCCTGCGTTCCAACGAGTACAAGTCAAGTGCTTCCAAGCGTTCCCAGTAGTTAAGGTGCTTGACAGAACTTATACGTGCAGTAAAGGATCTCTGTACACTCTCTAGATCTGCGATTTCACCTGCTTTGAATGGAGATGTTAATGTACAGCAGTATTCCAGCCTAGAGAGAACAAGTGATTTGAAAAGGATTATCACTGGCTTGGCATCTCTCGTTTTGAACGTTCTTATTATCCATCCTATCATTTTCTTTGCACGTGCGATCGTGGCACTGTTGTGACCCTTGAAAGTGAGATCCTCAGACATTACTACTCCCAGGTCACAGACCGGGCCGCGGGGGCGTTGACCCCCGGAACTCTCTCCAGGTAAACTCCAGGTAAACATTATTTTCCCGCTCTATTGTATGGCCGGAGTCAGTAGTATACTCTGTTCTAGTTATTATCTCCTCCAGTTTTCCATAATGGAGTAGTTGGAATTTGTCCTCATTGAACATCATATTGTTTACCGATGCCCACTGGAAAACTTTGTTTATATCTTCTTGGAGGTTAACCTTTGGGGTTGAGTATTATACCGAATATATCCCATGAGGCGTATATCAACTAAATAACTGCTGCAGCAAATGCGCATCTGGCAAGTCTAAGACTAGTTTTTGGACATCTGAATAAGGAGCCATTCATGACACTATACATTGAGCATCAGACCCATAATGGAGTATGCAACACCAGTGCAGAACCCACACCTGGTTAAGCATGTCAAGAAACTAGAGAAAATGCAAAGGTTTTGCAACGAGTTTAGTCCTAAAGCTCAGGGGTATGTCCTGTGAGGAGAGGTTAAGAGAACTCAGCCTGTTGACAATGGAGGACAGAAGTACTAGGAATATGATATAACAATGTACAAAATATTGAGGGGAATTGATAGAGTAAATAGGAACAGAGTTTGAGAGATGGGAAGCAAGAACACGAGGGCACAGCTGGACGTTAAAAACTCAGATGAATTACAGACACGTTAGGAAGTATTTCTTCAGCCTTAAGAGTTGCTACGAAGTGGAATGATCTGGAGAGTGAAGCGGTAGAGGCAGGATTCATACATAACTTGAAGAGGTACGATAAGGCTCTCAAAACCAAGAATGAGCCTAGTAACGACCAACAAAGTGGCGGGGCCAGGAGCTGAGACTTGACCCCTACAACCACATATAGGTGAATACACACACACAATCTCAATGGGCGCTGAGAAAAGGGGCAAAATTACTGTGACTCAATAGCAAAGGTATTCAATCCATCTCTTTAATCAGCACAGCTGCCAGAAAAAAAAACTCAAATGTTGTCCCCCATTATTTAAAAAGGGGGACAGATAAGAAGCCCTGAATTATAGGTCAATATCTCTAACATGCATTCTATCAAAGTTTTTGGAGAGAGTAAAAAAGGATACTGCGACACTTGGAGAGGAGATTCTTGACAGGAAACCAGTATGGATCTAGGGATGGAAAATCCTGTTACAAATCTGCATTAATTCTACGACAGACAGATGAAACAAGAAAGACAGGGTTGGGTTAACTGCATTTTCTTGGACTGTACAGAAACATTTGATACACTACTTAACCAGAAATTAGAACATGCATTTATTAAAGGAAACGTTTCACCACGAGTGACTTCTTCAGTCTTGAAGAAGTCACTCGTGGCGTAACTTTTCCTTTAATAAAAGTCGTGAACTGAACATAAGTGTCTTTTTCCACAACTTGTCGGTATTACCAGACCATTTCTTAGAACTTGCTGGAATTACAAGGCAGTTCACTCCAGTGTTTGAAGTACCTAAATGACAGAAGGTAGAGAGTAACAGTAAGGACTACGACATCAGAATGAGAGAGAGTAACGAGTGGGGATCCACAAAGATCAGTGTTAGGACCACTACTGTTCCTAATATACGTGAATGACATTTCAGAGGGAACTGAGTTCTATTTACCACTGTCTGCTAACGATATAAAGCTAATGAGAAGAATAAGAACAGGAGAAGACAGTGTTAAACTCCAGAGAGACTTCAACAGACAGCATATGTAGTCAAACTAATGGCTTCTCGAGTTTAATCCAAACAAATGTATTATGGATAGGGCTGACCGAACAATGAGTACAATATGGGTAGAGAGAATCTGCAATTATCAGAACAAAACGGACCCAAGGGTAAATATAACACTAATCATATCGCCAGAATTGCAAATAAACTGTACAACATCAGTGGCAAAAGGAATACCAGCCAACCTCAAAACAGTATTTGGGAAATTGAACAAATAATGTTTAAGAACATTTTATACGACCTATGTCAGGACAATCATTTAAGTCCACACTTTGTCAAACACGTGCAGAAGCGCGAAAAAATCCAAATGTTTGCACGCAGACTAGTACCAGAATCGAGGGAAATGCCCTATGAGGAGATGATGACGGGACTGAGCCTGATGACCTTGGAAGAATTGATAAGGCAGACTGATAAGGCAGACAGGGACAAAATTATAAGGGCCAGGATCAAGAGCTCATAGGTGGAAGATGAAGACACATAAGCCACAAGAATGTTAGGATTTTTTTTTTTAGTCTCAAGATGGTTAAAGAGTGGAATGACTTGGGCTTGGCAGTGGTGGAGACAAACTCGACACACAATTTCAAGAGAAGATAAGGCCCAAGAGGCCAGAAACCTGTGATGCCGGTAAAAGTGGTCTAGGAGGCGAGACCAGGAGAGGAGTCTTTATCCTCACAATTTGGCGAGTACAAACGGGCGAGGACGGACGGGCGCGCGCGCACGCACACACACGCGCGCACGCACACACACACGCGCGCACGCACACGCACACACACACACACACACACACACACATTTTAAACAACGCCTCTCTTTCAAATATATATATATAAACATTCAGGTAGTCAAGAGCTGGCGTCAAATCTAATGTCGAGGGAAGCAATTTCACACTCGTTAAAACTCAGGTGAAATTCTCCTGCCACTAACTGACTCTGACGAACCTACCTGCTGGTGGCCGGGGGGGAGTGAAGATGGTGTCTGCAAGTGTGAGGGTGTGGCCTGAGGTGCACCAGGTGGTAGTGATGGTGGGGATGGCGGTGGTGGTGGGGATGGTGGTGGTGGTGGTGGGGATGGTGGTGATGGGGATGGTGGATATGGTGATGAGGGTGGTGGTGGGGATGGTGGTAATGATGGTGGTGGTGGTGGTGGGGATGGTGGTGATGGTGGTGGGGATGGTGGTGGTTGGGGGGATGGTGGTGGTTGTGGGGACGGTGGTGGTGATGGTGGGGATGGTGGTGGTGGTGATGGAGATGGTAGTGGTGGTGGTGGGGAGGGTGATGGTGGTGGTGGGGATGGCGGTGGTGGGGATGGTGATGGTGGTGGGAATGGTGGTGGGGATGGTGATGGTGGGGATGGTGAGGGTGGGTATGGTGATGGGTATGGTGATGGATATGGTGATGGATATGGTGATGGGTATGGTGATGGGTATGGTGATGGGGATGGTAGTGGTGGTTGTGGGGACGGTGGTGGTGGGGGCGGCGGCTGGAGCGGCAGTGGTGACTGTATAAGAGTGGAGGTAAAGTGGATAGAGGGAAAAGCGGGAGGGATAGTAAAGTAAGGTGATGGGAGAAATATAGAAGGGGTAGTAAAGTGGGATGATGGAAAGAGAGAGAATCAGTAATGACCAAAAAGTCAAGCTCAGTGTTATAAATTAACCATAGTGCCATTAGGATGTCAAACATTTCAGTTTGTATTGTAGAAGTCTAGTTGATAATTCTTATACCCAACAGTGATGCTATAATTCTTATACCCAACAGTGATGCTATAATTCTTATACCCAACAGTGATGCTATAATTCTTATACCCAACAGTGATGCTATAATTCTTATACCCAACAGTGATGCTATAATTCTTATCGAGGGAGGTAACAAGAAGAACTTTGATTATATTTGAGCAGTTGACTTCGCAAGTGATCTAAGAGTATACTAGCGATTACCTTCTTAGGAGGGACTTAAAGGTACCTGATATTAAATTAATACGGCTTCAATGGTGGCGTGAAATGCTTTTGCTGTCTACAGACTGCTACAGCTCATGCGGGTTACAAAGCTTAATATAATTGCATGTTTTCACTTTCCATTAGTGTAAAGGAAGAAGGAAAGATAAAAGAGAGGAGATGGAAGATGGAGCAGGAAGAGGTGTGTACAGGGCGGGAGGAAACAGATGAGAGAGTGGCATGGTACAAAATAAAACAATACCGCTGCATCACTAAGAACAATAATACCTCTGGTTGTGACTTCCATCCAACCTATAGTGAGAATACCATCAAAAACCCTCATCCCTCAAGCATAAAACCAGTGATGCTCATCACAAGCAGTAAGGACAGTTAATGAAGAAGATACATGTGCAACACTTGGGTATCTTCGTCGGTGAAACGTTTTCGCCTACACAGTAAGCTTCTTCAGCTCCGTAGAGCTGAACTCTTCTCCAGACTCACAACCTCAAATATAATTTCTCCAAGGTTGATGGACTGATTACATCATCATTTCACTACTACACTTGCTGTCTCTGTATGTGACTGAAAAGCCTACTGTGTAGGTGAAACGCTTCAACAATGAAGATACCTAACTGATGCACGTCTTAATCAACTTGTCGGTATTTTATACAATTTTCAACAAGCGTTACGCATCGTCCTTGTCAAGAAATTAGCAGATTGAGGATCGAACCTTTATCACTACCCGAGCTTAACCCACACGGGTTTAAAACTACCCTAAAATAAAATACTACACCTGGCTGACTTTTGTTAGGCCTAACAACAATAGAACAAATGGAGCACAGCAGTAAACATACTGACCCATGTTTAACGACGCCACCCGTCAGCATGGTCACACATTCACAACTCTATTGCTAGGGAAAGAGGGGGAGGAGGAGGAGAGGGAGGAGGAGGAGAGAGAGGGAGGAGGAGAGGGAGGAGGAGGAGAGAGAGGGAGGAGGAGGAGAGAGAGGGAGGAGGAGGAGAGAGAGGGAGGAGGAGGAGAGGGAGGAGGAGAGGGAAGAAGAGAGGGACGAGGGGGACGGAGAGATGGAGGAGAGGGAGGGGGAGATGGAGATGGAGGCGGATGGAGCAAGAGGGGTGGGTAGAACAGGGTGGTGGGGAGAGGAAGAGAAAGGAGAAAAAGGCGAGGAATTAGGAAGGGCCTGGGAGAGGCAGGAAGGGTTTGGGGAAGGCAAGAAGGGTCTGGGAAAGGCAGGAAGTTCTTGGGGGAGGCAGGAAGGGTCGGAAGGAGACAGGAAGGGCCTAGGAGAGGCAGAAAGTTCCTGGGGAAGGCAGGAAGGGTCGGGGGCGTAGGAAAGTCGTGGGAGGTAGGATGAGTCTTGAGTGAGAAGGCAGAAGAGTGGGGAAAAAGAGCGGGAGAGGGGTAAAAGAGCCGGAGACAAGAAAGGAGTGAGGGGGAGGAGGAAGGTGGTAAGGAGGGTGGGGGGGAGGGTGAGAGGGTAATGAGGTGGTGGGAATGTCAGAGATACAGTCAAGGGAAGAATTTAAGGAGAAGTAACAAGTGGTGTTCCACTGGGGTTACACCCACATTGTTCCATATACATGTAAACCTTAATTCCCGGCCACATCACACCATACCCGGCACCTATACATTTCATACTCGGGCACATACCTGTAAGCATCCTACTCGGGCACATACAAATGATGTGAAGCTCACCAGCAGAATATAGATAAACACGAGCTTGATAAAGCTCCTGGAGAGCGAAACGTTGCCACAATAAAATGTCACATTAGTTGCACTTGTGTCCTTTTACTTTACATACAGTAAGATGGTAGAGGAAGACTTGAACAGAAGAACAGTTCAACAAACACCTGACTACTAAAAAATACATACAACAGTCTGAGAAGGTAGTCAACAAAGAAGGCTGGGCCGTACACCGTCCTCCACATCCATCCAGTGTATAACAATGCACGCTCGAAATTTCGATGAAAGCCTCGCGCTGGCGAACGTGATCCACCCATCTCTTATTTTTTTTATCAACATATCGGCCGTTTCCCACCATGGCTGGGTGATCCGAAAAAGAAGAAACACTTTCATCATTGAAAAACTGAGACACTATGCAACATATGGGAATCTTTATTGAAGAAAAGTTTCGCCACAGTGTGGTTTCATTAGTCCAATACGAAGCAGGAAGGTATAAGGGATCTTAATACAAAAAATTCTTCAACTCTTGTCCAACCTTTCGACGAAGACCTATTTACACTAGTGAATGGTCCCACTATGATCCCGCCTCCTGCTTTGACTCGCCTGACTGCAGTATAGAAGCCACCTCTCTGGCTCTGTGCTGTATTTCCTACAAGAGTGATGGACTGAACACATCGATTCCAGGCTGAGGTTATACCTTCCTGTTTCATATTGGACTGATGAAGCCAATGTGTGGCGAAACGTTTCTTCAATAAAGATTCCCATACGTTGCATAGTGTCTCAGTTCTTCAACTTGTCGGTTTTCTAAACCATTCATCACACTTTCACCATTATTCACTCCATCAGTCTTGCCTACCTTACAGTTAAAAAACAGCAACATATCAACACCCCTCCTTAATTTCACCCCTCTCTTCTTAATTTCAATATTATCATGTATTTATAAAGAAATATATTTGTAAGTTGTATGCTAACCCAGCGTGTATTTTAAGCATGCAGAAATGCACGAAATGCAATTTGTGTCCTAACTGGAGAACAGCGGTGTAGGCCGGGCTGCGAGGGTAGAACAACCCCTCGAAACTTGTCACAGGTAAGATGATAATGTGAAAAAGCAGTAAGAGAACAGAAGATACATTACCAACTTATAGGAACTCAGAATATAAACCTAACACCTCCTCACATCCAGCGTTAACAGGATAACATGGGCAGCACATGCAAAGCTAGTAACTGCACAAATAATCACCAAGACTCTGAATAAAGAGTAATTCAGAATACTGTTCACCACACAGACTATGATGAGTCTAAAAATCGCATCACCATCGAGAGACTGGCATGGAAGGAAACGAAATGAAGGGACGCAACAAACAAGGTGTAAAGACAGTGAATCTCATAGCGAAGGTAGTGAACAAGAGCAACACATTAGGAAATCATCCAGTCCAGCCTAAAATTTACCACAGGATTAAAACTATATATACATGACCAAGTTAAACAGCACTGAAAACAGCTACACCCGACAACAAGCAAACATTCTGGGCCCCCAAGATCTTTATAAAGCTCAGCCCCGACAGATAACCTGGTTAAAACCACACACACACACACACACACACACACACACACACACACACACACACACACACACACACACAAAACCAGAGCCAGAACATCCAAACCATTACTGCAACAACCTTCCCGACCCCAGCCACCTATCAACAAAGAAACCTGTGTGACGACACAGTCGCTACTGCTAACCAGAAATATCGATTAGAGCATAAACGGCGGACATTTAAAACGTGGGTTTCAACTAGCGCAGATGGACAACATTGGCCATCACCACCAGCAACGGTCAGGGATCGGTAGCCCAGAGAACGTCCGCTAGCCACTGACAGTGTCAATCAATAATTACAGGAGTGTGAATGGGAGAGCGGCAACAGGGACACAAACCATCCCGTGCATCCATCTCCAGGCTATGTTGACACTTGTCACCTGCATGATGTAGATACACCACTCCTGCCACGCCACTGCGCACTAACCACACCAACCATGCCACGCCACACAACAATGCCACACTGCACCAACCACGCCACCCATTTTTCCTGAAGCCTCTTTAGTATCTTATTATGGATCTTCACAAGCTTGCAGCACCAGAAGTGGAAATAATTATATATATATATATATATATATATATATATATATATATATATATATATATATATATATATATATATAATATATATATATGTCGTGCCGAATAGGCAGAACTTGCGATCTTGGCTTAAATAGCAACGCTCATCTTGCCATATAGGACAAGTGAAAATTTGTGTATGCAATAATTTCGCCAAAATCATTCTGAACCTAACAAGAAAAATATATTTCACTGTTTGTTTAGTATTAAATTACTGTAAACAAATCTAAAATATATTTAGTTGGGTTAGGCTAAAATAAATTGTTCTTGTTATAATAAGGTTAGGTAAGTTTTCTAAGGTTCGTTTCGTACAAAATTATTAATTTTTACATTAACATAAATTAAAAAATATATCTCTAAACGTATAAGAAAATTTTTTAGAAAGGACTTAATTTTAAATGAGTTCTTGCTAATTGATCAGTTTTACCTATTCGGCACGACATATATATATATATATATATATATATATATATATATATATATATATATATATATATATATATATATATATATATATATATATATATATATATATCTGAGCCTATGGGAACAAACATATAATGATGGGCAAGTTCTCCATATTTTCTAGACTTTTGGGACTCCCTGAAGCTGGCGGCTGCCCCTCCTTCCTCCCTGGTGTATTGGAGATAGGTATCAGCCAAGGTAGATGCACATGTGTAGTCCCGCACCACCTGCTTACCGTCTGTCCAGGCTTGAAGTGTGATACCATCTGGACGCTTCCGGCTGCCATCAGATCTGCATAGCTGGGGTGACTCCCTTACTACTGGGCATCCGGCTGATGTGAGACTCCTCTTGATAATGTTGTCAACCTCATGTCTTGCAATCTTTCCCTCGGATTTACGGCACACAAGACCATGGTACCCATGGTACACCTGTGTTCGGCGAGAATAGGGGCGGCAAGTCGAAGGGCAACACCAATGCAGATGGTCTGTGGGTCGAGCCGTGTGCCAAGGCTGGAGTTGGGAACAGCCAACAGAAAGTCCCCTGCATGAGGAGCTCTCACTGCCAGGAGGCGGGCTCTATCCTTCCCTGACACACACTGAAGCATTGTCGAGGCTATTTTCTCCACTATTGGACCATCCCAGTGCGACTGTTTGTAGTTGTTGGGGAGAGCAGGTCTGGTTTCAGAACCCGTTAGATTATCCCAGATCATGGCTCCGTCAATGAACTTTTGGTCCTGGACTACAATCTTGTCCCTAAGATGTTCAGGGAGAATTGTTGCTACAAGCCCTCTGAATGCAACATATGAGGACAGAAAAGCAGGAAGTGCAATCTGTGATGACTTTCGGACACCAATGCCTCCTAGTCTGAATGGAAGTGTAGCTTGGTTCCACTGCCCGTCTTCTAGAGTAAGGTTAAATACTTTCGTAAAAATCTGCCTCAGGATAATGTCATATTCGTGCAGTATAGGGTTATCATATGAAGGTGCACATCTTAGGAAATATGTCAACCTGGGCAGACTCAAGCACTTTGTGAGAAGGTACAAGGCATCGTGGGTGTCAAGGTTGCCTATTCGTTGTTCCGTTCTCCTCAATTCTCCCAATTTCTTCCTGAGGATTGTGTCAATGGCATCGCTTCCCAGAGGTCCTCCAAGCAAGATAAGTGGGTACAACCTTTTTTAGATGCGACAGAAAGAACAGGCAACAAGGGGGGTTTGGCCTGTATCTCTAAGAGTCCCTCATCTGCACGGAGTTGCTGAACACCACAAATGAGGTAGTTGAAGTTGTATCAGTAAAGATCGAGAACCAAAACCTAGTCATTGTGGTTGCATATAAGCCACCAGATGCAACCTCCCAACAGTTCAAGGAACAGCTACTGAAAATTGATTACTGTCTGGAAAGCCTTCCAGTTCCATCCCCAAACATATTACTGCTTGGTGATTTCAACCTAAGGCATACAAAATGGAAGAATGTAGTGAATAATGTGATAGCTGAAACAATCCCCAGAGGTAGCGCAGATGAAAGGTCACACACACACATGAGCTACTAAGTCTCTGCGATAAACACACCTTAAGCCAGCAGATAGTGGAGCCAACAAGACTAGAAAACACACTTGACCTTATCTTTACACATAATGAGGACCTGATAAGCGACATAACAATATCAAAAACGACTAATTCCGATCACAACCTAATCGAAGTCCAGACGTACATGCATAGGGGTCCTGATCAGCAGAATGCATGTACCTGTGAAGGTGTCTTGACAAAATACAACTTCAGCAAGAGCATCAACTGGGACCAGGTAAACCATGTCCTAAACGAAACATGTTGGGAAGATATCTTAAATGACATGGATCCAAGCCAGTGCCTTGAAAGGATCAACTTCCTGGCAGCTGAAGCATGTTCTAGGCATATTCCCCTAAGAAAGAAGAAGAGCAGGAGTAAACTGGAGAGAGAAAGACGCTCCCTCTACAGAAGACGACGAAGAGTCACTGAGCTCCTCAGGAGTGCTAGAATATCTGATACACGAAAGGAGGCGCTGACCAGGGAAGTGGAAACTATTAAACTTAAGTTAAATGACTCTTACAGGAACCAGGAGAGACAGGAGGAGCTTAAAGCTATTAGTGAAATTGAAAGAAATTCAAAATATTTCTTTTCATATGCCAAAAACAAGGCAAATACCACATCTAGTATCGGGCCCTTACTCAGACAGGATGGGACTTACACAGATGACAACAAGGAAATGAGTGAAATATTGAAATCCCAGTACGACTCTGTGTTTAGTGAACCACTAATCAGTCTGAGGATCGACGACCCAAATGATTTCTTCATGAATGAGCCTCAAAACTCCATAAATGTATGCCAGATTTCCGACATTACCCAACTCCGATAGATTTCGAAAAAGCCATTGACAACATGCCCATGCACTCAGCCCCGGGCCCAGACTCGTGGAACTCTGTTTTCATTAAGAACTGCAAGAAACCCCTCTCACGTGCCCTAAGTACACTATGGAGGAGGAGCTTGGACATGAGTGAAATTCCAGTCACTTAAAACAACGGATATAGCCTCACTCCATAAAGGTGGCAGCAAAGCATTAGCTAAGAACTATAGACCAATAGCTCTGACGTCCCACATCATAAAAATCTTTGAAAGAATGCTAAGAAGCAGGATTGGAAATCACCTGGATTCCCAAAATCTGCACAATCCAGGGCAACATGGGTTCAGGGCAGGTCGCTCCTGCCTCTCACAACTACTGGATCACTATGATATTGCCTTGGATGCACTGGAAGAAAATCAGAATGCAGATGTAATATACACAGACTTTGCAAAGCATTTGACAAATGCGATCATGGTGTAATAACCTATAAAATACGTGCTAAAGGAATAACTGGGAAAGTGGGGAGATGGATCTTCAACTTCCTAACAAATCGAACACAAACAGCAGTGGTCAACAGAGTTAAATCGGAGGCTGCCATAGTGAAGAGCTCTGTTCCACAAGGCACAGTACTCGCCCCCATCTTATTCCTCATCCTCATATCAGACATAGACAGAGATATACATCACAGCACCGTATCATCCTTTGCGGATGATACTAGGATTTGCATGAGGCTGTCATCTGCTGAGGCCGTGGTTAACCTCCAAGAAGATATAAACAACGTTTTCCAATGGGCAACGGTAAACAATATGATGTTCAATGAGGACAAATTCCAACTACTCCGTTGGAAAACTGGAGGAGATAATAACTAGAACAGAGTATACTACAGACTCTGGCCATACAATAGAGCGGAAAAATAATGTAAGGGACCTGGGAGTAGTAATGTCTGAGGATCTCACTTTCAAGGATCACAACAGTGCCACGATCGCACGTGCATAGAAAATGATAGGATGGATAATGAGAACGTTCAAAACGAGAGATGCCAAGCCAATGATGATCCTTTTCAAATCACTTGTTCTCTCTATGCTGGAATACTGCTGTACATTAACCTTTCCATTCAAAGCAGGTGAAATCGCAGATCTAGAGTGTGTACAGAGATCCTTTACTGCACATACAAGTTCTGTCAAGCACCTTAACTACTGGGAACGCTTGGAAGCACTTGACTTGTACTCGTTGGAACGCAGGAGGGAGAGAGATATCATAATCTACACTTGGAAAATCCTGGAAGGAATAGTCCCAAATCTGCACACAGAAATCACTCCCTACGAAAGTAAAAGACTGGGCAGGCGATGCAAAATGCCTCCAATTATAAGTAGGGGCGCCATTGGTACACCAAGGGAAAACACCATAAGTGTCCGGGGCCCAAGATTGTTCAACAGCCTCCCATCAAGCATTAGGGGAATTGCCAATAAACCCCTGGCTGCCTTCAAGAGAGAGCTGGACAGATACCTAAAGTTAATGCCGGATCAGCCGGGCTGTGGCTCGTACGTTGGACTGTGTGCGGCCAGAAGTAACAGCCTAGTTGATCAGGCTCTGATCCATCGGGAGGCCTGGTCATGGACCGGGCCGCGGGGGCGTTGATCCCCGGAATAACCTCCAGGTAACCTCCATGTATTGGGGCAATGACTGATGCTCCTGGTAGTTTGGATCTCACTGCATTTATCACTTGTTGAATGACCGAGATGATTTCACATTTGGATGGATTCAGGATGAGACCCATTTCCTGTCCCCGTGTCATCACTTGAGTAAGATCACCTAAGAGGGACTCCTTTGTACCTGCTATTGTGCCATCATCCAGGAACACGATGTTTAGTTCACTGATCAGTCTGACTGTGATTTCCCTAACTGCCATGCAGAAGAGAAATGGTGCAAGAGGATCCCCTTGCTGGACACCCTCTGATGATGTGATTTCACGCTCTCCAAACACGAGCATTGATTCCTTGCTATATCCAGCTGAAACAAAGGGGAAGAGACCAGGGAAATGTTCTTGTACCGCTGCTAGTACCACACACACACACACAATATATATATATATATATATATATATATATATATATATATATATATATATATATATATATATATATATATATATATATATATATATATATATATATATATAATTACACAGTAACCTATATTCAACAGTATAGAAATAATGCTAATATTTTCGATCTACTTAGATTCTCCTTAGGTGAAAACTAGGTAAGCAAGGGTTGAGGTTTAAGGTAGAAATATGGCAGAAGTTTTGTCATGAAAGAGACGACGTGGCAATGCTGTATTAAGGTAGGTGAATCATGTGCACTTGAATAAGTCCCCCAGCCACCCATCCCAGTACAACAACAACATACAAATCTACACTTCCATAAACCACTCGAAACGTTATTTTTATTTTACCGTGTCCTGGTGTCCCCCCTCCCCCTTTTCTCCCATGATCGGTTAAAATGCAATCAAAAACTTTTTTTGCGGGCCGCCAGTTAGGCTGTGCCGGCGCAGAGTGCCAACAGGATCACTGGAAAACCTGACACCACGAGTTGTTTTTCCCACTTCCTATTTACTTTTTATTTTTTCATCCCTCTCACTCTTGCTTTTATTCCTTAGCGAGTGAGTTTGCTGTTTTTCGATAGTTCGTTCATACGTATATGTAATCGCCTCTGAATTTGCAGGCGAGCACATTCACAGCTCCTGGCTGTCTTGTTAACCGAATTTGCCTCCAGCGCTCCGGCTTACCTACTAGTGAAATTATGTATAGGGGTTTGCCTTCACTTCTTCATTCAAGAAGATCCACTTATTCACCAAGTGATTCCGAATGTCACTGTGGCTCATCTGAGCCTTTAACTACCGTATATTTCTTAAGGCTCTCTCTCATGGCATTTCAAACAGGCTGTCCCTATCCATTCTATCTAATCATTTGAGCATTTTGAATTTCATGATTATAGTTCCTCCAGTGTTCTTATGTTGAGCAAGTCTTTCCTCCCAGTCCCTTTACCTCAATTTTAGTACAAATCTGTGTGAGCTCCATACCTGCGCTGCATACTCTTAGATGAACCTAACAGTTAGCTGAGTTTGCGTATGCGCTTTAATTATATGCTTGATATCATGTTTACTGCCAGATCTTTCTCCTTGTACACTGTCTGCAGCGTGACCTCTCCCAATCTGTATCTTGTGTTAGTACTTCTCACTTCCTCTCTCATTATTTTTAAGTAGAACTTAACAGACCGGAATTCAAGTCACCAGTTTGCTCACTCTACAAGTCATCTTGGAGGTTTTCTTACATTTACCAGCGCTGCAAATAACGCTGATGTTAGCGTGTGTCTTATGTGATAGGTTCAGTGTGATGTTCATCACTAGGTCCTTCTATCTTCCAGAATCTACGCGTTGTCTCCCATCCAGGTGGCTGGTTTCTTCCGACATTCTGTCTCTTGTTCCTATCCACATCATTCTGTAGCTGCTGGGAGTGAACATCCGTAGCCACTTGCACCATTCGTTCATTGTTTTCAAGTGAGGTTTGGTCCAAGACCGTGCAGCGGGTGTGAATTCCCAGAACCATTAAGAGTAATGTAAAATCATACATTCATTTGTCATTTTTTCTCCTCATTTTCCTGTCTTCGGCAAACACTGCCCGGAGGGGTATATTTTCTCAGGTAGGTCTGATACATAATTATCAAGGAGAGAATATATCCAAGAACTGAACTAAGAATGATTCAACTAGTTACTTCTCTTCATCCTGGTGCCTATTACTGTTACTGTTCTTTGTTAAATATTCTATTACAAACCGAAGTACCAGACCAGTCACGCCAGCCATTTTTTCCTCCGTTTGTAAATTACTCTCTGGCGGGGAAGCCTGTCAAAGATTTTCAGGCAATTTAAGGATATGCATTCCATCCATCTTACGTTTTCCTGTCATGTCCAAAGTCATCGTTAGGTAAGGCAAGATTTTTCTTTTCTGAATCCATGTTGATTACCTGTAACAAAATATATGCTAAGTGATTTAATATTATAAGCCTTATAATCCATCTTAGGACAAGAAAAAGCGTGTCTGTGCTTTAATGATTCGGAGAGACTAAGGTCATTAGGACAAGGTAAAAAGCGTGTCTGTGCTTTAAGATGACAGTTCCACAAAGGGGGCAGTTACAGACCTGCACTAACATCCCATATCATAAAAATCTTTGAGAGATACTAAGGTGTAACATGTTGCACAAGCTATGTGATAAAGCTTCTCCTAGTTGTTCAAATGAGAAATTTCTCTATTTACCTGGTGGACCGGTAAGACAACAAAACGAACTGTCTAATGACCAAAATTCCAGGGAGAGAAGCCATGAGACTAAGATACACACCAGGAAAATATCCCCTCCCCCACCTCTGTCCAGATAAACAAAATATCTTAGTCTTACAGTTTGTTCCATTACCCTGCAGGGACTGCAACTCAACGATACTGATCTGTAGTTTAGTATCGCCTGTCTCCTTCCTCTCTCCAAGTTGGGTACTATGTTGCAGCTGTTTGGCAGTTCTGCCTCCAATGGCGTGTTGCATAAATTCTCCTTAGTTGTTAAACCTCTAATACCTATGGTGAGATTTGATCCTGGCTCATTGTTATGTATCCAGATCCTTGTGGTAGTGTGCCTCTCCCGCCACAGCTGTCTGGTTGAGGATGGTATGGCAAGGGTTCGACTCTGGTTTCCGGTTGACCGCGGTTGATTGCGAAAAGTTCTCGGAATCTTTTTATGGAGTTAACAACTGCGACAATCATCCTCTGGGAGATCCTCCCCATGTTCAACTCTGATCAAATGAACATTTAACAACTGTCTATTAACCAAGCTGGGTTTCCGGCTGTTGAGCGTGCATACCTAAGTGTGCGTGCGTGCTAATAACACAAAATGATAATTGATAAGAAGTAGTGGCCGTGGTGGGTACGTGGGTACTGACAAGAGGAAGGCAGCCACACAACCAAGGGTGGTCCACCCCTCCCTCTCACCCCCTTTCCCCCTCTCTCTCACACGCACTCTCTCTCTCACACACACACACACACACACACACACACACACACACACACACACACACACAAATTCAAAGTTTATTCTCTATAAGGATTACAATGCTGAGTTTACAGAATTTGGTTATTGTGTGGTTTACATGTAGTAAAATAATAATTACAGAGGGTACCACTAGAACACCTAGCATGGCTAGGCATTTCGGGCAGACTTAGATTAATTCTTAAATTTAAAATATTACAAATTATGAGGTAAGTTGGTATTATGGCTAAGTGACTAAATACTAGTTTGTGAGTTTAGCAATGTGAATGCTTTTGTTTTGGCACAATACATAGTTTCAGTATTGGAGTATCACAGGCCAACTTATGACTAGTTAGGATTCATTATTTTAAGATTTTGATTGATATTTCTGTTTATGGTCAAATGGGTGAGTGTAAGTGTGAACCACCAGGTGGTATTCGTGTAATTAGTTGACGGGGTGTATCAGGGAGATAAGATGTTTTCTAATGGTAGTTTTGAAGGTGATGAATGTGTCTGCAGTTCTAGAGTTCTCAGGTAGGGTATTCCAGATTTTAGGGCCTTTGACATACATAGAATTTTTGTAAAGGTTTAGTCGGACACGGGGAATGTCAGAGATGATTGTGTCTGGTGTTATGCCTGTGGGTTCTGTCACAACTATCAAGAAAGTGTTTTAGGTCAAGGTTAATACTGGAATTTAAGGTCCTGTAGATGTAGATTGCACAGTAGTAAGTGTGGATGTACTGAACAGGGAGTAAGTTTAGATCTATGAAGAGTGGGGGGGTGTGTTGCTAGGGATGGGATTTAGTGATTATTCTTACTGCGGCTTTTTGTTGGGTTATTATTGGCTTTAGGTGTGTTGCTGCAGTTGATCCCCAAGCACAAATAGCATAGGTGAGGTATGGATAAATGAGTGGTATAGTGTGAGAAGGGCATTTTGCGGCACGTAGTATCGTATCTTGGAGAGGATCTCAACCGTTTTGGATACTTTTTTGGTTATGTGTTGGATATGGGTGCTGAAATTCAGGTTGTTGTCGAGGTATAGGCCTAGGAATTTGTCCTCATTATGTCTGGCAATTAGAGTGGTGTCGATCTTAATGTTAATTTGCGCAACTCCTGCTCTGCTACCAAACATAATATAGTAGCTTTTGTCAGTGTTAAGCGTAAGTTTATTGGCTGTCATCCAAGTCGATATTTTGATCAGCTCCTCGTTAACAATGGTGTTGAGGGTGGCAAGATTAGGGTGAGAGATGACGTAAGCCGTGTCGTCAGCAAAGAGAATGGGGTTCAGGTGTTGGGATACGTTTGGAAGATCATTGATGTATATGAGGAAGAGCAGGGAACCAAGGACACTTCCCTGCGGAACTCCAGTATCAAGTGGCCGTGTTGTTGATGCTGTGTCTTTAATGGTGACATACTGATACCTATTAGTAAGGTAAGATTTGAAATATGCAAGCGCATGGCCTCTTATACCATAATGGTCAAGTTTGTGAAGCAGGATGCCGTGGTCTACTGTGTCAAAAGCTTTTCTTAGGTCAATAAAAATTCCTAGTGGATATTCCTTATTTTCCATGCTGTGTAAAGCAGATCTAGCATTTTTATGATTGCATCATTAGTGCTTTTATTTTTCCTGAATCCAAATTGGCAGGGGTTGAGTATGTTTTGTGCCGTTATAAATGAATATAGTCTCCTGTGCACGAATTTCTCAAAGATTTTGGATAGCAATGGTAAGTTTGATATTGGCCTATAGTTGTTTAAATCTGTAGGGTTACCACCTTTATGTATTGGTGTAACCCTTGCCGTCTTGAGTAGTTTCGGGAAGGTGCTAGTTTCTAGTGACTTTTTAAAAAGTAATGTAATAGCATGCGAAAGGATATGGGCCGCTCGCTTGTACAGTAATGGTGGGACATGAGACAGATTTCCTGAGTTATTTTTAAGTGACTTTATAATCTCGGTGACTTCCGTGGGCTCAGTTGGTGCAAGATAGAAGGAATTTGAGAAATTCCCATCTAGGTAGTCCCCGGCGCACGCACGCACGCACACACACACACACGCACACACACTCACACACACGCACGCACACACACACACACACACACACACACACACACACACTCGCTCACTCGCTCACTCGCTCACTCATTCGCTCGCTCGCTCGCTCACTCGCTCACTCACTCGCTCGCTCACTCACTCGCTCACTCACTCGCTCACTCACTCACTCGCTCACTCACTCACTCGCTCACTCACTCGCTCACTCGCTCACTCGCTCACTCACTCGCTCGCTCACTCGTTCGCTCACTCACTAACTCACTCGTTCGCTCACTCACTAACTCACTCGTTCGCTCACTCACTAACTCACTCGCTCGCTCACTCACTAACTCGTTCGCTCACTCACTAACTCACTCGTTCGCTCACTCACTAACTCACTCGTTCGCTCACTCACTAACTCACTCGTTCGCTCACTCACTAACTCACTCGTTCGCTCACTCACTAACTCGTTCGCTCACTCACTAACTCACTCGTTCGCTCACTCACTCGCTCACTCACTCGCTCACTCACTCGCTCACTCACTCGCTCGCTCACTCACTCGCTCACTCGCTCACTCACTCGCTCACTCACTCGCTCACTCACTCGCTCACTCACTCGCTCACTCGCTCGCTCACGCGCTCACTCACTCGCTCACTCACTCGCTCGCTCACTCACTCGCTCACTCACTCGCTCACTCACTCACTCGCTCACTCACTCACTCGCTCACTCACTCGCTCACTCGCTCACTCGCTCACTCACTCGCTCACTCACTCGCTCACTCACTCGCTCACTCACTCACTCACTCACTCGCTCACTCACTCGCTCACTCACTCACTCACTCACTCACTCACTCGCTCACTCGCTCACTCGCTCACTCACTCACTCACTCACTCGCTCACTCACTCGCTCACTCACTCGCTCACTCACTCGCTCACTCACTCGCTCACTCACTCGCTCGCTCACTCGCTCGCTCACTCGCTCGCTCACTCACTCGCTCACTCACTCGCTCACTCACTCGCTCACTCACTCGCTCACTCGGTTGACTGGTTGATTAGGCCCTGATCCACCAGTAGGCCTGGTCGTGGATCAGGCAGCGGGGGCGTTGATCCCCGAAATACCCTCCAGGTAGGCTCCAAGCAGGTAGATATGATTGACTTTAGGCTTTGCATGCTCATAACTTCTTAGCGGAATAAAACTAAAGAGAGACAAGTTCCACCGTCTTCTAATAACATGTTCATTGTTCCACTATAATCTACCTTGTCCATAATTACTATCGCATTTGTTTTGTCTGTTTCGTAAGGTGAGGTCCAGGATCTTTCCTTAATTTATGGTATAACTTAACAAATGTGTGAGCTTCGCTCAGACCTCTACAGCAACAATTATCCTCAAACATTTGTTAAGTTATACCATGAATTAAGGAAAGATCCTGGACTTCACCTTACGAAACAAACAAAGCAAATGTGATAGTAATTATGGACAAGGTAGATTATAGTGGAACAGTGAACATGTTATTAGAAGATGGTGGAACTTATGTGCCCCTTAATGTGCTTGTTTTTTTTTTTTGGGGGGGGGCGAGAAATTGGTCTCTTTGGAAGGATTAATTACTGACCTGCCTGGAGTCTAAGTGGATTGTGTTCCGAGAGTCAATGCCTCCACAGCTTGATCCTAGGCCGTCCCATAGATGGCACGGTAAACCAGCATGTTGGTGCTAACAGTACAAAGTTCAACATATGCACCACACCCTGGCTGATCAGACTGACGCAAAGAACCTGTCAAGTTCTTTATTGAAGACAGTCGTGGATCTGTTGGTAATCCCCCTTATGCATGGTAGGAGGCTGCTGAAAAGTATTGGACTCCTTACACTGTGCTTTTCATTGAGGGTAAATTACATCTGCTGAGCCGCTTCTTGCTCTCGTAGGGAGTGATTTTTTGGGTGCAGAGTTAGAACCAATCCATCAAGGATTTTCCAGGTGTAACTTATAATGTATCTTTCTAGCCTGCATTCCAGAGACTACAGATCGAGAGACTTCAAATATTTCCCGAAATTTAGGTGCTTTTCCTGAATTTAAACGTGCACTGAAGGTTCTTTATACATTCTCTAGGTCTGCAACTTCGCCCGCCTTAAGAGAAGCTGAGAGAGCACACGACTCCAATGACTTGGCATACGTTGTTCTGAATTTTCTTAATATCCATCCTACCATTTTCCTTGCAGCTGCAATGATGACATTCGTAATCCTTAAACCTGAGATCTGACATTATCATTCCCAAGTTCTTCACGTTAGTTTTTCCTTAGTTTTCCTCTAGCGAATACGGAATGGTATTTTTAAAACTGATCTGGGAAACTAAGCAACATAACCACCAGAAGGTGCACTCAAGAGAACTCCATTATCATTATCGCAGTAAAACCAAACACTGGACTCTTATTATTTATACAGGTTTATTATAGTGAAGACCCTAAATTATAGCCTATCAGGAATTTTTTAAGAAAATAACATGGTATGTTTATGATTATGTTGTATATGTACATGTATTCTGATCATAGTACACTTACCGTTAGTTCTCAATGAAAATATTAAATATAGGGCATTTGATAAATAGACTTGTTATGGTGGTCGCTTCTTTTATCTTCATAGTAGCCCTCTCGTCTTCCTGCTAACACCAGCTACAGCAGTAACAGCATCAGCAGTAAAACAGCAGTTCCTACAGCAGTAATAATAAGGGGAGCAACAGCAATAGCAACAGCAGTAGCAGTAGGAAGAGCAGTCGAGAGCACCAGCAGCAGCACCACAGCATTAGCAAACAAACCCAGCATCATGACTAGGAGCAGGAAGAGCGGCGGCAGCAGCAGCAACGGCACAGAAGCCCCGCCTTAATAACCAATCAACGCACTTCCTACACTAGCAGAGGGAGCCTAGATACTGCAGCACTTTGAAAAACCTTAGGTACCTTCTGGTTCTATATGAATATCTACAATATGTACGTGTGTGTGTATATGTGTGTGTGTGTGTGTGTGTGTGTGTGTGTGTGTGTGTGTGTGTGTGTGTGTGTGTGTGTGTGTGTGTGTGTGTGTGTGTGTGTGTGTGTATGTATGTATGTATGTATTCACACAATTGTTCACCTCATTGTGGTTGCCGGGGTCGAGATTCAGCTCCTGGCCCCGCCTCTTCACTCATCGCTACTAGGTCCTCTCCCTCTGCTTCCTGAGCGTTGTCATACCTCTTAAAACTATGTATGGTTCCTGCCTCCACTACTTCACTTGCTAGGCTGTTCCACTTCCTGACAACTCTATGACTGAAGAAATACTTCCTAACGTCCCTGTGACTCGTCTGAGTCTTTAGCTTCCAATTGTGACCCCTTGTTTCTGTGTCCCCTCTCTGGAACATCCTGTTTCTGTCCACCTTGTCTATTCCCCGCAGTATCTTGTATGTCGTTATCATGTCTCCCGTGACTCTTCTGTCCTCCAGTGTCGTCAGTCCGATTTCCCTCAACCTTTCCTCGTACGACATTCCCCTGAGCTCTGGAACTAGCCTTGTTGCAAACCTTTGTACTTTCTCTAACTTCTTGACGTGCTTGACCAGGTGTGGGTTCCAGACTGGTGCTACATACTCCAGTATGGGCCTAACATACACAGTGTACAGCGTCTTGAACGATTCCTTAGTAAGGTATCGGAACGCTATTCTCAGGTTTGCCAGGCGCCCGTATGCTGCAGCAGTTATTTGGTTGATGTGTGCCTCCGGTGACGTGCTCGGTGTTATGGTCACCTCAAGATCTTTCTCCCTGAGTGAGGTCTGTAGTCTTTGTCCACCTAGCCTATACTCTGTCTGCGGTCTTCTTCGCCCCTCCCCAATCTTCATGACTTTACATTTGGCAGGGTTGAATTCGAGAAGCCAGTTTCTGGACCACGTGTCCAGCCTGTCCAGGTCTCTTTGCAGTCCTGCCTCATCCTCATCCGATTTAATTATTCTCATCAGCTTCACATCATCTGCGAACAGGGACACTTCAGAGTCTATTCCTTCCATTATGTCGTTCGCATATATCAAAAATAGCACTGGTCCTAGAACTGACCCCTGTGGGACCCCGCTCGTCACAGGCGCCCACTGTGATACCTCTTCACGTACCACGACTTGTTGTTGCCTCCCTGTCAGATATTCCCTGATCCATTGCAGTGGCCTTCCTGTTATATGCGCCTGATCCTCTAATTTCTGCACTAATCTCTTGTGAGGAACTGTGTCAAAGGCCTTCCTGCAGTCCAAGAAAATGCAATCAACCCACCCCTCTCTCTCGTGTCTTACTTCTGTTACCTTGTCATAAAACTCCAGAAGGTTTATGACACAGGATTTGCCTTCCATGAACCCATGCTGGTTTTCATTTATAATCCTGTTCCATTCCAGGTGTTCCACCACTCTCCTCCTGATAATCTTCTCCATAACTTTGCACACAATACATGTCAGAGACACAGGTCTGTAGTTTAGTGCCTCGTTTCTGTTTCCTTTCTTAAATATGGGGACTACATTTGCTGTCTTCCATTTCTCAGGTAGTTGCCCAGTTTCAAGGGATGTGTTGAAGATTGTGGTTAGGGGCACGCACAGCATCTCTGCTCCTTCTCTAAAGACCCACAGGGATATGTTGTCCAGTCCCATCGCCTTTGAGGTATCAAGGTCACTTAGCAGCTTCTGCACCTCCTCTTCGGTTGTTCGTATGTCATCCAACACTTGTTGGTATATTCCCTCTTGATGTTCCCTTCTGTGCTGTCTTCCCAGAGCCCTTCCTGTCTCTACTGTAAAAACTTCCTTAAATCTCCTGTTGAGCTCCTCACATACCTCCTGATCATTTCTTGTGAGTTCTCCACATTCTGTCCTCAGTCTGATCACCTGGTCTTTGACTGTAGTCTTCCTCTTGATGTGGCTATACAAAAGTTTCGGGTCAGTCTTGACTTTCGATGCTATGTTATTTTCATACTGTCGCTGGGCCTCCCTCCTTACCTGTGCATACTCGTTCCTGGCTCTGCGACTAATCTCCCTATTTTCATGTGTTCTCTGCCTTCTGTACTTTTTCCACTCTATTGCACTTTGTTTTTGCCTCCTTACACCGTCGGGTAAACCAGGGGCTCGTTCTGGTCTTCCCGTTGTTTCTGTTGCCCTTGGGAATAAACCTTTCCACTGCCTCCTTGCATTTTGTTGTTACATATTCCATCATTTCATTTACTGTGTGTGTGTGTGTGTGTGTGTGTGTGTGTGTGTGTGTGTGTGTGTGTGTGTGTGTGTGTGTGTGTGTGTGTGTGTGTGTGTGTGTGTGTGTGTGTGTGTGTGTGTGTGTGCGCGCGCGCGCGCGAATAGGTAAAACTTACTATTCTGGCTTAAATATCAACGCTCCTCTTGCTGATTAAGGCAAGCGAAAATTGGTGTATGCAATAATTTCGCAAAAATCATATGAACCTATCGAAAAAAAAAATATTTCATTGTGTCTGTTCATTATTAAATTATAATTGTAAACTTATCTAAAATATATTTAGTTAGATTAGGCCTAATTAAACTGCGCTTGTTATATTAAGATCAGGTTAAGTTTTCTAAGAGTCTTTTGGTACAAAATTATTATTTTTTTACAGTAACATAAATGAAAAAAATATGCCTTTAAACGTGTAAGAGAAATTTTTAGAAAGGACTTAATTTTAAACGAGTTCTTGTTAATTAACCACTTTTACCTATTCGGTATGACATTATACACACACACACACACACACACACACACACACACACACTTCAATATCAAGTTTAACCTGCTCGAATTTAGTATATGTAAATTACCTAACAACATGCTTTATATAATGAATACATTTATATTTTGGGAATATGTGAAAAAACTTGTGTAGGATAACCAAACCTGCTTAATGGTACTTGATATTTTTGGGGTTATGGACAAGTTCGTGTCACGAAGTTTACGCCTGAGCCACAAAATGTTCTCTACCGGATTTAATACAGTTAGTTTCTAGGCCAGTCAGTAAAATATGAAAATAAAACAATAATTTAGACAATTCTTTATGTATATGGTTGTATAGCAAGGGACACCGTCTTCCATACTCGAGTTGTCCTGTGTATATACGCCATAACTAAGTGATGACCAACTCTCACCCGTAATACAAAGAAATTAAATCAGTTTCATGAAGCATCAATAAATCACTTTTATTTATTTAACAAACTTTGTAACACTGGACCCACCTGGGTGGACACACCATCAGCTCGCTCAAATTATTATACTGTAATGACGTGGCCAGCATTAGTCAGTGTGGCCTGCACTAGTTAATCAAATCAACCTGGCCTGCACTAGTTAATCAAATCAACCTGGCCTGCACTAGTTAATCAAATCAACCTGGCCTGCACCAGCCAATCAATCTGGCCTGTACTAAACAATAAACCTGACGTGCACTAGGCAATAAACTGGGCTTGCATTGCCTTCATCTTTGATATCTTTGAAGAGTTTAGAAAGATTTACTCCCGGAGCTTGGTCATGGGCCAGTCTTGTCTGATGTCTGCCTAATTAACCAGGCTGTTGATGCTGACGAGCAGCTGGCCTACTATCCCACCACAGCTTGGTTGGTCAGGTACTTATGAAGCTACCTCTTGAAGACATCTACATTTGTCCCGGCACTTTTTTCAAAATCTGCTAGGATCCTGAATAGTCTGGGACCATGGATGTTGATACAATGTTCTGTTATTATGCCCACGAAGCCCCTGGTTTACACTGGGTTTATCGCACAACATACTATACATTCTAAGGAAAGCCCCCTTCTTGTGCCAGGGATTTCGGGCAATGGCTTTAGCTGTCTTCAAGAAGAACCTTGATAACTTCAAGTCACGTCCTGATCAGATGTGGTCCATACGTTGGACAGCATGCTGCTAACACCTGATTCATCAAGCAGGAAGTCTAGCTGATGACCCCCCGCAACTGACAACAGGTTGACAAAGGCTGTGTAATATTTTGTGATTATATTTCTGGGTCTTGAAAATCACGCCACTTAACACTCTTGTTTCATTAATTGCCAGCTGTATGTACGATGGCCACATGAATTATACCTGCCGTATTAGCACTTAACAATAGGAAGAGAAAGACGGAGAGGAAGGGCGGAGGAGGGAGGAGAAAGGGCGGCGGGAGGCAGTGAGAAGCGGATGGGAGGAAGAACGAATACAGGAGCAGAGAGGACCACGAAATACCCATCCCCCTCCCTCCCTTTAAGCTTCCCCCTCCCTCCCCTTAAGAACACCACAGCGTCTTCCGCTCAACACCCGCCCCACCCCAAAATTTCTTCTCAGCCCGTTCACCCTCCAGCCCGCCCACTCACAAGACAATAAGCCCACCCACCCTTCATCCCGCGGGGCGGGCAGGCGGGTGGGTGGGCGGCCATCACCTCGTTGTACGCTCAGTGGTCACACTGATTGAAGTTTAATCAATCAGAGCGAGGTTGTGCGTCTTCAAGATGACCACTGGACGCTGCTGGAACCCACCACTGGACGCTGCTGGAACCCACCACTGGACGCTGCTGGAACCCACCACTGGACGCTACTGGAACCCATCACTGGACACTGCTGGAACCCACCACTGGACACTGCTGGAACCCACCACTGGACGTTACTGGCACCCACCGCAGGACGCTGTTGAAACTCACCATTGAACGCTGCTGGAACCCACCCCTGGACGCTGCTGGATCTCACCCCTAGACGTTACTGGCACCCACCACAGGACGCTGCTGGAACCCACTCCTGGACGTTACTGGCACCCACCACTGGACGCTGCTGGAACCCACCACTGGACGCTGCTGGAATCCATCACTAGACGCTGCTGGAACCCACCACTAGACACTGCTGGAACCCATCCCTGGCCGTTACTGGCATCCACCACTACACGCTGCTGGAACCCACCCCTGGACGTTACTGGCACCCACCACTAGACACTGTTGAAACCCACCCCTGGAGGTTACTGGCACCCATCACTAGACGCTGCTGGAACCCACCCCTGGACGTTACTGGCACCCATCACTAGACGCTGCTGGAACCCACCCCTGGACGTTACTGGCACCCACCACTAGACACTGTTGAAACCCACCCCTGGAGGTTACTGGCACCCATCACTAGACGCTGCTGGAACCCACCCCTGGACGTTACTGGCACCCACCACTGGGTGTTACCGTCACCCTCCAATGGACGCTGCTGGCACCCAACATTCAACAAACAACCTTCCTGGGACTCATACCAGGAATAACTCCAAGAAGCGAAGACGAAGCAGGATGTAAGAAGAAGAAGAGTTAAAGAGGGTTAAAGAAGTATTTCATAACATCCCTATGACTCGCCTGTATTTTTTTTTCATTTCCAGCCGTGTCCTAGTGTGACCCGCCTTTCGAACAGACCTGCCCTATTCACCTTAATCCCTTTCAGTATTTTGAACGTTGTAATCATGTCATCCCTGGTCCTTCTGTCGTCAGGTTCAGTTCCTCAAGGCTCTCCTCACTGTGACAACCTGTAAACCATTCCCATTCTTTTTACCAACTATTTACCTCTCTCTCTTCCTTCGCAAACTATATCACACGAAAACCATCAACTCCTTCCCACCCACCCATCACCCACTCCTCCCAACCCACCCATCCATCACCCACTCCTCCCAACCTACCCATCAGTCACCCACTCCTCCCAACCCACCCATCCATCACCCACTTCTCCCAACCTACCCATCAGTCACCCACTCCTCCCAACCCACCCATCACCCACTCCTCCCAACCTGCCTATCAGTGACCCACTCCTCCCAACCCACCCATCCACCACCCACTCTTCCCAATCCACCCATCCACCAACCACTCTTCCCAACCCACCCATCCACCCCCCACTCCTCCCAACCTACCCATCCACCACCCACTCTTCCCAACCCAACCATCCACCACCCACTCTTCCCAACCCAACCATCCACCACCCACTCTTCCCAACCCAACCATCCACCACCCACTCTTCCCAACCCAACCATCCACCACCCACTCTTCCCAACCCAACCATCCACCACCCACTCTTCCCAACCCAACCATCCACCACCCACTCTTCCCAACCCAACCATCCACCACCCACTCCTCCCAACCCAACCATCCACCACCCACTCTTCCCAACCCAACCATCCACCACCCACTCTTCCCAACCCAACCATCCACCACCCACTCTTCCCAACCCAACCATCCACCACCCACTCCTCCCAACCCAACCATCCACCACCCACTCTTCCCAACCCAACCATCCACCACCCACTCTTCCCAACCCAACCATCCACCACCCACTCTTCCCAACCCAACCATCCACCACCCACTCTTTCCAACCCAACCATCCACCACCCACTCTTCCCAACCCAACAATCCACGACCCACTCTTCCCAACCCAACCATCCACCACCCACTCTTCCCAACCCAACCATCCACCACCCACTCTTCCTCATCCACCCACGCTACAGCTCACTGCTTCCCACCACTACCACCCAAAATATCCCATGGTTCCACGCCTCACTGCCCACTGGCGAGCAAGTTAAGAAGTGCGCTGATGGCATTCCAAAATCGCCTTCCTGGGTGTGACTGGGGTCACTATTCCCGGGTGTGGCTGAGGTCACTATACCAGGGTTTTCCTGGGGTCACTATCAAAGGGTGTGGCTGGGCCTACTACACTAGGGTGTGGCTAGGGTCACTATTCCAGGGTGTGGCTTGGGCTCACTATCCCAGGGTGTGGCTTCGGCTCACTACCGCACGGTGTGGCTTGGGCTCACTATCGCAGGGTGTGGCTTGGGCTCACTATCGCAGGGTGTGGCTTGGGTTCACTATCACAGGGTGTGGCCGGGGTTACTACACCATCGTGTGGCTGGGGTTACACCAGGGTGTGGCCGGAGTTACTACACCAGGGTGTGGCTGGGGATCACTATCCCAGCGTTT
>NC_091314.1:28716088-28738588 GCF_038502225.1 Cherax quadricarinatus
TGGCAACGAAGACAGGTCAAGTGGGCCAGCACAGGTCAGGTGTTACTAGGACAGGTCAGGTGGCACCAAGACAGGTCAGGGGGGCCACTAGGACAGGTCAGGTGGCACCAAGATAGGTCAGGGGGGCCACTAGGACAGGTCAGGTGGCAACAAGACAGGTCAGGGGGCCACTAGGACAGGTCAGGTGGCACCAAGACAGGTCAGGGGGGCCACTAGGACAGGTCAGGTGGCACCAAGACAGGTCAGGGGGGCCACTAGGATAGGTCAGGTAGCACCAAGACAGGTCAGGGGGGCCACTAGGACAGGTCAGGTGGCACCAAGATAGGTCATGGGGGCCACTAGGACAGGTCAGGTGGCATAAAGACAGGTCAGGGGGGCCACTAGGACAGGTCAGGTGGCACCAAGACAGGTCAGGGGGGCCACTAGGACAGGTCAGGTGGCACCAAGACAGGTCAGGGGGGCCACTAGGACAGGTCAGGTGGCACCAAGACAGGTCAGGGGGGCCACTAGGACAGGTCAGGTGGCACCAAGACAGGTCAGGGGGGCCACTAGGACAGGTCAGGTGGCACCAAGATAGGTCATGGGGGCCACTAGGACAGGTCAGGTGGCACCAAGACAGGTCAGGGGGGCCACTAGGACAGGTCAGGTGGCACCAAGACAGGTCAGGGGGGCCACTAGGACAGGTCAGGTGGCACCAAGACAGGTCAGGGGGGCCACTAGGACAGGTCAGGTGACACCAAGACAGGTCAGGGGGGCCACTAGGACAGGTCAGGTGGCACCAAGACAGGTCAGGGGGGCCACTAGGACAGGTCAGGTGGCAACAAGACAGGTCAGGGGGGCCACTAGGACAGGTCAGGTGGCACCAAGACAGGTCAGGGGGGCCACTAGGACAGGTCAGGTGGCATCAAGACAGGTCAGGGGGGCCACTAGGACAGGTCAGGTGGCATAAAGACAGGTCAGGGGGGCTACTAGGACAGGTCAGGTGGCACCAAGACAGGTCAGGGGGGCCAATAGGACAGGTCAGGTGGCAACAAGACAGGTCAGGGGGGCCACTAGGACAGGTCAGGTGGCACCAAGACAGGTCAGGGGGGCCACTAGGACAGGTCAGGTGGCACCAAGACAGGTCAGGGGGTCCACTAGGACAGGTCAGGTGGCACCAAGACAGGTCAGGGGGGCCACTAGGACAGGTCAGGTGGCACCAAGACAGGTCAGGGGGTCCACTAGGACAGGTCAGGTGGCACCAAGACAGGTCAGGGGGGCCACTAGGACAGGTCAGGTGGCACCAAGACAGGTCAGGGGGTCCACTAGGACAGGTCAGGTGGCACCAAGACAGGTCAGGGGGTCCACTAGGACAGGTCAGGTGGCACCAAGACAGGTCAGGGGGGCCACTAGGACAGGTCAGGTGGCACCAAGACAGGTCAGGGGGGCCACTAGGACAGGTCAGGTGGCACCAAGACAGGTCAGGGGGGCCACTAGGACAGGTCAGGTGGCACCAAGACAGGTCAGGGGGGCCACTACGACAGGTCAGGTGGCACCAAGACAGGTCAGGGGGGCCACTACGACAGGTCAGGTGGCACCAAGACAGGTCAGGGGGGCCACTAGGACAGGTCAGGTGGCAACAGATCAGGTGAGTTCAGTCAGATCCATCTTGTGCAAGAAAGGTATAAAATACCGACACTAAGTTAAGACACATGTGCAACATCTGGATATCTTTATTGTAGACGTTTCGCCATCCAGTGGCTTTATCAATACAGATTCTTGGACATAATTGGAAGACAGTAGAACTATATATAAAAGATGAGGTAATCAGTCCCTCAGTCTTGGAGTTAGTGTTCACAGATCCATCTTATTGACCTGACAGGTGAGGTTAAGTGATGACGTTCCAGCGGCGGCGGCGGCGGCGGCGGCGGCGACGGCGGCAAGGTCAGTGGGTCAGATCGTGGTATTCTGCATTCATTACGTTGATACGATATTATTTGTTCATCACTGAATTTGTTCTGTGGTGTCTGTGAGGTGGATGGTTGCAGCCTCGAGACAACGGTGTTTAGTTTATTCCCATGTCACTGTGCACATCACACACCCATACGATGAGTGTGCTCTCTGAGTCTGATACTTTAATCTCTGGCTATTTCACTCTCGTTAAGCCGTCACAACCTCTTCTTGGTCAGTAAGACATGTGCAACAGTTGGGTATTTTATTGTCGAAATGTTTCCTTGCACAGCAGACTTGTTCAGTGAAATATACAGGTGACAAATGTAGTGAAGACAGTTGAAGAAGTGAAGATATTTGTAGGTGTCTCATGCATCTACTTGTCAGTATTTAATATCGTAATATTAATAGCATCACAGCAGTACAAGATATACTGTAGACTCCTGCTGTGCCTGTCTTCGGTGGGGCGAAATCTTTGTGTGTGTGACTTCTTTCGCGGCTGGCTATCTGCAATCGGTTCAGTTGGGAAGCATTGATCGTCATTTATTAGTTATATCTGCTGTAGGTTTGCGGAGAATGATGGAGGCTTGCAGGAGTGAATGACGTGCAGAGGAACTCTGAGGGCGGAGAAAGCATTGTCTATACACGTTTGTTAGTGCAGCGGGATAAGAACATGTAGGAAAATTCCTATGACCACTCCTCTTATAGTTCAGAGATCATGGTGTGAGTAGAAATGATTCAGGTCATCCTGTTGATAGGTTTGCTGTAGACCTTCCATTTAAAAGATCACCACACTCAGTGAGGACGACCAAAACCAATTCAACTAAAGTCTCAACTTGGATGAGATGGTCTTTAAAAGTTACTAAGGTTGAAGCGTCTGAGTAGGATAGCCCAGACATACATCAACCAGGAGAACAGTGGAGAATAATATCCGTCAACTAGTTTCATCTTGGTGTTCCAAGTGTTGACTAAGGTCGCACTGAGAGGGAGAACCCACATTCATGCCGAATTTCTGCCAGTTTGGGTCTTCAGAGTAGAATAGGTTAAAGCTGGACACACAGTGGAGAACAAGGAAGTCATGAGTGTGTGTGTGTGTGTGTGTGTGTGTGTGTGTGTGTGTGTGTGTGTGTGTGTGTGTGTGTGTGTGTGTGTGTGTGTGTGTGTGTGTGTGTGTGTGTGTGTGTCTGTGTGTGTGTCTGTGTGTGTGTCTGTGTGTGTGTGTGTGTGTGTGTCTGTGTGTGTGTCTGTGTGTGTGTCTGTGTGTGTGTCTGTGTGTGTGTCTGTGTGTGTGTCTGTGTGTGTGTCTGTGTGTGTGTCTGTGTGTGTGTCTGTGTGTGTGTCTGTGTGTGTGTCTGTGTGTGTGTCTGTGTGTGTGTCTGTGTGTGTGTCTGTGTGTGTGTCTGTGTGTGTGTGTCTGTGCGTGTGTCTGTGTGTGTGTCTGTGTGTGTGTCTGTGTGTGTGTCTGTGTGTGTGTCTGTGTGTGTGTCTGTGTGTGTGTGGATACAAGAATGTCAAGATTTGTGTGGTTACAGTTCTGGAGAAATGACAGGTGAATAACGAGGTTACATCAGGTCTAGTTTCAAAGTTTTTGATGTTAATACCGTGCAAGGAGGCCTAGTGAATGTTTTAAATGTGAGAGATAATCATGGGCAGCAAACCTCCAGAAAATTGTAGACCTAGACAAGTTATATGATTAAATTAGTCCCATCTCATCTAGAGCAAGCAGCATCTCTCTCTCTCTCTCTCTCTCTCTCTCTCTCTCTCTCTCTCTCTCTCTCTCTCTCTCTCTCTCTCTCTCTCTCTCTCTCTCTCTCTCTCTCTCTCTCTCTCTCTCTCTCTCTCTCTCTCTCTCTCTCTCTCTCTCTCTCTCTCTCTCTCTCTCTCTCTCTCTCTCTCTCTCTCTGTCCTCTCTCTCGTCAGGGCTCGTTCTGGAGCTTCCCTCAGTGAACTTGTGTAATAATTGGAGTCGGTGGTCAGTCTTGCGTGTAATCACATCAGCGCCGCCAAGCGCATGCCAGGCAGGGTGTAGCCTGTGTAGCCTGTGTGTAGCCTGTGTAGCCTGTGTGTAGCCTGTGTAGCCTGTGTAGCCTGTGTAGCCTGTGTGTAGCCTGTGTAGCCTGTGTGTAGCCTGTGTAACCTGTGTGTAGCCTGTGTAGCCTTTGTGTAGCCTGTGTAACCTGTGTGTAGCCTGTGTAGCCTTTGTGTAGCCTATGTAACCTGTGTGTAGCCTTTGTGTAGCCTGTGTAGCCTGTGTAGCCTGTGTAGCCTGTGTGTAGCCTGTGTAGCCTGTATGTAGCCTGTGTAGCCTGTGTAGCATTGTGTGTAGCCTGTGTTGCCTGTGTGTAGCATGTGTTGCCCGTGTGTAGTCTGTGTAGCCTGTGTGTATCCTGTGTAGCCTGTGTGTAGCCTGTGTGTAGCATGTGTAGCCCGTGTGTAGCCTGTGTAGCCTGTGTAGCCTGTGTAGCATATGTGTAGCCTGTGTAGCCTGTGTGTAGCATGTGTAGCCCGTGTGTAGCCTGTGTAGCCTGTGTAGCCTGTGTAGCCTGTGTGTAGCATGTGCAACCCGTGTGTTGCCTGTGTAGCATGTGTAGCCTGTGTAGCCTGTGTGTAGCATGTGTAGCCCGTGTGTAGCCTGTACGTAGCCTGTGTAGCCTGTGTGTAGCTTGTGTAGCCCGTGTGTAGCCTGTGTGTAGCTTGTGTAGCCCGTGTGTAGCTTGTGTAGCCCTCTGTGTAGCCTGTGTGTAGCTTGTGTAGCCTGTATGTAGTCTCTGTAGCCCGTGTGTAGCCTGTGTGTAGCTTGTGTATCCTGTGTGTAGCATGTTTAGCCTGTGTGTAGCTTGTGTGTAGACTATGTGTAGACTGTGTAGCCTGTGTGCAGTCTGTGTGTAGCCTGTATGGTGCCTATGTAGCCTATTGTAGCTTGTGAGTAGCATATGTGTAGTCTGTGTAGCCTGTGTGTAGCTTGTGTAGCCTGTGTGTAGCATGTGTAGCCTATGTGTAGCATGTGTAGCCTGTGTGTAGCCTGTGTGTAGCCTGTGTGTAGCCTGTGTAGCCTGTGTGTAGCATGTGTAGCCCGTGTGTAGCCTGTGTAGCCTGTGTAGCATATGTGTAGCCTGTGTAGCCTGTGTGTAGCATGTGTAGCCCGTGTGTAGCCTGTGTAGCCTGTGTAGCCTGTGTGTAGCATGTGCAACCCGTGTGTTGCCTGTGTAGCATGTGTAGCCTGTGTAGCCTGTGTGTAGCATGTGTAGCCCGTGTGTAGCCTGTATGTAGCCTGTGTAGCCTGTGTGTAGCTTGTGTAGTCCGAGTGTAGCCTGTGTGTAGCATGTGTAGCCCGTGTGGAGCTTGTGTAGCCCTCTGTGTAGCCTGTGTGTAGCTTGTGTAGCCTGTATGTAGTCTCTGTAGCCCGTGTGTAGCCTGTGTGTAGCTTGTGTATCCTGTGTGTAGCATGTTTAGCCTGTGTGTAGCTTGTGTGTAGACTATGTGTAGACTGTGTAGCCTGTGTGCTGTCTGTGTGTAGCCTGTATGGTGCCTATGTAGCCTATTGTAGCTTGTGAGTAGCATATGTGTAGTCTGTGTAGCCTGTGTGTAGCTTGTGTAGCCTGTGTGTAGCATGTGTAGCCTATGTGTAGCATGTGTAGCCTGTGTGTAGCCTGTGTGTAGCCTGCGTAGCCTGTGTGTAGCCTGTATAGCCTGTGTGTAGGTTGTGTATCCTGTGTGTAGCATGTTTAGTCTGTGTGTAGCTTGTGTGTAGACTATGTGTAGACTTTGTAGCCTGTGTGTAGCCTGTGTAGCCTATGTGTAGCCTGTGTGTATCATGTGTAGCCCATGTGTAGCCTGTGTTGCCTGTGTAGCCTGTGTGAAGCCTGTGTAGCCTGTGTGTAGCATGTATAGCCCGTGTGTAGCCTGTGTAGCATATGTGTAGCCTGTGTAGCCTGTGTGTAGCATGTGTAGCCCGTGTGTAGCCTGTGTAGCCTGTGTAGCCTGTGTGTAGCCTGTGTAGCCTGTGTGTAGCTTTTGTAGCCCGTTTGTAGCCTGTGTAGCCCGTGTAGCCTGTATATAGCTTGTGTAGCCTGTGTGTAGCCTGTGTAGCCTGTGTAGCCTGTGTGTAGCGTGTGCAGCCTGCATGTAGTCTCTGTAGCCCGTGTGTAGCCTGTGTAGTATATGTGTAGCTTGTGTAGCCTGTGTGTATCATGTGTAGCCCGTGTGTAGCCTGTGTAGCCTGTGTAGCCTGTGTAGCGTGTGTGTAGCCTGTGTAGCCTGTGTAGCCTCTGTGTAGCTTTTGTAGCCCGTGTGTAGCCTGTGCAGCCCGTGTAGCCTGTATATAGCCTGTGTAGCCTGTGTAGCCCTTATGTGTAGCCTGCGTGTAGCATGTGTAGCCCGTGTGTAGCCTATGTAGCCTGTGTAACCTGTGTAGCCTGTGTATAGCTTTTGTAGCCCGTGTGTAGCCTTTGTAGCCCGTGTAACCTGTATATAGCCTGTGTAGTCTGTGTGTAGCCCTTATGTGTAGCCTGTGTGTAGCTTGTGTAGCCTGTATGTAGTCTCTGTAGCCCGTGTGTAGCCTGTGTAGCCCGTGTAGCCTGTATGCAGCCTGTGTGTAGCCAGTGGATCCTGTCTGTAGCCTGTGTGTAGCCTGTGTGCAGTCCGTGTGTAGCCTGTATGGTGCCTATGTAGCCTATTGTAGCTTGTGAGTAGCATATATGTAGTCTGTGTAGCCTGTGTGTAGCCCGTTCAGCGTGTATGTAGAATGTTTGTAGCATGTGTGTAGCAAGTGTGTAGCCTATGTGTAGCATGTGTAGCCTGTGTGTAGCCTGTGTGTAGCCTGTGTGTAGCCTGTGCAGCCTGTGTGTAGCCTGTGTGTAGTCTGTGTGTAGCTTGTACATCCTGTGTGTAGCCTGTTTAGCCTGTGTGTAGCTTGTGTGTAGACTATGTGTAGACTGTGTAGCCTGTGTGTAGCCTGTGTAGCATGTGTAGCCTATGCGTAGCCTGTGTGTAGCCAGTGGAGCCTGTTTGTGGCCTGTGTGTAGCCTGTGTTTAGCCTGTGTAGCCTGTGTGCAGCTGTGTGAAGCCTGTGTAGCCTATCTGTAGCCTGTGTGTAAATTTTGTAGCCTGTATGTAGCCTGTGTCGCCTGTGTGTAGCCTGTGTGAAGCCTGTGTGTAGCATGTATGTAACATGTGTGTAGCCTGTGTAGCCTGTGTGTAGCCTGTGTAGTCTGTGTGTAGAGTGTGTGTAGGCTGAATGTAGCCTGTGTAGCCTGTACGTAGCATGTGTAGCCTGTGTGTAGCCTGTGTATAGCCTATGTGTAGCCTGTGTGTAGTATGTGTTTAGCCTGTGTAGCCTGTGTGTAGCCTATGTGAAGCCTGTGTGTGGCCTGTGTGTTGTCTGTGTAGCCTGTGTGTATCATGTATAGCCTGTGTAGCCTGTATGTAGTCTGTGTGTAACCTGTATGTAGCCTGTGCAGCCTGTGTATTTATCGTGTGTAGCCTGTGTGTAGCCTGTAACATGTGTGTAGCATGTGTGTAACCTGTGTGTAACATGTGTGTGACATGTGTAATATGTGTAACATGTGTGTAACATGTGTGTGACATGTGTAATATGTGTAACATGTGTGTAACATGTGTAATATGTGTAACATGTGTGTATCATGTGTATCACGTGTGTAACGTATGTAATATGCGTGTAATATGTGAAACGTGTGTAACATGTGTAATATGTGTATAACATGTGTGTAACATGTGTGTGACATGTGTGTTACATGTGTAACATGTGTAACATGTGTGTAACCTGTGTGTAGCCTGCGTGTAACATGTGTGTGACATGTGTGTGACATGTGTGTGACATGTGTGTGACATGTGTGTGACGTGTGTTACATGTGTGTTACATGTGTGTAACATGTGTGTAACATGTGTGTAACCTGTGTGCAACATGTGTGTAACATATGTGTAACATGTGTGTAACATGTGTGACACATGTGTAACGTGTGTAACATGTGTGACACATGTGTAACATGTGTGTAACATGTGTGTGACCTGTGTGTAACTTGTGTAACATGTGTGTAACATGTACGTGACATGTATGTAACATGTGCTTAACATGTGTGTAACGTGTGTAACATGTGTGTATCATGTGTGTAACTTCTGTATAACATGTGTGTAGCGTGTGTGACATGTGTGTAACGTGTGTGTAACATGTGTGTAACATGTTTGTAACATGTGTGTAACATGTGAGCAGTCTTGACGGAACAAGAGAGTACGATCCTCCCTCCCCCCACATCTTTACCCTTAACCCCCACACCCCAATTACCCTCTCACCCCATAACCTCACCCCCTCAACCCCTCTCACCTTCACCACCTCTCACTCCCACATACTCACCCTTACCCACCTCACCCCTCTCAATCCCCTCCCCCACATACTCCCCTTACCCCCTCCCCCACATACTCCCCTTACCCCCTCCCCCACATACTCCCCTAATCCCCTCCCGTACATACTCGTCTTACCCCTCCCCCCACATACTCATCCTAACCAATCCTTGCCAATTTTAAGTATATTTTTCACATGCGATTCACATGAAATTTCTAGATTTAAGTTATTTAGGTTAGGATAGGTTAGATTAGGTTAGGTTAGGTTAGGTTAGGTTAGGTTAGGATAGGTTAGGTTAGGTTAGGTTAGGTTAGGTTAGGATAGGTTAGGTTAGGTTAGGTTAGGGTAGGATAGGTTAGGTCAGGTTAGGTTAGGTTAGGCTAGGTTAGGATAGGTTAGGTTAGGTTAGGTTAGGTTAGGTTAGGATAGGTTAGGTTAGGTTAGGTTAGGTTAGGTTAGGTTAGGATAGGTTAGGTTAGGTTAGGTTAGGTTAGGTTAGGTTAGGTTAGGTTAGGTTAGGATAGGTTAGGTTAGGTTAGGTTAGGTTAGGTTAGGTTAGGATAGGTTAGGATAGGTTAGGTTAGGTTAGGTTAGGTTAGGTTAGGTTAGGTTAGGGTAGGATACGTTAAGATATGTTTGTATAGGATAGTATAAGTCAGGATAGGTTTGGATAGGATAGGTAACAATAAGTTAGCTTAGGTCAGGTTAGGTTAGGGTAGCATAGGTTAGATAAGGTTAGGTTAGGATAAATTAGGTTAATTTAAGTTAGGTTAGACTGTCATCTCTCATTAAAAAAAATTAGTCATACCACAACACAAATACATGATGTATAAAGTCAATAGAAATGTATTGACTTAAGTAGAGATGACTGGAGATGAGTTGAGAACAGATGACTGGAACAATACGAGGATGAAAAGACAGTCACTGTCTACATTTAGAACTGTAGATATATATCCAGAAGTACCTCTTGTAAACCCTTTTGGGGCCTAGTTCCTAGGCCTTCTGTGTATCCATATGCTCTTGCGGCTAACCTCCACAGGTTGGCTATGAGGTACATAATAAACTAGCCGCTTTGGTGGCAAAATCTAAACAGTCACTCCCGTTAGACTGCCTTAGCAAGCGGTGACTTACCATGGAGTGGTGCCCAGGGACCAACACCATGTTTTAGTCTCTGCCTTAGCTCGGCGGCTGAGCTGGGATCACTGAGCTTGATATCAGGTGAGCTCTGTGTGGGGAAAGTGAACTCTACGTCAGGGTGGTGTAGAGTCGAGAGTTCAAGTGACTTGTTGAGGCTGAGAGCGCTGGTCTTTTCTGACAAAGCTGTACTCAGTATCACAGTGAGGATGCTGTAGCTGTCAGTGTTGATGCTGTAGCTGACAGTGTTGATGATGTGGTTCAGTGTTGATGATGTAGCTGACTGTTGATGATGTGGTTGAGTGTTGATGCTGTAGCTGACAGTCTTGATGATGTAGCTGACAGTGTTCATGCTATAGCTGACAGTGTTGATTATGTAGTTGACTGTGTTAATTCTGTTAATGATGATACTGTAGCTGACAGTGTTGATGCTGTAGCTGACAGTGTTGATGCGTCTGCGATGATACTGTAGCCAGCAATGTACATACTGTAGTTATTATACTGTAAATTAATACGAATTGTAACGAATAAGGAGTAGGAGGACGTCCCAGGAAGGATGGGGAGGAGAGAGTGAAGGTTTTGGTGTGATGAGGGCTTGAACGTACAGCAGGCTTATGTGAACATGTAAAATCGGAATGAGTACAGACATGGGATATTTCTTGGTAGTGTATATAAATATATATATACATGTATGTATATATATATATATATATATATATATATATATATATATATATATATATATATATATATATATATATATATATATATATATAAATATATATATATAAACGTTGTCTCTACGTCCACAGCAGCAGGACTCGAACCTGCAAACTCTGTTTCATAGTAACCAGTACTGTGGACTCTGATACAAAGTTTACAGGGTCGAGTCCTGCTGCTGTGGACGTAGAGACAATGTAAATAATTTCGCCTATTTGCGAATTGTTAAGCGAATATCCAGGAAGTCCGCGTGGCACCGGAGGTTTATATAAAAACTCTTGTGTCTACCCACAGGTCTACCCACAGGTCTACCCACAGGTCTACCCACAGGTCTACCCACAGGTCTACCCACAGGTTTACCCGTAGGTCTTCCCTACAAGTCTACCCGCACAATTGTGCTGAACACTGCGGCTGGACGAGTACTCTCGTGAACCAGCAGTTGCCAGATCGTCAGATTTAAGAGTTTATTGCTCAGTATAACACACACACTGTTCTTCTACTTTAAAGTCACTACGAACACCCACCGCTTCTCTCTCTCTGTCTTTCTCTTTCTCTCTATCTCTCTCTATCTCTCTCTCTGCCCTCTCACTCGGTCTGTAACATGAAAAACAATTTGAAGTGCTGAATGAATCCAAAACTCGAAACTATGAGATGAAACTACGAGACAGGAGATGCAACATAAACACATGTAAAAGTTCTTCTGCTAACAGAATTATAACAGACTGGAATAAACTGCCAGCTAATGTTGTACACACGGAAACAATACTGCCACTCAAGAACCAGCTGGACAAATACTTTCCAAACGCAGGATTCTGCTATTTACATCATGCCCTGGTAGGAGGAATTGCCAGAGCCTTATAGACCACATTGTTAGAATGAATCTTTCAGTCAAGATTGCTGGATCATCCTAAAGTGTTTTATATGCCAGAAAACATGAAAGTAACCATTAAAGTACAGGGTATGATGAGGGGAAGATAAGAGCGAGATATTGCCTGGTACACTCGCTACCTCCCTCAACCACACACTAAGCCCACGGAGACCGTCATGCACATGATGAGACAATCTGAGGCCAACAAGTTCCTGATGTTTGTTTAACAAATGCACCAGGACGATCATTTGACGACGAGGCAACGAAGTCAGCAATGGTAGTAGCAGCAGAAGGTTGTGATAGCTGTAGAATACTTGGTAGTAATTAGAACCACTGGTACACACAGCTCTGGGTGGCAGTGGAGTAACACGAGAGGTTGACACCAGTAACATCATTAATTTAGTAGAGGTTGTAAATCACGTCTTGCATGTAGTTCCATCTCTCCTGTAAATTCTATGCCAAGTTATACTCCCCTTCCCCCCCCCCCTTGTTTTTATGTCGGAGATGGCCGGAGGGAGTAGAGGGTGAGGAGAGAGACTTCTGCTTTTCTATCCTTGACTCATACCCGCTAGATAATACACGATAGTTCTAAATCAAGGTAGAAGTAGACAGTTCTTATCAGAAGTTAGCCTCAGTGTGGACTTCCATGTCCACACTCTGTATTTCCCATCTCTCTCTCTCTCTCTCACTCACTCACTCACTCACTCACTCACTCACTCACTCACTCACTCTCTCTCTCTCTCTCTCTCTCTCTCTCTCTCTCTCTCTCTCTCTCTCTCTCTCTCTCTCTCTCTCTCTCTCTCTCTCTCTCTCTCTCTCTCTCTCTCTCACATTAGTCAGCCATAATGAAGTCAGTAACTTGGGCAGGAAGTTGCTCGTAACACTGATTTCAGGTCACCCAAGCCAGAACTAAAGACATTTTTTGGCGGTGTTTTCACGCTAGGTTCCACCCCTTTGCCACCCCTTTGTTCCACCCCTTTGTTCCACCTCTTTGTTCCACCCCTTTGTTCCACCCCTTTGTTCCACCTCTTTGTTCCACCCCTTTGTTCCACCCCTTTATTCCACCTCTTTCTTCCATCCCTTTTCTTGTCCTACTTAGCTACCTGCTGCTTTGTTCATCGCCTTTGTTGCACCATTCCTTACCTACTACCGTGTTGCCTTCCTTCGCTGCCCCACTTTTTGCACACACACACACACACACACACACACACACACACACACACACACACACACACACACACACACACCTTCCAGGGAGAGCGAGATCTTGTTGACTATAACCTCTACAGTTCTTGGAGGTTATAAGGGGCATTACATTGATAAGGGAAGGTAACTCTTCGCTGAATTTATGAACTTAGAAAAGTCATAAGATATGGTGAAAAGGGAAGAAATATGGTAAATGTTGCAAAATTATGAGACAGGTAGTAGGTTATTAAAAAATGTAGAATTTTTATATGAAAAAATGCGACTTAGGTTAGGTAGAGGAGAAGGAACTATCTCTCAGCAAACTTATCCTGGGTAGGGATGCGTGATGTCGCCATGGTTGTTTAATATATTTGGAGAAGATGGATGCTAGTGGGTTAGGGAGAGGTGTAGGTTGAACACATAATGAAGTTGACACAAAGTGGGAGTTCTCACTGTTGCTCTTTGCTGATGACACAGTTCTTTTGGAAGATTCTGAAGAGAAGTTGTAAAAGTTGGTGAAAAAGTTTGGGATGGTATGTAAAAGTAGGAAATTAAAAGTGAACTTAGGAAAGAGCAAAGCTATGAAAGTAACAAAACGTTTAGGCAATGAAAAAAAAAGTGAACATCAGAGTGAACGTTGGGAGTATGAAAAAAATTATATTCAGATATTTGGGAATAGATATGTCTATGAAAGACGAGGTGAGTCATAAAATGTACGAGGTACAGAAGGTAGGTGGTGTGTCGAGGTGTGTGGAGAGAAGCTAATCTGTAGAGGCAAAAAGAATAATGTACCAGATAATAGTGATACCAACACTTTCATATGGATGTGAAACAATGTCCTGAAACGTTGCAGTGAGGAGGAAAAGGCTTCATGTCATGGTCTGAGTGTCATGCAGAGAATAGCAACTTAGAAGCTGAAAGACAATGTTCTGGTGTGAAAGATGTAACTGAGAGAGCAGAGGAGTTGTTAGGATGAATGGGAAAGATTAGAACGACCAAAAGGGTCTGTATATCTAGGGTGATGGAAGGAGGGATAGAGATCGTTACATGAAGTGTTAAAGAGATAGGGCCGAAGTTTTGACTGGTAGGGGGCGGGAACATCCACCACTCTTATGTGAGCGTATTAGATCGATGTGAAGGAAGACAAGTGATATTTGACGAGCCGCTGGAGTGAAAGTTAAGGGATTCAGGGAAATCAGTTCCTGAATTCAAGTCCTGGAGGTGGCAAGTACAGTGCCTGCTCTGAACGGGGGTGGAGGTGGCAAGTACAGTGCCACTGACAAGGTCAAGAGGGTCATTGACAAGGTCAAGAAGGCCACTGACAAGGTCAAGAGGGCCACTGACAAGGTCAAGAAAGCCACTGACAAGGTCAAGAAGGCCACAGACAAGGTCAAGAAGGCCACTGACAAGGTCAAGAGGGCCACTGACAAGGTCAAGAAGGCCACTGACAAGGTCAAGAAGGCCACTGACAAGGTCAAGAAGGCCACTGACAAGGTCAAGAAGGCCACTGACTAGGTCAAGAAGGCCATTGACAAGGTCAAGAGGGCCACTGACAAGGTCAAGAAGGCCACTGACAAGGTCAAGAAGGCCATTGACAAGGTCAAGAGGGCCACTAACAAGGTCAAGAAGGCCACTGACAAGGTCAAGAAGGCCATTGACAAGGTCAAGAAGATCATTGACAAGGTCAAGAGGGCCACCGACAAGGTCAGAAAAGCCAATGACGAGGTCAAGAAGGCCACTGACAATGTCAAGAAGGCCACTGACAAGGTCAAGAAAGCCACTGACAAGGTCAAGAAGGCCACTGACTAGGTAAAGAAGGCCACTGACAAGGTCAAGAAGGCCACAGAAAAGTTCAAGAAGGACCACAGACAAGGTCAAGAAGGACAACAAACAAGGTCAAGAAGGACAACAAGGTCAAGAAGGCCACTGACAAGGTCAAGAAGGCCACAGACAAGGTCAAGAAGGACCACAGACAAGGTCAAGAAGGCCACAGACAAGGTCAAGAAGGACCACAGACAAGGTCAAGAAGGCCACAGACAAGGTCAAGAAGGACCACAGACAAGGTCAAGAAGGCCACAGACAAGGCCAAGAAAGCCACAGACAAGGTCACAGACAAGGACCACAGACAAGGTCAAGAAGGCCACTGGCAATGTCAAGAAGGCCACAGACAAGAACCACAGACAAGGTCAAGAAGGCCACTGGCAAGGTCAAGAAGGCCACAGACAAGGTCAAGAAGGACCACAGACAAGGTAAAGAAGGCCACTGACAAGGTCAAGAAGGCCACTGACAAGGTCAAGAAGGACCACAGATAAGGTCAAGAAGGACCACAGATAAGGTCAAGAAGGCCACTGACAAGGTCAAGAAGGACTACAGACGAGGTCAAAAAGGCCACAGACAAGGTCAAGAAGGCCACTGACAAGGTCAAGAAGGCCACTGACAAGGTCAAGAAGGCCACTGACAAGGTCAAGAAGGCCACTGATAAGGTCAAGAAGGCCACTGATAAGGTTAAGAAGGACCACAGACAAGGTCAAGAAGGCCACTGACAAGGTCAAGAAGGACCACAGACAAGGTCAAGAAGGCCACTGACAAGGTCAAGAAGGACCACAGACAAGGTCAAGAAGGCCACTGACAAGGTCAAGAAGGCCACTGACAAGGTCAAGAAGGCCACTGACAAGGTCAAGAAGGCCATTGATAAGGTTAAGAAGGACCACAGACAAGGTCAAGAAGGCCACTGACAAAGTCAAGAAGGCCATTGATAAGGTTAAGAAGGACCACAGACAAGGTCAAGAAGGCCACTGACAAGGTCAAGAAGGCCATTGATAAGGTTAAGAAGGACCACAGACAAGGTCAAGAAGGCCACTGACAAGGTCAAGAAGGACCACAGACAAGGTCAAGAAGGCCACTGACAAGGTCAAGAAGGCCACTGACACTAAACTTACCAGTGTTGCACATCAAACTTAAAAGTGTTGCACACTGAAAACAAGTGTTGCACACTAAATTTACCGGTGTTGCAAATTCACATTTGGCAACTTGGCGCCGGTGACTAATTAACTGAGTTCTGGCGGGAAAATTGAATAATCCATCAGCGTAGTGGGAGGGAGGGAAGGAGGGAGGGAAGGAGGGAGATGGAGGGAAGGAGGGAGATGGAGGGAAGGAAGGAGGAAGATGGATGAAGGAGGAAATGGAGGGAGGGAGGGAGAAAGATGGGAAGAAGGGAAAAAGGGAGAGAGAGACTCTTGACTTTATCTGATACAAACTACAAACCTCTATGATTATTTATTTTTTATTTATTTATTTATTTATTTATTTATTTAGTAATTTAAGCATACATACAGAGGTACAAAAAATACAGGTAAGAGCAGCATGCCAAAGCCACTTATATGCATAGCATTACGGGTTGGATTAAAATTAACTTAAGATTAACTAAGCAATGATGAAATCAGTGATAAAACATTATTGTAAACAGATAACTATAAAGCACAAATGAGTATTACAAAGACAGGTCATATGCTTGCATGCATTGCTGTACATTCAGTCGAATGGAGTATTCTGTTAGGTAGTGTATTTAAAAAAATAATAAAGTTAGATTGGGTCCTAGGTTTAACATTTGTGTGATATAATTGTGAGTAACATATAGGATATACAATTTATAAGGTTCAGTTATTCAGTATTTATTTGGTTTTGGGTGAGTAAGTGATCTTTGAGTAGAGACTTGAATTTATAAACAGGTAGTGTTTCTTTTATATTTACAGGTAATGAATTCCAGATTTTAGGGCCTTTTATGTGCATTGAGTTTTTGCATAGTGTGAGATGGACACGAGGAACATCAAAGAGTGATCTGTGCCTTGTATTATGGTCATGTGTTCTGTTGAGGTTGGCAAGGAGATGTTTGAGGGGAGGGTTAATATCAGAGTTAAGTGTTCTATGTATGTAATAGGTGCAGTAATAAGCATGGATGTTTTGTATGGTGAGTAGGTTGAGTGTTTTGAATATTGGTGGAGTGTGCTGCCTGTAGTGAGAATTTGTTATCATTCTAACTGCAGCCTTTTGTTGGGTAATTAGTGGTCTGAGATGGTTAATTGTTGTTGAGCCCCATGCACAAATTCCATAGGTGAGATAGGGGTAAATAAGAGTGTGATAAAGGGCCAGGAGGGATGACTGTGGAACATAGTACCGTATCTTCGATAGTATGCCTACAGTCTTGGAAATTTTCTTAGAAATTTGTTGTATATGTGTATGAAATTTGAGTCTATTATCGAGGTGGATTCCTAAGAATTTTCCCTCTGTTAGCTTTGTGATAGGTGATCTGTTTATCGTTATGTTAAGAGGGACATCTGTAGCTCTGTTACCAAACTGAATGAAGTAGGTTTTGTCAATGTTTAGTGTAAGTTTGTTAGTCCTCATCCAGGTAGATATTTTCTGTAATTCGGTGTTTACAGTATTGGCTAGCGTGACTGGGCTCGGGTGAGAGAAGACGTATGTAGTGTCATCTGCAAAAAGTGTGGGTTTGAGTAATTGCGAAGCATTTGGTAGGTCATTTATGTATAGGAGAAAGAGAAGAGGGCCAAGGACACTTCCCTGTGGGACACCAACTGTAATTGGTTGAGCGGAAAAGCTTGCCCCATTTGCATACACATATTGGCTTCTGTTGCTGAGGTAAGACTTGAGGTAGTTGAGGGAGTGCCCTCTTATACCATAGTGTGACAATTTTATATGGAGCAAATCATGGTCAACTGTATCGAAAGCTTTACGTAAGTCAATGAAGATCCCCAGTGGGACTTCTTTTTTCTCTATTGCAGTGTATATATGTTCTAGCATGTGTATAATAGCATCATTAGTATTTTTATTAGGCCTGAATCCAAATTGGCAGGGGTTGAGTATGTTTTGGGAGATGAGGTAGGAATAGATTCGCTTATGAATTAATTTTTCGAAGATTTTTGAGAGAGGGTGTAAGTTGGATATTGGCCTATAGTTATTCAACTCTGTTTGGTCTCTTCCTTTATGGATCGGGGTGACCCTTGCTATTTTGAGAACTGTAGGGAAGGTGGAGGATTCAATGGATTTGTTAAAGAGTGTTGCAATGATTGGTGATAGCACCTGTGACACTTTTTTATATATAAAGGGTGGTAAGGTATTTAAATCTCCTGTCTTGTTTTTTAGTGCGTTGATAATAAGGGAGACTTCGTATGGGTTAGTCGGAGCTAGGAACAGTGTGTTCGGGTAGTTGCCAGTGAGGTAGTCATTTGGTGGGGTATCTGAGCTTGGGATTTTATTGGCAAGGTTTTGTCCTATAGTGGAGAAGAAATCATTGAGTCTGTTTGCTGTTTCTGTTGGTGGAAGTTGGGGTTCATCTGATTTTGCTAATTTTATTTCGCTATTTCGTGATATCTTTTTTGTTCCCAGAATTTCTGATAGGGTCTTCCAGGTCTTTTTTATATCACCTCGTAAGTTGGATAATCTGTTCTCATAATACAGTTTTTTTCCCCTTCTTATCAGGCTGGTTAGGATTGACGAGTAACGTTCATTCTTGCTCTTTTAAATCAATTTCCATTCATTCTTGTCCCTTCTAAGTGAATTTCCTTGCATTCTTACACTTTTAAGTTAGTCTCCATTCATTATTTCCTTTTTTAAGGTAATTTCTTCTCATTCTGTCCCTTTTAAGACAGTTTTCCTCTTCTTCGCCCCTTTTAAGTTAATTTTCCCGTCCGTTTCAATTTTTCCAATATCGTCGGAGTTACTGAGTGACTCAAGGTGGAGGTAAGAGTCAGTAAAGAAGAGTCAAGGTGACAGAGAGAGACTCAAAAAGTGACGGAGGGAAGTGACTCCTTCGCGTTGTTCTTTACAGCTGATACTGAAGACGATGACAAGAATGTCCAGTATCTCTTGGACCAACAACAGTGAGTTGCATCCAGGGGGCGGGGTATAATGCTAGACTTCTCCCTGAATAAAAACTGTTGGAAGTGGAAGTCTGGGAGAGGAAACTGATGATGGTATGAGAAATTCTCTGATGATACCGACAACATGTGGAGGAAGACACTTATGTACAGTTCAGGACAATTATTATAAGAAACGTTTAGCCCCGAGTGACTTTTTCAGTCCTAATACAGATAAAACTAAGACAACGAGTATATATAGTGTCAGAAGTCAGGTGGTAAGTCACGAGGGTAGTGGTAGTAGTAGAAGTAGTAGTAGTAGTAGTAGTAGTAGTAGTAGTAGTAGAGCAGTTAGCGTTGCAGCAGCAGCAGCAGCAGCAGCAGCAGCAGTGGTTAGCAGTGGCAGCAGTTAGCAGTGGCATGCACAGGCAGCAACGGTGGCAGGCAGCAGCAGCAGTTAGCAGCAGCAGCAGCAGCAGTTAGCGGCAGCTGGCAGCAGAACAGCAGTTGCAGCAGTGCAGCAGCAGCAGTTAGTAGTTGGCAGCAGCATGCAGCAGTATTGCTTGTTGTTGTTAGCAGCAGCAGCAGCAGCGCAGTTAACATGGCAGCAGCAGCAAGGCAGGCGGCAGCAGCAGTTAGACAGCAGAATGTTAGCAAGGCCAGTAGTGGCACAGCAGCAGCAGCAGCAGCAGCAGCAGCAGCGGGCAACAGCAGCATGCAGTGGGCAGCAGCAGCAGCAGCAGCAGCAGCAGTAGCAGCATGTTAGACAGTGAGTGGCAGCAGCGGCAGCAGCAGCAGCAGTGGCAGCAGCAGCAGCAGCAGCAGTGGCAGCAGAGCATTGCTGTTAAGCAGCAGCAGGCAGTTGGCAGTTGGCAGTCAGCGGCAGCAGCAGCGGCAAGGCAATGGCAGCAGCAGCAAGCAGTTAGCAGTGCAGCAGCAGCAGACAGCAGCAGCCTGGCAGCAGCAGCAGCAGCAGCTTGCAGCAGCAGTAGTGGCAGCAGCACCAGCAGCGGCAGCAGCAGCAGCAGCGGCAGCAGCAGCAGCAAGGCAGCAGTGGCAGCAGCAGCAGTGGCAGTGGCAGCAGCGTGGCAAGCAAGTTAGCAGCAGCAGCAGCAGCAGTGGCAGTTAGCAGCAGATGCAGCAGCGTGGCAGCAGCAGCAGCAGCAGTTGGCGAGCAGCAGCCAGCAGCAGCAGCAGCAGCAGCAGCAGCAGCAGCAGTTAGCAGCAGCAACAGCAGCAGCAGCAGCAGTTGGCGGCAGCAGCAGCAGTGGCAGCAGCGCCAGCAAACGGCAGCAGCAAGCGCTAGCAGTGAGCAGTAGCAGCAGCACCAACCAGCAGTAGCAGCAGCAGCAGCAGTAGCCAGCAGCAGCAGCAGAGTGCAGCAGCAAAGTGGCAGCAGTGGCAGCAGCAGCAGCAGCAGTGGCAGTAGCAGCAGCAGGGCAGCAGCAGCAGTCAGCAGCAGCAGCAGGCAGCAGCAGCAGTGGCAGCAGCAGCGGTACAGGCAACGGCAGCGCGCAGTGCACAGCAGCCTGCAGCAGCAGCAGCAGCAGCATATTCAGCAGCAGCAGCAGCAGCAGCAGCAGCAGCAGCAAGCAGCAGTTGGCAGCAGGCCAATTGGCAGCAGCAGCAACAGTTCGGCAGGCAGCAGGTTAGCAGCTGCCAGCAGCAGCAGCAGCCTTAGCAGCAGCAGCGGCAGCAGCAGTGGCAGCAGCAGCAAGCATGCGGCAGCAGGCTTGCCAAGCAACCAGCAGCAGTGAACAGCAGCAGCGCAGCAGCAGCAGCAGCAGTCAGCAGCAGCAGCAGCAGAGCTGCAGTTAGCAGCAGTGGCAGCAGCAGCAAGCAGCAGCAGCGGTAGGCAGCTGTTAGCAGCAGCAGCCAGCAGCAGCAGCAGTTCAGCAGCAGCAGCAACCAAGGCAAGCAGCAGCAGCAGCAGTGGCAGCAGGCAGTCAGTAGTGCTTGCTTGCTTACAGCAGCAGCAGCAGCAGCAGCAGCAGCCTGTTGCAGCAGCAGCAGCAGCAGCAGCAGCAGCAGCAGCAGCATCAGCGTTGCAGCAGCAGCAGCAGCAGGCAGCAGCAGCGGCGGCAGCAGCAGCCAGCAGCAGCAGTTAAGGCAGCAGCAGCAGCAGCAGCGGCAGGCAGCATAAGGCGGTTGGTTAGCAGCAGCAGCAGCAGCAGCAGCAGCAGCAGCATCCAGCCAGCAGCAGCAAAGTTGTTGCAGCAGCATTGTTAGCGTTGCGCATGTTGGCAGCAGCGGCAGCAGTTAGTTACGCAGTTGCAGCCAGCTAGCAGCCTGTTGCAGCAGCAGGCAGCAGCAGCAGACTAAGCGTTGCAGCAGCTGTTGCAGTTGCTAGTTGATGTTAGCAGCATGCGTGAGCTGCAGTTGTTGTTAAGCCAGTAAGCATTCTTATACGTTAGCAGCAGCAGCAGTTGCAGCAAGCTGTTAGCAGCAGCAGCAGCAGTGGTGCATGCAGCTAGCACAGCAGCAGTTGGCAAGTTAGCAGAAACGCAAGTTGCTTGCAGTTAGTTGCTTGCGTGAGCAGCATGCAGCAGCAGCGGCAGCAGTTGTTTAGCAGTTAGCAGTTGTTGCAGTTAGTGCGCCTACAGCAGCAGTGGCAGCAGCTTGTTGTTAGCAGCAGCAGCAGGCAGCAGCAGCTGGCAGGTAGTGGCAGCAGCAGCAGTGGCAGCAGCAGCAGCAGCAGGCTGGCTGCAGCGGTTGCAGTTAGCAGCAGCAGCAGCAGCACTTAGTGGCGGCAGCAGCAGCATTGCCGCCATGCCAGCAGCAGCGCAGATGCCACTTGCAGTTGGCAGCAGCAGCAGGTTAAGTTGCAGCAGCTTGCCAACAGCAGTAGCAGCGCCAGCCAGCATGCCAGCGGTTGGCGTGCAGCACCAGTTAGCAGCAGTAGCAGTGGGCAGCTTAGCAGTAGCAGTGGCAGTAGCAGTAGCAGGGCAGTGCAGCAGCAGTGGCGACAGCAGGCAGTTAGCAGCAGTTAGTTAGCAGGCAGCAGCAGTAGCAGGCAAGACAGTTGGCAGCGCAGTAGCCAGCAGCAGCACTGCAGCGCAGCAGTAGCAGCAGCAGTACAGCAGCAAGCAGCAGTTAGCTGTGGTTGGCTTGTTACGCGCAGCTGCCAGTAGCGTTAGCAGCAGCAGCATAAGCAGCTGTAGTTAGCTGCAGTCAGCGTTGCAGCAGCAGCAGCAGCAGCAGTAGGCAGCAGCAGCAGCAGCAGCAGCAGCAGTAGCAGTGCAGCAGTTAGCTGGCACACAGTGGCAGCAGCAGCGGTGCAGCAGCATGCTGCAGCAAGCAGCAGCTAGCAGTGAGCAAAGCACGTTAACAGCAGCAGTGGCACCGATAGCAGCTGGCAGTTAGCAGCAGCAGCAGCAGCAGTCGTTAGCTTGCAGCAGCAATAGCAGGCAGTAGGCAGCAATGGCTTAGTTGCTGTTAGTTACAGCAGCAGCAGCAGTTAGCTAGCAGGGCCAGCAGCTAGCACCAGCAGCAGCAGCAGTTAGCAAATGGCAACAGCAGCAGCAGCAACAGCAGCTGGCAGCAGCAGCAACAGCAGCAGCAGGATGGCAGCAGTTAGTGCAGCGGTAGCAGCAGTTAGCAGAACGCGGCAGCAGCAGCAGCAGCAGTGGCACCAGCGGCAGCAGCAGCACGGCAGCAGCAGCAGTAGCAGTGACGGCAGCAGCAGCAGTAGCAGTGACGGCAGCAGGAGCAGCGGCGGCAGCAGCAGCAGCAGCAATTAGCCGCCAGCCAGCAGCAAGCAGCAGCAGTAGCTGCAGCAGCAATAGCAAGCAGCAGCAGCAGCAGCAGGCAGCAGCAGCACAACAGAGCAGCAACGGTAGTGGCAGTACCGCAGCAGCTCCAGCAGCAGTCCAGTTGAGCAGCAGTTGCTTGCGGTTAGCAGCGGCAGCAGCAGCAGCACTGAGCGCAGTTAGCAACTGCAGCAGTAACAGCAGTAGTAGCTTGCAGCAGCAACAGCAGCAGCAGCAGCAGCAGTTAGCCGCAGCAACAGCAGCAGCAATTGCAGCAGCGCTGGTTACAGCAGCAGCAGCAGCAGCAGCACTGGCGGCAGCAGCAACAGCAGCAGCAGCGGCAGCAGAGTCAGCCCTAGCAGCGGCAGCAGCAAACGTTGCTAGCGCGCAGCAAGCAGCAGCAGCAGCAGCAGCGGCAGCTGCAACAGCAGCAGCAGCAGCAGCAGCTGCAGCAGCAGCGTTGCTTAAGCGGCAGCAGCAGCAGACAGTGGCAGTAGCCAGGCAAAGCAGTGGCAGCAGTGGCAGCAGAGTGGCAGCAGGCAGTGGCAGCAGCAGCAGCAGTAGCAGCGGCAAGAGCGTGACAGCAGCAGTAGGTAGTGGCAGTAGCAGCAGCAGCAGCAGCAGCAGCGCCTGGCAGCAGCAGCAGCGGCAACAGCAGCGGTGCAGCAGCAGCAGCAGCAGTGG